>NC_090937.1:1479621917-1479924947 GCF_040938575.1 Ambystoma mexicanum | reverse complement strand
GAGGGGGAAAGAGACATGGGGCAAGAGCAGGGGTGTGCGGGAGGGGGAAAGAGACACGGGGCAAGAGTGGGGGTGGGCGGGAGGGGGAAAGAGACACGGGGCAAGAGCGGGCGTGGGCGGGAGGGGGAAAGAGACACGGGGCAAGAGCGCGGGTGGGCAGGAGGGGGAAAGAGACACAGGGCATGAGCGGGGGTGGGCGGGAGGGGGAAAGACACATGGGGCAAGAGCAGGGGTGGGGGGGAAGGAGACAGACACACGGGGCAAGAGCGGGGGTGGGGGGTAGGGAGAGAGACACACAAGGCATGAGCGGGGGGTTGGGGGAAGGGGAGAGAGACATGGGGCATGAGCGGGGATGGGCGGGAGGGGGAAAGAGACACGGGGAAGAGCGGGGGTGGGCAGGAGGGGGAAAGAGACACGGGGCAAGAGCGGGGGTGGGCGTGAGGGGGAAAGACACACAGGGCCAGAGCGGGGTTGGGAGGAGGGAGAGAGACACACGGGGAATGAACGGGGGGTGGGAGGAGGGAGAGAGACACACGGGGCATGAGCCGGGGGTGGGCAGGAGGAAGAGAGACACACGGGGCATGAACGGGGGTGAGGGGAGGGAGAGAGACACACCGGGCATGAGCGGGGGGTGGAGGGAGGGAGAGAGACACACGGGGCATGAGCAGGGGTTGGGGAAGGGAGAGACACACGGGGCATGAGGGGGAAAGAGACATGGGGCAAGAGCGGGGGTGGGAGCGAGGATGAAAGAGACATGGGGCAAGAGCGGGGGTGGGCGGGAGGGGGAAAGTGACACGGGGCAAGAGCGGGCGTGGGCGGGAGGGGGAAAGAGACACGGGGCAAGAGCGCGGGTGGGCAGGAGGGGGAAAGAGACACGGGGCAAGAGCGGGGGTGGGCGTGAGGGGGAAAGACACACGGGACCAGAACGGGGTTGGGCGGAGGGAGAGAGACACACGGGGAATGAGCGGGGGGTGGGAGGAGGGAGAGAGACACACGGGGCATGAGCGGGGGGTGGGCAGGAGGAAGAGAAACACACGGGGCATGAGCGGGGGGTTGGCGGGAGGGAGAGAGACACACCGGGCATGAGCGGGGGTGGGGGGGAGGGAGAGAGACACACGGGGCATGAGCGGGAGGTGAGGGGAAGGGGAGAGAGACACACGGTGCATGAACGGGGGGTGAGGGGAGGGAGAGAGACACACGGGGCATGAGCGGGGGGTGGGGGGGAGGGAGTGAGACACACGGGGCATGAGCAGGGGTTGGGGAAGGGAGAGACACACGGGGCATGAGCGGGAGGGGGAGAGACACACTGGACATGAGTGGGGGTGGGCGGGACAGGGAGAGACACACGGGGCATGAGCAGGGGTGGGTTGGAGGGGGAAAGACATGGGGCAAGGGCGGGGGTGGGCGGGAGGAGAAAAGACACGGGGCAAGAGCGGGGGTGGGCGGGAGGGGGAAAGACACACGGGGCATGAGCAGGGGTTGGGGAAGGGAGAGACACACGGGGCATGAGCGGGAGGGGGAGAGACACACGGGACATGAGTGGGGGCAGAGCGGGAGGGGGAGAGACACACGGGGTATGAGCAGGGGTGGGTTGGAGGGGGAAAGACACGGGGCAAGAGCGGGGTGGGTGGGAGGGGAAAAGAGACACAGGGCAAGAGCGTGGATGGTCTGGAGGGGGAAAGAGACACGGGGCAAGAGTGGGGGTGGGCGGGAGGGGGAAAGAGGCACGGGGCAAGAGCGGGGGTGGGCGGGAGGGGAAAAGAGACACGGGGCAAGAGCAGGGGTGGTCTGGAGGGGGAAAGAGACACGGGGCAAGAGTGGGGGTGGGTGGGAGGGGGAAAGAGACACGGGGCAAGAGCGGGGGTGGGCGGGAGGGGGAAAGAGACATGGGGCAAGAGCAAGGGGGGCGGGAGGGGGAAAGAGACATGGGGCAAGAGTGGGTGTGGGGGGGAACAGGAGACAGACACGGAGCATGAGCGGGGGTGGGGAGAACAGGAGACAGACACGGGGCATGAGCGGGGGGTGGGGGGCAACAGGAGATAGACACGGGGCATGAGCGGGGGTGGGGGGCAAAAGGAGAGACAGGGGTATGAGCGGGGGATGGGGGGCAACAGGAGAGACATGGGGCATGAGCGGGGGGTGGGGGGAACAGCAGACAGACAGGTTGCATGAGCGAGGGGTGGGGGGAACAGGAGACAGACACGGGGCATGAGCGGGGGTGGGGGAACAACAGACATGGGGCATGAGCGGGGGGTGGGGAGAACAGACACGGGATATGAGCGGGGGGTATGGGGGGCAAAAGGAGACAGACACGGCACATGAGGGGAACAGGAGACAGATACGGGGCATGAGCGGGTGGTGGGGAGAACATTAGACAGACCCGGGGCATGAGCGGGGGGAACAGAAGACAGAAACGGGGCATGAGTGGGGGTGGGGGGAAGGGGAGAGATACACGAGGCATGAGCGGGGTTGGGGGGAGGGAGAGAGACACACGGGGCATGAGCAGGGGGTGGGAGGAGGGAGAGAGACACACGGGGCATGAGCGGGGGGTGGGCGGGAGGAAGAGAGACACACGGGCATGAGCGGGGGTGGGCAGGAGGGAGAGAGACACACGGGGCATGAGCGGGGGCGGGCGGGAGGGAGAGAGACACATGGGGCATGAGCGGGGGTGGGGGGTAGGGGAGAGAGACACAGGGGGCATGAGCGGGGGGTGGGGGGAGGGAGAGAGACACACAGGGCATGAGCAGGGGGTGGGGGGAGGGGGAAAGAGACATGGGCAAGAGCGGGGGTGGGCGGGAGGGGGAAAGTGACACGGGGCAAGAGCGGGGGTGGGCGGGAGGGGGAAAGAGACACAGAGCAAGAGCGGGCGTGGGCGGGAGGGGGAAAGAGACACGGGGCAAGAGCGCGGGTGGGCAGGAGGGGGAAAGAGACACAGGGCATGAGCGGGTGTGGGTGGGAGGGGGAAAGACACACGGGGCAAGAGCAGGGGTGGGGGGAAGGAGACAGACACACGGGGCAAGAGCGGGGGGTGGGAGGAGGGAGAGAGACACACGGGGCATGAGCGGGGGGTGGGGGGTTGGGAGGGAGACACACGAGGCATGAGCGAGGGGTTGGGGGAAGGGGATAGAGACACGGGGCATGAGCGGGGGTTGCCGGGAGGGGGCAAGAGACACGGGGCAAGAGCGGGGGTGGGCAGGAGGGGGAAAGAGACACGGGGCAAGAGCGGGGGTGGGCACGAGGGGGAAAGACACACAGGGCAAGAGCGGGGTTGGGGGGAGGGAGAGAGACACACGGGGCATGAGCGGGGGGTGGGAGGAGGGAGAGAGACACACGGGGCATGAGCAGGGGGTGGGCGGGAGGAAGAGAGACACACGGGGCATGAGCGGGGGGTGGGCGGGAGGGAGAGAGACACACCGGGCATGATCGGGGTGGGGGGGAGAGAGACACACGGGGCATGAGCGGGGGTGGGGGGAAGGGGAGAGAGACACACGGGGCATGAACGGGGGGTGAGGGGAGGGAGAGAGACACACGGGGCATGAGCGGGGGGTGTGGGGGCGGTAGAAAGACACACGGGGCATGAGCAGGGGTTGGGGAATGGAGAGACACATGGGGCATGAGCGGGAGGGGGAGAGACACATGGGACATGAGTGTGGGGTGGGCGGGAGGGGGAGAGACACACGGGGCATGAGCAGGGGTGGGTTGGAGGGGGAAAGACACGGGGCAAGGACGGGGGTGGGTGGGAGGGGACAAGACACGGGGCAAGAGCGGGGGTGGGCGGGAAGGGGAAAGACACACGAGGCATGAGCAGGGGTTGGGGAAGGGAGAGACACACGGGGCATGAGCGGGAGGGGGAGTGACACACGGGACATGAGTGGGGGGTGGGCGGGAGGGGGAGAGACACACGGGGCATGAGCTGGGGTGGGTTGGAGGGGGAAAGACACGGGGCAAGAGCGGGGGTGGGCGAGGGGAAAAGGCACGGGGCAAGAGCTGGGGGTGGGCGGGAGGGGGAAAGAGACACGGGGCAAGAGCGGGGTTGGGCGGGAGGGGGATAGAGACATGGGGCAAGAGTGGGGGTGGGCGGGAGGGGGAAAGAGACACGGGGCAAGAGCGGGTGTGGGGGGGAACAGGAGACAGACACAGAGCATGAGTGGGGGTGGGGAGAACAGGAGACAGACACGGGGCATGAGCGGGGGGTGGGTGGCAACAGGAGATAGACACGGGGCATGAGCGGGGGGTGGGGGCAACAGGAGAGACATGGGGCATGAGCGGCGGGGGGTGGGGGGAACAGGAGACAGACACGGGGCATGAGCGGGGGGTGTGGGAACAACAGACACGGGGCATGAGCGGGGGTTGGGGAGAACAGACACGGGCATGAGCGGGGGTGGGAGGAACAGGAGACAGACACGGGGCATGAGCGGGGGGTGGGGAGAACAGGAGACAGACATGAGGCATGAGCGGGGGGTTGGGGGGCAACAAGAGAGAGACACGGGGCATGAGCGGGTGAGCGGGTGGGGGGAACAGGAGACAGACACGGGGCATGAGCGGGTGGGGGGAACAGGCAGAAGACAGACACAGGGCATGAGCAGGGGTGTGGGGGGCAACAGGAGATAGACACGGGGCATGAGCGGGGGTGGAGGAAACAGGATACAGACACGGTGCATGAGCGGGGGTGGGGAGAACAGACACGGGGCATGAGCGGGGGGGTGGGGGTCAACAGGAGGCAGAAACGGGGCATGAGCAGGGGGTGGGAGGAACAGGAGACAAACATGGGGCATGAGCGGGGGGTGGGGAGAACAGGAGACAGACACGGGGCATGAGCGTGGGGTTGGGGGGCAACAAGAGAGAGACACGCGGCATGAGCGGGTGGGGTGAACAGGAGACAGACACGGGGCATGAGCGGGTGGGGGGAACAGACAGGAGACAGACACAGGGCATGAGCGGGGGTGTGGGGGGCAACAGGAGATAGACACGGGGCATGAGCGGGTATGGGGGAAACAGGATACAGACACGGGGCATGAGCGGGGGGTGGGGAGAACAGGAGACAGACACGGGGCATGAGCGGGGGGTATGGGGGGCAAAAGGAGACAGACACGGCACATGAGGGGAACATGAGACAGATACGGGGCATGATCGGGGGGTGGGGAGAAAATTAGACAGACACAGGGCATGAGTGGGGGGTGGGGGGAAGGGGAGAGAGACACGGGGCATGAGCGGGGTTGGGGGAGCGAGAGAGACACACGGGTCATGAGCAGGGGGTGGGAGGAGGGAGAGAGACACACGGGGCATGAGCGGGGGGTGGGTGGGAGGAAGAGAGACACACGGGCATGAGCGGGGGGTGGGCGGGAGGGAGAGAGACACACGGGGCATGAGCAGGGGTTGGGGAAGGGAGAGACACACGGGGCATGAGCGGGAGGGGGAGTGACACACGGGACATGAGTGGGGGGTGGGCGGGAGGGGGAGAGACACACGGGGCATGAGCTGGGGTGGGTTGGAGGGGGAAAGAAACGGGGCAAGAGCGGGGGTGGGCGAGGGGAAAAGGCACGGGGCAAGAGCTGGGGTGGGCGGGAGGGGAAAGAGACACAGGGCAAGAGCGGGGGTGGGCGGGAGGGGAAAAGAGACACAGGGCAAGAGCGGGGGTGATCTGGAGGGGGAAAGAGACACGGGGCAAGAGTGGGGGTGGGCGGGAGGTGGAAAGAGACACGGGGCAAGAGCGGGGTTGGGCGGGAGGGGGATAGAGACATGGGGCAAGAGTGGGGGTGGGCGGGAGGGGGAAAGAGACACGGGGCAAGAGCGGGTGTGGGGGGGAACAGGAGACAGACACAGAGCATGAGTGGGGGTGGGGAGAACAGGAGACAGACACGGGGCATGAGCGGGGGGTGGGTGGCAACAGGAGATAGACACGGGGCATGAGCGGGGGGTGGGGGGCAAAAGGAGAGACACGGGGTATGAGCGGGGGTGGGGGGCAACATGAGAGACATGGGGCATGAGCGGCGGGGGGTGGGGGAACACGAGACAGACACGGGGCATGAGCGGGGGGTGTGGGAACAACAGACACGGGGCATGAGCGGGGGTTGGGGAGAACAGACACGGGCATGAGCGGGGGTGGGAGGAACAGGAGACAGACACGGGGCATGAGCGGGGGGTGGGGAGAACAGGAGACAGACACGGGGCATGAGCGGGGGATTGGGGGGCAACAAGAGAGAGACACGGGGCATGAGCGGGTGAGCGGGTGGGGGGTACAGGAGACAGACACGGGGCATGAGCGGGTGGGGGGAACAGGCAGAAGACAGACACAGGGCATGAGCAAGGATGTGGGGGGCAACAGGAGATAGACACGGGGCATGAGCGGGGGTGGAGGAAACAGGATACAGACACGGTGCATGAGCGGGGGTGGGGAGAACAGACACGGGGCATGAGCGGGGTGGTGGGGGTCAACAGGAGACAGAAACGGGGCATGAGCAGGGGGTGGGAGGAACAGGAAACAAACATGGGGCATGAGCGGGGGTGGGGAGAACAGGAGACAGACACGGGGCATGAGCGTGGGGTTGGGGGGCAACAAGAGAGAGACACGCGGCATGAGCGGGTGAGCGGGTGGGGGGAACAGGAGACAGACACGGGGCATGAGCGGGTGGGGGGAACAGGCAGGAGACAGACACAGGGCATGAGCGGGGGTGTGGGGGGCAACAGGAGATAGACACGGGGCATGAGCGGGTGTGGGGGAAACAGGATACAGACACGGGGAATGAGCGGGGGGTGGGGAGAACAGGAGACAGACACGGAGCATGAGCGGGGGGTGTGGGGGGCAAAAGGAGACAGACACGGCACATGAGGGGAACATGAGACAGATACGGGGCATGATCGGGGGGTGGGGAGAACATTAGACAGACACGGGGCATGAGTGGGGGTGGGGGGAAGGGGAGAGAGACACGGGGCATGAGCGGGGTTGGGGGAGCGAGAGAGACACACGGGTCATGAGCAGGGGGTGGGAGGAGGGGGAGAGACACACGGGGCATGAGCGGGGGGTGGGTGGGAGGAAGAGAGACACACGGGCATGAGCGGGGGTTGGGCGGGAGGGAGAGAGACACACGGGGCATGAGCGGGGGTGGGAGGAGGGAGAGAGACACATGGGGCATGAGCGGGGGTGGGGGGAAGGGGAGAGAGACACACGGGGCATGAGCGGGAGGTGGGGGGAGGGAGAGAGACACGGGGCAAGAGCGGGGGGTGGGGGGAGGGAGAGAGACACACGGGGCATGAGCGGGGGTTGGGGAAGGGAGAGACACATGGGGCATGAGCAGGAGGGGGAGAGAAACACGGGACATGAGCGGGGGGTGGGCGGGAGGGGGAGAGACACACGGGGCATGAGCAGGGGTGGGTGGGAGGTGGAAAGACACGGGGAAGAGCGGGGGTGGGCGGGAGGGGAAAAGACACGGGGCAAGAGTGGGGGTGGGCGGGAGGGGGAAAGAGACACAGGGCAAGAGTGGGGGTGGGCGGGAGGGGAAAGAGACACGGGGCAAGAGCGGGGGTGGGCGGGAGGGGGAAAGAGACATGGGGCAAGAGCGGGGGTGGGCGGGAGGGTGAAAGAGACACGGGGCAAGAGCGGGTGTGGGGGGAACAGGAGACAGACACGGAGCATGAGCGGGGGTGGGGAGAACAGGAGACAGACACGGGGCATGAGCGGGGGGTGGGTGGCAACAGGAGATAGACACGGGGCATGAGCGGGGGGGGCAAAAGGAGAGACACAGGGTATGAGCGGGGGGTGGGAGGCAACAGGAGAGACATGGGGCATGAGCGGGGGGTGGGGGGAACAGGACACAGACACGGGGCATGAGCGAGGG
Source organism: Ambystoma mexicanum (assembly GCF_040938575.1). Lineage (NCBI taxonomy): Eukaryota > Metazoa > Chordata > Amphibia > Caudata > Ambystomatidae > Ambystoma > Ambystoma mexicanum. The sequence continues at coordinate 1,479,917,112 of NC_090937.1, read as the reverse complement.
GTGGGGAGAACAGGAGACAGACACGGGGCATGAGCGGGGGGTGTGGGAACAACAGACACGGGGCATGAGCGGGGGGTGGGGAGAACAGACACGGGGCATGAGCGGGGGGGTCGGGGTCAACAGGAGACAGACACGGGCATGAGCGGGGGGTGGGAGGAACAGGAGACAGACACGGGGCATGAGCGGGTGGTGGGGAGAACAGGAGACAGACACGGGGCATGAGCGGGGGGTTGGGGGGCAACAAGAGAGAGACACGGGCATGAGCGGGTGAGCGGGTGAGCGGGTGGGGGGAACAGGAGACAGACACGGGGCATGAGCGGGTGGGGGAACAGGCAGAAGACAGACACAGGGCATGAGCGGGGGTGTGGGGGGCAACAGGAGATAGACACGGGGCATGAGCGGGGGTGGAGGAAACAGGATACAGACACGGGGCATGAGCGGGGTGTGGGGAGAACAGGAGACAGACACGGGGCAAGAGCGGGGGGAACAGAAGACAGACACACGGCATGAGCGGGGGGTGGGGGGAAGTTGAGAGAGACACGGGGCATGAGCAGGGTTGGGGTGAGGGAGAGAGACACACAGGGCATGAGCACGGGGTGGGAGGAGGGAGAGAGACAGACAGGGCATGAGTGGGGGGTGGGAGGGAGGAAGGGAGACACATGGGGCATGAGCGGGGGGTGGGTGGGAGGGGGAAAGACACGGGGCAGTAGCGGGGGTGGGTGGGAGGGGAAAAGACACAGGGCAAGAGCGGGGGTGCACGGGAGGGGAAAAGACACGGGGCAAGAGCAGGGGTGGGCGGGAGGGGAAAAGAGACACAGGGCAAGAGCGGGGGTGGGCAGGAGGGGGAAAGAGACACGGGGCAAGAGTGGGGGTGGGCGGGAGGGGGAAAGAGACATGGGGCAAGAGCGGGGGTGGGAGCGAGGATGAAAGAGACATGGGGCAAGAGCGGGGGTGGGCGGGAGGGGGAAAGCGACACGGGGCAAGAGTTGGGGGTGGGCGGGAGGGGGAAAGAGACACGGGGCAAGAGCGCGGGTGGGCAGGAGGGGGAAAGAGACACAGGGCATGAGCGGGGGTGGGCGGGAGGGGGAAAGACTCACGGGGCAAGAGCAGGGGTGGGGGGAAGGAGACAGACACATTGGGCAAGAGCGGGGGTGGGGGGTAGGGAGAGACACACACGAGGCATGAGCGGGGGGTTGGGGGGAAGGGGAGAGAGACACGGGGCATGAGCGGGGGTGGGCGGGAGGGGGAAAGAGACACGGGGCAAGAGCGGGGGTGGGGGGAAGGGGAGAGAGACACACGGGGCATGAGCATGGGGTGAGAGGAGGGAGAGATACACACGGGGCATGAGCGGGGGGTGGGCGGGAGGTAGAGAGACACATGGGGCATGAGCGGGGGGTGGGTGGGAGGGGGAAAGACACGGGGCAAGAGCGGGGGTGGGCGGGAGGGGAAAAGACACAGGGCAAGAGCGGGGGTGGGCGGGAGGGGAAAAGAGACACAGGGCAAGAGCGGGGGTGGGCGGGAGTGGGAAAGAGACACGGGGCAAGAGTGGGGGTGGGTGGGAGGGGGAAAGAGACACGGTGCAAGAGCGGGGGTGGGCGGGAGGGGGAAAGAGACATGGGGCAAGAGCGGGGGTGTGCGGGAGGGGAAAGAGACACGGGGCAAGAGTGGGGGTGGGCGGGAGGGGGAAAGAGACACGGGGCAAGAGCGGGCGTGGGTGGGAGGGGGAAAGAGACACGGGGCAAGAGCGCGGGTGGGCAGGAGGGGGAAAGAGACACAGGGCATGAGCGGGGGTGGGCGGGAGGGGGAAAGACACATGGGGCAAGAGCAGGGGTGGGGGGGAAGGAGACAGACACACGGGGCAAGAGCGGGGGTGGGGGGTAGGGAGAGAGACACACAAGGCATGAGCGGGGGGTTGGGGGAAGGGGAGAGAGACATGGGGCATGAGCGGGGATGGGCGGGATGGGGAAAGAGACACGGGGAAGAGCGGGGGTGGGCAGGAGGGGGAAAGAGACACGGGGCAAGAGCGGGGGTGGGCGTGAGGGGGAAAGACACACAGGGCCAGAGCGGGGTTGGGAGGAGGGAGAGAGACACACGGGGAATGAACGGGGGGTGGGGAGGAGGGAGAGAGACACACGGGGCATGAGCCGGGGGTGGGCAGGAGGAAGAGAGACACACGGGGCATGAACGGGGGTGAGGGGAGGGAGAGAGACACACCGGGCATGAGCGGGGGGTGGAGGGAGGGAGAGAGACACACGGGGCATGAGCAGGGGTTGGGGAAGGGAGAGACACACGGGGCATGAGGGGGAAAGAGACATGGGGCAAGAGCGGGGGTGGGAGCGAGGATGAAAGAGACATGGGGCAAGAGCGGGGGTGGGCGGGAGGGGGAAAGTGACACGGGGCAAGAGCGGGCGTGGGCGGGAGGGGGAAAGAGACACGGGGCAAGAGCGCGGGTGGGCAGGAGGGGGAAAGAGACACGGGGCAAGAGCGGGGGTGGGCGTGAGGGGGAAAGACACACGGGGCCAGAGCGGGGTTGGGCGGAGGGAGAGAGACACACGGGGAATGAGCGGGGGGTGGGAGGAGGGAGAGAGACACACGGGGCATGAGCGGGGGGTGGGCAGGAGGAAGAGAAACACACGGGGCATGAGCGGGGGGTTGGCGGGAGGGAGAGAGACACACCGGGCATGAGCGGGGGTGGGGGGGAGGGAGAGAGACACACGGGGCATGAGCGGGAGGTGAGGGGAAGGGGAGAGAGACACACGGGGCATGAACGGGGGGTGAGGGGAGGGAGAGAGACACACGGGGCATGAGCGGGGGGTGGGGGGGAGGGAGTGAGACACACGGGGCATGAGCAGGGGTTGGGGAAGGGAGAGACACACGGGGCATGAGCGGGAGGGGGAGAGACACACGGGACATGAGTGGGGGTGGGCGGGACAGGGAGAGACACACGGGGCATGAGCAGGGGTGGGTTGGAGGGGGAAAGACATGGGGCAAGGGCGGGGGTGGGCGGGAGGAGAAAAGACACGGGGCAAGAGCGGGGGTGGGCGGGAGGGGGAAAGACACACGGGGCATGAGCAGGGGTTGGGGAAGGGAGAGACACACGGGGCATGAGCGGGAGGGGGAGAGACACACGGGGACATGAGTGGGGGCAGAGGGGGAGAGACAAACGGGGTATGAGCAGGGGTGGGTTGGAGGGGGAAAGACACGGGGCAAGAGCGGGGTGGGTGGGAGGGGAAAAGAGACACAGGGCAAGAGCGTGGATGGTCTGGAGGGGGAAAGAGACACGGGGCAAGAGTGGGGGTGGGCGGGAGGGGGAAAGAGGCACGGGGCAAGAGCGGGGGGTGGGCGGGAGGGGAAAAGAGACACGGGGCAAGAGCAGGGGTGGTCTGGAGGGGGAAAGAGACACGGGGCAAGAGTGGGGGTGGGTGGGAGGGGGAAAGAGACACGGGGCAAGAGCGGGGGTGGGCGGGAGGGGGAAAGAGACATGGGGCAAGAGCAAGGGGGGCGGGAGGGGGAAAGAGACATGGGGCAAGAGTGGGTGTGGGGGGGAACAGGAGACAGACACGGAGCATGAGCGGGGGTGGGGAGAACAGGAGACAGACACGGGGCATGAGCGGGGGGTGGGGGGCAACAGGAGATAGACACGGGGCATGAGCGGGGGTGGGGGGCAAAAGGAGAGACAGGGGTATGAGCGGGGGATGGGGGGCAACAGGAGAGACATGGGGCATGAGCGGGGGGTGGGGGGAACAGCAGACAGACAGGTTGCATGAGCGAGGGGTGGGGGGAACAGGAGACAGACACGGGGCATGAGCGGGGGTGGGGGAACAACAGACATGGGGCATGAGCGGGGGGTGGGGAGAACAGACACGGGATATGAGCGGGGGGTATGGGGGGCAAAAGGAGACAGACACGGCACATGAGGGGAACAGGAGACAGATACGGGGCATGAGCGGGTGGTGGGGAGAACATTAGACAGACCCGGGGCATGAGCGGGGGGAACAGAAGACAGAAACGGGGCATGAGTGGGGGTGGGGGGAAGGGGAGAGATACACGAGGCATGAGCGGGGTTGGGGGGAGGGAGAGAGACACACGGGGCATGAGCAGGGGGTGGGAGGAGGGAGAGAGACACACGGGGCATGAGCGGGGGGTGGGCGGGAGGAAGAGAGACACACGGGCATGAGCGGGGGTGGGCAGGAGGGAGAGAGACACACGGGGCATGAGCGGGGGCGGGCGGGAGGGAGAGAGACACATGGGGCATGAGCGGGGGTGGGGGGTAGGGGAGAGAGACACAGGGGGCATGAGCGGGGGGTGGGGGGAGGGAGAGAGACACACAGGGCATGAGCAGGGGGTGGGGGGAGGGGGAAAGAGACATGGGCAAGAGCGGGGGTGGGCGGGAGGGGGAAAGTGACACGGGGCAAGAGCGGGGGTGGGCGGGAGGGGGAAAGAGACACAGAGCAAGAGCGGGCGTGGGCGGGAGGGGGAAAGAGACACGGGGCAAGAGCGCGGGTGGGCAGGAGGGGGAAAGAGACACAGGGCATGAGCGGGTGTGGGTGGGAGGGGGAAAGACACACGGGGCAAGAGCAGGGGTGGGGGGGAAGGAGACAGACACACGGGGCAAGAGCGGGGGGTGGGAGGAGGGAGAGAGACACACGGGGCATGAGCGGGGGGTGGGGGGTTGGGAGGGAGACACACGAGGCATGAGCGAGGGGTTGGGGGAAGGGGATAGAGACACGGGGCATGAGCGGGGGTTGCCGGGAGGGGGCAAGAGACACGGGGCAAGAGCGGGGGTGGGCAGGAGGGGGAAGAGACACGGGGCAAGAGCGGGGGTGGGCACGAGGGGGAAAGACACACAGGGCAAGAGCGGGGTTGGGGGGAGGGAGAGAGACACACGGGGCATGAGCGGGGGGTGGGAGGAGGGAGAGAGACACACGGGGCATGAGCAGGGGGTGGGCGGGAGGAAGAGAGACACACGGGGCATGAGCGGGGGGTGGGCGGGAGGGAGAGAGACACACCTAGCATGATCGGGGTGGGGGGAGAGAGACACACGGGGCATGAGCGGGGGTGGGGGGAAGGGGAGAGAGACACACGGGGCATGAACGGGGGGTGAGGGGAGGGAGAGAGACACACGGGGCATGAGCGGGGGGTGGGGGGGCGGTAGAAAGACACACGGGGCATGAGCAGGGGTTGGGGAATGGAGAGACACATGGGGAATGAGCGGGAGGGGGAGAGACACATGGGACATGAGTGTGGGGTGGGCGGGAGGGGGAGAGACACACGGGGCATGAGCAGGGGTGGGTTGGAGGGGGAAAGACACGGGGCAAGGACGGGGGTGGGTGGGAGGGGACAAGACACGGGGCAAGAGCGGGGGTGGGCGGGAAGGGGAAAGACACACGAGGCATGAGCAGGGGTTGGGGAAGGGAGAGACACACGGGGCATGAGCGGGAGGGGGGAGTGACACACGGGACATGAGTGGGGGTGGGCGGGAGGGGGGAGAGACACACGGGGCATGAGCTGGGGTGGGTTGGAGGGGGAAAGACACGGGGCAAGAGCGGGGGTGGGCGAGGGGAAAAGGCACGGGGCAAGAGCTGGGGGTGGGCGGGAGGGGGAAAGAGACACAGGGCAAGAGCGGGGGTGGGCGGGAGGGGAAAAGAGACACAGGGCAAGAGCGGGGGTGATCTGGAGGGGGAAAGAGACACGGGGCAAGAGTGGGGGTGGGCGGGAGGGGGAAAGAGACACGGGGCAAGAGCGGGGTTGGGCGGGAGGGGGATAGAGACATGGGGCAAGAGTGGGGGTGGGCGGGAGGGGGAAAGAGACACGGGGCAAGAGCGGGTGTGGGGGGGAACAGGAGACAGACACAGAGCATGAGTGGGGGTGGGGAGAACAGGAGACAGACACGGGGCATGAGCGGGGGGTGGGTGGCAACAGGAGATAGACACGGGGCATGAGCGGGGGGTGGGGGCAACAGGAGAGACATGGGGCATGAGCGGCGGGGGGTGGGGGGAACAGGAGACAGACACGGGGCATGAGCGGGGGGTGTGGGAACAACAGACACGGGGCATGAGCGGGGGTTGGGGAGAACAGACACGGGCATGAGCGGGGGTGGGAGGAACAGGAGACAGACACGGGGCATGAGCGGGGGGTGGGGAGAACAGGAGACAGACATGAGGCATGAGCGGGGGGTTGGGGGGCAACAAGAGAGAGACACGGGGCATGAGCGGGTGAGCGGGTGGGGGGAACAGGAGACAGACACGGGGCATGAGCGGGTGGGGGGAACAGGCAGAAGACAGACACAGGGCATGAGCAGGGGTGTGGGGGGCAACAGGAGATAGACACGGGGCATGAGCGGGGGTGGAGGAAACAGGATACAGACACGGTGCATGAGCGGGGGTGGGGAGAACAGACACGGGGCATGAGCGGGGGGGTGGGGGTCAACAGGAGGCAGAAACGGGGCATGAGCAGGGGGTGGGAGGAACAGGAGACAAACATGGGGCATGAGCGGGGGGTGGGGAGAACAGGAGACAGACACGGGGCATGAGCGTGGGGTTGGGGGGCAACAAGAGAGAGACACGCGGCATGAGCGGGTGGGGTGAACAGGAGACAGACACGGGGCATGAGCGGGTGGGGGGAACAGACAGGAGACAGACACAGGGCATGAGCGGGGGTGTGGGGGGCAACAGGAGATAGACACGGGGCATGAGCGGGTATGGGGGAAACAGGATACAGGACACGGGGCATGAGCGGGGGGTGGGGAGAACAGGAGACAGACACGGGGCATGAGCGGGGGGGATGGGGGGCAAAAGGAGACAGACACGGCACATGAGGGGAACATGAGACAGATACGGGGCATGATCGGGGGGTGGGGAGAAAATTAGACAGACACAGGGCATGAGTGGGGGGTGGGGGGAAGGGGAGAGAGACACGGGGCATGAGCGGGGTTGGGGGAGCGAGAGAGACACACGGGTCATGAGCAGGGGGTGGGAGGAGGGAGAGAGACACACGGGGCATGAGCGGGGGGTGGGTGGGAGGAAGAGAGACACACGGGCATGAGCGGGGGGTGGGCGGGAGGGAGAGAGACACACGGGGCATGAGTGGGGGTGGGAGGAGGGAGAGAGACACATGGGGCATGAGCGGGGGTGGGGGGAAGGGGAGAGAGACACACGGGGCATGAGCGGGGGGTGGGGGGAGGGAGAGAGACACGGGGCAAGAGCGGGGGGTGGGGGGAGGGAGAGAGACACACGGGGCATGAGCGGGGGTTGGGGAAGGGAGAGACACACGGGGCAGGAGGGGGAGAGAAACACGGGACATGAGCGGGGGGTGGGCGGGAGGGGGAGAGACACACGGGGCATGAGCAGGGGTGGGTGGGAGGTGGAAAGACACGGGGCAAGAGCGGGGGTGGGCGGGAGGGGAAAAGACACGGGGCAAGAGTGGGGGTGGGCGGAGGGGGAAAGAGACACAGGGCAAGAGCGGGGGTGGGCGGGAGGGTGAAAGAGACACGGGGCAAGAGTGGGGGTGGGCGGGAGGGGGAAAGAGACATGGGGCAAGAGCGGGGGTGGGTGGGAGGGGGAAGAGACATGGGGTAAGAGCGGGGGTGGGCGGGAGGGGGAAAGCGACACGGGGCAAGAGCGGGGGTGGGCGGGAGGGGGAAAGAGACACGGGGCAAGAGCGGGCGAGGGGGGAGAGGGAAAGAGACACAGGGCAAGAGCGCGGGTGGGCAGGAGGGGGAAAGAGACACAGGGCATGAGCGGGGGTGGGGGGGGGGAAAGACACACGGGGCAAGAGCAGGGGTGGGGGGAAGGAGACAGACACACGGGGCAAGAGCGGGGGTGGGGGGTAGGGAGAGAGACACACGAGGTATGAGCGGGGGTTGGGGGAAGGGGAGGGAGACACGGGGCATGAGCGGGGGTGGGCGGGAGGGGGAAAGAGACACGGGGCAAGAGTGGGGGTGGGCAGGAGGGGGAAAGAGACACGGGGCAAGAGCGGGGATGGGCGCGAGGGGGAAAGACACACGGTGCAAGAGCGGGGTTGGGTTGGGGGGAGGGAGAGAGACACACGGGGCATGAGCGGGGGGTGGGAGGAGGGAGAGAGACACACGGGGCATGAGCGGGGGGTGGGCGGGAGGAAGAGAGACACACGGGGCATGAGCGGGGGGTGGGCGGGAGGGAGAGAGACACACCGGGCATGAGCGGGGTGGGGGGGAGGGAGAAAGACACACGGGGCATGAGTAGGGGGTGGGCGGGAGGGGGAGAGACACACGGGGCATGAGCAGGGGTGGGTTGGAGGGGGAAAGACACGGGGCAAGGGCAGGGGTGGGCGGGAGGGGAAAATACACGGGGCAAGAGCGGGGGTGGGCGGGAAGGGAGAAAGACACACGGGGCATGAGCAGGGGTTGGGGAAGGGAGAGACACACGGGGCATGAGCGGGAGGGGGAGAGACACACGGGACATGAGTGGGGGGTGGGCGGGAGGGGGAGATACACACGGGGCATGAGCAGGGGTGGGTTCGAGGGGGAAAGACACGGGGCAAGAGCGGGGGTGGGCGGGAGGGGAAAAGACACGGGGCAAGAGCGGGGGTGGGCGGGAGGGGAAAAGAGACACGGGGCAAGAGCGGGGGTGATCTGGAGGGGGAAAGAGACACGGGCCAAGAGTGGGGGTGGGCGGGAGGGAAAGAGACACGGGGCAAGAGTGGGGGTGGGCGGGAGGGGGAAAGAGACATGGGGCAAGAGCGGGGGTGGGCGGGAGGGGGAAAGAGACACGGGGCAAGAGCGAGTGTGGGGGGGAACAGGAGACAGACACGGAGCATGAGCGGGGGTGGGGAGAACAGGAGACAGACACGGGGCATGAGCGGGGGGTGGGTGGCAACAGGAGATAGACACGGGGCATGAGCGGGGGGGCAAAAGGAGAGACACAGGGTATGAGCGGGCGGTGGGGGGCAACAGGAGAGACATGGGGCATGAGCAGGGGGTGGGGGGAACAGGAGACAGACACGGGGCATGAGCGAGGGGTGGGGAGAACAGGAGACAGACACGGGGCATGAGCGGGGGGTGTGGGAACAACAGACACGGGGCATGAGCGGGGGGTGGGGAGAACAGACACGGGGCATGAGCGGGGGGTGGGGGTCAACAGGAGACAGACACGGGCATGAGCGGGGGGTGGGAGGAACAGGAAACAGACACGGGGCATGAGCGGGTGGTGGGGAGAACAGGAGACAGACACGGGGCATGAGCGGGGGGTTGGGGGGCAACAAGAGAGAGACACGGGCATGAGCGGGTGAGCGGGTGGGGGGAACAGGAGACAGACACGGGGCATGAGCGGGTGGGGGAACAGGCAGAAGACAGACACAGGGCATGAGCGGGGGTGTGGGGGGCAACAGGAGATAGACACGGGGCATGAGCGGGGGTGGAGGAAACAGGATACAGACACGGGGCATGAGCGGGGGGTGGGGAGAACAGGAGACAGACACGGGACATGAGCGGGTGGTATGGGGGGCAACAGGAGACAGACACGGCACATGGGGGGAACAGGAGCCAGATACGGGGCATGAGCGGGGGGTGGGGAGAACAGGAGACAGACACGGGGCAAGAGCGGGGGAACAGAAGACAGACATGGGGCATGAGCGGTGGGTGGGGGGAAGGGGAGAGAGACACGGGGCATGAGCAGGGTTAGGGTGAGGGAGAGAGACACACAGGGCATGAGCACGGGGTGGGAGGAGGGAGAGAGACACACGGGGCATGAGCGGGGGGTGGGAGGGAGGAAGAGAGACACATGGGGCATGAGCGGGGGGTGGGTGGGAGGGGGAAAGACACGGGGCAGTAGTGGGGGTGGGCGGGAGGGGAAAAGACACAGGGCAAGAGCGGGGGTGGGCGGGAGGGGAAAAGACACGGGGCAAGAGCGGGGGTGGGCGGGAGGGGAAAAGAGACACAGGGCAAGAGTGGGGGTGGGCGGGAGGGGGGAAGAGACATGGGGCAAGAGTGGGGGTGGGCGGGAGGGGGAAAGAGACATGGGGCAAGAGCGGGGGTGGGAGCGAGTTTGAAAGAGACATGGGGCAAGAGCGGGGGTGGGCGGGAGGGGGAAAGCGACACGGGGCAAGAGTGGGGGTGGGCGGGAGGGGGTAAGAGACACGGGGCAAGAGCGGGAGTGGGTGGGAGGGGGAAAGAGACACGGGGCAAGAGCGCGGGTGGGCAGGAGGGGGAAAGAGACACAGGGCATGAGCGGGGGTGGGCGGGAGGGGGAAAGACACACGAGGCAAGAGCAGGGGTGGGGGGAAGGAGACAGACACATGGGGCAAGAGCGGGGGTGGGGGGTAGGGAGAGACACATACGAGGCATGAGCGGGGGGTTTGGGGAAGGGGAGAGAGACACGGGGCATGAGCGGGGGTGGGCGGGAGGGGGAAAGAGACACGGGGCAAGAGCGGGGGTGAGGGTAAGGGGAGAGAGACACGGGGCATGAGCAGGGTTGGGGTGAGGGAGAGAGACACACGGGGCATGAGCACGGGGTGGGAAGAGGGAGAGAGACACACGGGGCATGAGCGGGGGGTGGGCGGGAGGTAGAGAGACACATGGGGCATGAGCAGGGGGTGTGTGGGAGGGGGAAAGATACGGGGCAAGAGCGGGGGTGGGCGGGAGGGGAAAAGACACGGGGCCAGAGCGGGGTGGGCGGGAGGGGAAAAGAGACACAGGGCAAGAGCGGGGGTGGGCGGTAGTGGGAAACAGACACGGGGCAAGAGTGGGGTGGTTGGGAGGGGGAAAGAGACACGGGGCAAGAGCAGGGGTGGGCGGGAGGGGGAAAGAGACATGGGGCAAGAGCGGGGGTGGGCGGGAGGGGGAAAGAGACACGGGGCAAGAGTGGGGGTGGGCGGGAGGGGGAAAGAGACACGGGGCAAGACCGGGCGTGGGCGGGAGGGGGAAAGAGACACGGGGCAAGAGCGCGGGTGGGCAGGAGGGGGAAAGAGACACAGGGCATGAGTGGGGGTGGGCGGGAGGGGGAAAGACACATGGGGCAAGAGCAGGGGTGGGGGGGAAGGAGACAGACACACGGGGCAAGAGTGGGGGTGGGGGGTAGGGAGCGAGACACACGAGGCATGAGCGGGGGGTTGGGGGAAGGGGAGAGAGACATGGGGCATGAGCGGGGGTGGGCGGGAGGGGGAAAGAGACACAGGGCAAGAGCGGGGGTGGGCAGGAGGGGGAAAGAGACACGGGGCAAGAGCGGGGGTGGGCGTGAGGGGGAAAGACACACGGGGCCAGAGCGGGGTTGGGCGGAGGGAGAGAGACACGCGGGGGGTGGGAGGAGGGAGAGAGACACACGGGGCATGAGGGGGGGTGGGCAGGAGGAAGAGAGACACACGGGGCATGAGCGGGGGGTGGGCGGGAGGGAGAGAGACACACCGGGCATGAGCGGGAGGTGGGGGGAAGGGGAGAGAGACACACGGGGCATGAACGGGGGTGAGGGGAGGGAGAGAGACACACGGGGCATGAGCGGGGGGTGGGGGGGAGGGAGAGAGACACACGGGGCATGAGCAGGGGTTGGGGAAGGGAGAGACACACGGGGCATGAGCGGGAGGGGGAGAGACACATGGGACATGAGTGGGGGCTGAGCGGGAGGGGGAGAGACACACGGGACATGAGCAGGGGTGGGTTGGAGGGGGAAAGACACGGGGCAAGAGCGGGGGTGGGCGGGAGGGGGAAAGAGACACGGGGCAAGAGCGGGCGTGGGTGGGAGGGGGAAAGAGACACGGGGCAAGAGCGCGGGTGGGCAGGAGGGGGAAAGAGACACAGGGCATGAGCGGGGGTGGGCGGGAGGGGTAAAGACCCATGGGGCAAGAGCAGGGGTGGGGGGGAAGGAGACAGACACACGGGGCAAGAGCGGGGGTGAGGGGTAGGGAGAGAGACACACGAGGCATGAGCGGGGGGTTGGGGGAAGGGGAGAGAGACATGGGGCATGAGCGGGGGTGGGCGGGAGGGGGAAAGAGACACGGGGCAAGAGCGGGGGTGGGCAGGAGGGGGAAAGAGACACGGGGCAAGAGCGGGGGTGGGCGTGAGGGAGAAAGACACACGGGGCCAGAGCGGGGTTGGGCGGAGGGAGAGAGACACACGGGGCAAGAGCGGGGGTGGGCAGGAGGGGGAAAGAGACACGGGGCAAGAGCGGGGGTGGGCGTGAGGGGGAAAGACACACGGGGCCAGAGCGGGGTTGGGCGGAGGGAGAGAGACACACGGGGAATGAGCGGGGGGTGGGAGGAGGGAAAGAGACACACAGGGCATGAGCGGGGGGTGGGCAGGAGGAAGAGAGACACACGGGGCATAAGCGGGGGATGGGCGGGAGGGAGAGAGACACACCGGGCATGAGCGGGAGGTGGGGGGAAGGGGAGAAAGACACACGGGGCATGAACGGGGGGTGAGGGGAGGGAGAGAGACACACGGGGCATGAGCGGGGGGTGGGGGGAGGGAGAGAGACACACGGGGCATGAGCAGGGGTTGGGGAAGGGAGAGACACACGGGGCATGAGGGGGAAAGAGACATGGGGCAAGAGCGGGGGTGGGTTGGACAGGGAGAGACACACGGGGCATGAACAGGGGTGGGTTGGAGGGGGAAAGACACGGGGCAAGGGCGGGGGTGGGCGGGAGAGGAAAAGACACGGGGCAAGAGCGGGGGTGGGCGGGAGGGGGAAAGAGACACGGGGCAAGAGCGGGGGTGGGCGTGAGGGGGAGAGACACACGGGGCCAGAGCGGGGTTGGGCGGAGGGAGACACACGGGGAATGAGCGGGGGGTGGGAGGAGGGAGAGAGACACACGGGCCATGAGCGGGGGGTGGTCAGGAGGAAGAGAGACACACGGGGCATGAGCGGGGGGTGGGCGGGAGGGAGAGAGACACACCGGGCATGAGCGGGGGTAGGGGGGAGGGAGAGAGACACACGGGGCATGAGCGGGAGGTGAGGGGAAGGGGAGAGAGACACACGGGGCATGAACGGGGGTGAGGGGAGGGAGAGAGACACACGGGGCATGAGCGGGGGGTGGGGGGGAGGGAGAGAGACACACGGGGCATGAGCAGGGGTTGGGGAAGGGAGAGACACACGGGGCATGAGCGGGAGGGGGAGAGACACACGGGACATGAGTGGGGGCTGAGCGGGAGGGGGAGAGACACACGGGGTATGAGCAGGGGTGGGTTGGAGGGGGAAAGACACGGGGCAAGAGCGGGGGTGGGCGGGAGGGGAAAAGACACGGAGCAAGAGCGGGGGTGGGCGGGAGGGGGAAAGAGACACGGGGCAAGATCGGGGGTGGGCGGGAGGGGAAAAGAGACACAGGGCAAGAGCGGGGGTGGTCTGGAGGGGGAAAGAGACACGGGGCAAGAGTGGGGGTGGGCGGGAGGGGGAAAGAGGCACGGGGCAAGAGCGGGGGTGGGCGGGAGGGGAAAAGAGACACGGGGCAAGAGCAGGGGTGGTCTGGAGGGGGAAAGAGACACGGGACAAGAGTGGGGGTGGGTGGGAGGGGGAAAGAGACACGGGGCAAGAGCGGGGGTGGGCGGGAGGGGGAAAGAGACATGGGGCAAGAGCAAGGGTGGGCGGGAGGGGGAAGAGACACGGGGCAAGAGTGGGTGTGGGGGGGAACAGGAGACAGACACGGAGCATGAGCGGGGGTGGGGAGAACAGGAGACAGACACGGGGCATGAGCGGGGGGTGGGGGGCAACAGGAGATAGACACGGGGCATGAGCGGGGGTGGGGGGCAAAAGGAGAGACAGGGGTATGAGCGGGGGATGGGGGGCAACAGGAGAGACATGGGGCATGAGCGGGGGGTGGGGGGAACAGCAGACAGACACGTTGCATGAGCGAGGGGTGGGGGGAACAGGAGACAGACACGGGGCATGAGCGGCTGGTGGGGGAATAACAGACATGGGGCATGAGCGGTGGGTGGGGAGAACAGACACGGGGCATGAGCGGGTGGGTGGGGGTCAACAGGAGACAGACACGGGGCATGAGCGGGGGGTGGGAGGAACAGGAGACAGACACGGGGCATGAGCGAGGGGTGGGCAGAACAGGAGACAGACACGGGGCATGAGCGGGGGGCAACAAGAGAGAGACACGGGGCATGAGCGGGTGAGCGGGTGGGGGGAACAGGAGACAGACACGGGGCATGAGCGGGTGGGGGGAACAGGCAGAAGACAGACACAGGGCACGAGCGGGGGTGTGGGGGGCAACAGGAGATAGACACGGGGCATGAGCGGGGGTGGGGGAAACAGGATACAGACACGGGGCATGAGCGGGGGGTGGGGAGAACAGGAGACAGACACGGGGCATGAGCTGGGGGTATGGGGGGCAACAGGAGACATACACGGCAAATGAGGGGAACAGGAGACAGATACGGGGCATGAGCGGGTGGTGGGGAGAACAGGAGACAGACACGGGGCATGAGCGGGGGGAACAGAAGACAGACACGGGGCATGAGCGGGGGTGGGGGGAAGGGGAGAGAGACACGGGGCATGAGCAGGGTTGGGGTGAGGGAGAGAGACACACGGGGCATGAGCAGGGGGTGGGAGGAGGGAGAGAGACACACGGGGCATGAGCGGGGGGTGGGGAGAACAGGAGACAGACACGGGGCATGAGCGGGGGGTGGGTGGCAACAGGAGATAGACACGGGGCATGAGCGGGGGGGCAAAAGGAGAGACACAGGGTATGAGCGGGCGGTGGGGGGCAACAGGAGAGACATGGGGCATGAGCAGGGGGTGGGGGGAACAGGAAACAGACACGGGGCATGAGCGGGGGGTGGGTGGCAACAGGAGATAGACACGGGGCATGAGCGGGGGGGCAAAAGGAGAGACACAGGGTATGAGCGGGCGGTGGGGGGCAACAGGAGAGACATGGGGCATGAGCAGGGGGTGGGGGGAACAGGAGACAGACACGGGGCATGAGCGAGGGGTGGGGAGAACAGGAGACAGACACGGGGCATGAGCGGGGGGTGTGGGAACAACAGACACGGGGCATGAGCGGGGGGTGGGGAGAACAGACACGGGGCATGAGCGGGGGGTGGGGGTCAACAGGAGACAGACACGGGCATGAGCGGGGGGTGGGAGGAACAGGAAACAGACACGGGGCATGAGCGGGTGGTGGGGAGAACAGGAGACAGACACGGGGCATGAGCGGGGGGTTGGGGGGCAACAAGAGAGAGACACGGGCATGAGCGGGTGAGCGGGTGGGGGGAACAGGAGACAGACACGGGGCATGAGCGGGTGGGGGAACAGGCAGAAGACAGACACAGGGCATGAGCGGGGGTGTGGGGGGCAACAGGAGATAGACACGGGGCATGAGCGGGGGTGGAGGAAACAGGATACAGACACGGGGCATGAGCGGGGGGTGGGGAGAACAGGAGACAGACACGGGACATGAGCGGGTGGTATGGGGGGCAACAGGAGACAGACACGGCACATGGGGGGAACAGGAGCCAGATACGGGGCATGAGCGGGGGGTGGGGAGAACAGGAGACAGACACGGGGCAAGAGCGGGGGGAACAGAAGACAGACATGGGGCATGAGCGGTGGGTGGGGGGAAGGGGAGAGAGACACGGGGCATGAGCAGGGTTAGGGTGAGGGAGAGAGACACACAGGGCATGAGCACGGGGTGGGAGGAGGGAGAGAGACACACGGGGCATGAGCGGGGGGTGGGAGGGAGGAAGAGAGACACATGGGGCATGAGCGGGGGGTGGGTGGGAGGGGGAAAGACACGGGGCAGTAGTGGGGGTGGGCGGGAGGGGAAAAGACACAGGGCAAGAGCGGGGGTGGGCGGGAGGGGAAAAGACACGGGGCAAGAGCGGGGGTGGGCGGGAGGGGAAAAGAGACACAGGGCAAGAGTGGGGGTGGGCGGGAGGGGGGAAGAGACATGGGGCAAGAGTGGGGGTGGGCGGGAGGGGGAAAGAGACATGGGGCAAGAGCGGGGGTGGGAGCGAGTTTGAAAGAGACATGGGGCAAGAGCGGGGGTGGGCGGGAGGGGGAAAGCGACACGGGGCAAGAGTGGGGGTGGGCGGGAGGGGGTAAGAGACACGGGGCAAGAGCGGGAGTGGGTGGGAGGGGGAAAGAGACACGGGGCAAGAGCGCGGGTGGGCAGGAGGGGGAAAGAGACACAGGGCATGAGCGGGGGTGGGCGGGAGGGGGAAAGACACACGAGGCAAGAGCAGGGGTGGGGGGAAGGAGACAGACACATGGGGCAAGAGCGGGGGTGGGGGGTAGGGAGAGACACATACGAGGCATGAGCGGGGGGTTTGGGGAAGGGGAGAGAGACACGGGGCATGAGCGGGGGTGGGCGGGAGGGGGAAAGAGACACGGGGCAAGAGCGGGGGTGGGGGTAAGGGGAGAGAGACACGGGGCATGAGCAGGGTTGGGGTGAGGGAGAGAGACACACGGGGCATGAGCACGGGGTGGGAAGAGGGAGAGAGACACACGGGGCATGAGCGGGGGGTGGGCGGGAGGTAGAGAGACACATGGGGCATGAGCAGGGGGTGTGTGGGAGGGGGAAAGATACGGGGCAAGAGCGGGGGTGGGCGGGAGGGGAAAAGACACGGGGCCAGAGCGGGGTGGGCGGGAGGGGAAAAGAGACACAGGGCAAGAGCGGGGGTGGGCGGTAGTGGGAAACAGACACGGGGCAAGAGTGGGGTGGTTGGGAGGGGGAAAGAGACATGGGGCAAGAGCAGGGGTGGGCGGGAGGGGGAAAGAGACATGGGGCAAGAGCGGGGGTGGGCGGGAGGGGGAAAGAGACACGGGGCAAGAGTGGGGGTGGGCGGGAGGGGGAAAGAGACACGGGGCAAGAGCGGGCGTGGGCGGGAGGGGGAAAGAGACACGGGGCAAGAGCGCGGGTGGGCAGGAGGGGGAAAGAGTCACAGGGCATGAGTGGGGGTGGGCGGGAGGGGGAAAGACACATGGGGCAAGAGCAGGGGTGGGGGGGAAGGAGACAGACACACGGGGCAAGAGTGGGGGTGGGGGGTAGGGAGCGAGACACACGAGGCATGAGCGGGGGGTTGGGGGAAGGGGAGAGAGACATGGGGCATGAGCGGGGGTGGGCGGGAGGGGGAAAGAGACACAGGGCAAGAGCGGGGGTGGGCAGGAGGGGGAAAGAGACACGGGGCAAGAGCGGGGGTGGGCGTGAGGGGGAAAGACACACGGGGCCAGAGCGGGGTTGGGCGGAGGGAGAGAGACACGCGGGGGGTGGGAGGAGGGAGAGAGACACACGGGGCATGAGGGGGGGGTGGGCAGGAGGAAGAGAGACACACGGGGCATGAGCGGGGGGTGGGCGGGAGGGAGAGAGACACACCGGGCATGAGCGGGAGGTGGGGGGAAGGGGAGAGAGACACACGGGGCATGAACGGGGGTGAGGGGAGGGAGAGAGACACACGGGGCATGAGCGGGGGGTGGGGGGGAGGGAGAGAGACACACGGGGCATGAGCAGGGGTTGGGGAAGGGATAGACACACGGGGCATGAGCGGGAGGGGGAGAGACACATGGGACATGAGTGGGGGCTGAGCGGGAGGGGGAGAGACACACGGGACATGAGTGGGGGCTGAGCGGGAGGGGGAGAGACACACGGGGTATGAGCAGGGGTGGGTTGGAGGGGGAAAGACACGGGGCAAGAGCGGGGGTGGGCGGGAGGGGGAAAGAGACACGGGGCAAGAGCGGGCGTGGGTGGGAGGGGGAAAGAGACACAGGGCAAGAGCGCGGGTGGGCAGGAGGGGGAAAGAGACACAGGGCATGAGCGGGGGTGGGCGGGAGGGGTAAAGACACATGGGGCAAGAGCAGGGGTGGGGGGAAGGAGACAGACACACGGGGCAAGAGCGGGGGTGAGGGGTAGGGAGAGAGACACACTAGGCATGAGCGGGGGGTTGGGGGAAGGGGAGAGAGACATGGGGCATGAGCGGGGGTGGGCGGGAGGGGGAAAGAGACACGGGGCAAGAGCGGGGGTGGGCAGGAGGGGGAAAGAGACACGGGGCAAGAGCGGGGGTGGGCGTGAGGGAGAAAGACACACGGGGCCAGAGCGGGGTTGGGCGGAGGGAGAGAGACACACGGGGCAAGAGCGGGGGTGGGCAGGAGGGGGAAAGAGACACGGGGCAAGAGCGGGGGTGGGCGTGAGGGGGAAAGACACACGGGGCCAGAGCGGGGTTGGGCGGAGGGAGAGAGACACACGGGGAATGAGCGGGGGGTGGGAGGAGGGAAAGAGACACACAGGGCATGAGCGGGGGGTGGGCAGGAGGAAGAGAGACACACGGGGCATAAGCGGGGGATGGGCGGGAGGGAGAGAGACACACCGGGCATGAGCGGGAGGTGGGGGGAAGGGGAGAAAGACACACGGGGCATGAACGGGGGGTGAGGGGAGGGAGAGAGACACACGGGGCATGAGCGGGGGGTGGGGGGAGGGAGAGAGACACACGGGGCATGAGCAGGGGTTGGGGAAGGGAGAGACACACGGGGCATGAGGGGGAAAGAGACATGGGGCAAGAGCGGGGGTGGGAGCGAGGATGAAAGAGACATGGGGCAAGAACGGGGGTGGGTTGGACAGGGAGAGACACACGGGGCATGAGCAGGGGTGGGTTGGAGGGGGAAAGACACGGGGCAAGGGCGGGGGTGGGCGGGAGAGGAAAAGACACGGGGCAAGAGCGGGGGTGGGCGGGAGGGGGAAAGAGACACGGGGCAAGAGCGGGGGTGGGCGTGAGGGGGAGAGACACACGGGGCCAGAGCGGGGTTGGGCGGAGGGAGACACACGGGGAATGAGCGGGGGGTGGGAGGAGGGAGAGAGACACACGGGCCATGAGCGGGGGGTGGTCAGGAGGAAGAGAGACACACGGGGCATGAGCGGGGGGTGGGCGGGAGGGAGAGAGACACACCGGGCATGAGCGGGGGTGGGGGGGAGGGAGAGAGACACACGGGGCATGAGCGGGAGGTGAGGGGAAGGGGAGAGAGACACACGGGGCATGAACGGGGGTGAGGGGAGGGAGAGAGACACACGGGGCATGAGCGGGGGGTGGGGGGGAGGGAGAGAGACACACGGGGCATGAGCAGGGGTTGGGGAAGGGAGAGACACACGGGGCATGAGCGGGAGGGGGAGAGACACACGGGACATGAGTGGGGGCTGAGCGGGAGGGGGAGAGACACACGGGGTATGAGCAGGGGTGGGTTGGAGGGGGAAAGACACGGGGCAAGAGCGGGGGTGGGCGGGAGGGGAAAAGACACGGAGCAAGAGCGGGGGTGGGCGGGAGGGGGAAAGAGACACGGGGCAAGATCGGGGGTGGGCGGGAGGGGAAAAGAGACACAGGGCAAGAGCGGGGGTGGTCTGGAGGGGGAAAGAGACACGGGGCAAGAGTGGGGGTGGGCGGGAGGGGGAAAGAGGCACGGGGCAAGAGCGGGGGTGGGCGGGAGGGGAAAAGAGACACGGGGCAACAGCAGGGGTGGTCTGGAGGGGGAAAGAGACACGGGACAAGAGTGGGGGTGGGTGGGAGGGGGAAAGAGACACGGGGCAAGAGCGGGGGTGGGCGGGAGGGGGAAAGAGACATGGGGCAAGAGCAAGGGTGGGCGGGAGGGGGAAGAGACACGGGGCAAGAGTGGGTGTGGGGGGGAACAGGAGACAGACACGGAGCATGAGCGGGGGTGGGGAGAACAGGAGACAGACACGGGGCATGAGCGGGGGGTGGGGGGCAACAGGAGATAGACACGGGGCATGAGCGGGGGTGGGGGGCAAAAGGAGAGACAGGGGTATGAGCGGGGGATGGGGGGCAACAGGAGAGACATGGGGCATGAGCGGGGGGTGGGGGGAACAGCAGACAGACACGTTGCATGAGCGAGGGGTGGGGGGAACAGGAGACAGACACGGGGCATGAGCGGCTGGTGGGGGAATAACAGACATGGGGCATGAGCGGTGGGTGGGGAGAACAGACACGGGGCATGAGCGGGTGGGTGGGGGTCAACAGGAGACAGACACGGGGCATGAGCGGGGGGTGGGAGGAACAGGAGACAGACACGGGGCATGAGCGAGGGGTGGGCAGAACAGGAGACAGACACGGGGCATGAGCGGGGGGCAACAAGAGAGAGACACGGGGCATGAGCGGGTGAGCGGGTGGGGGGAACAGGAGACAGACACGGGGCATGAGCGGGTGGGGGGAACAGGCAGAAGACAGACACAGGGCACGAGCGGGGGTGTGGGGGGCAACAGGAGATAGACACGGGGCATGAGCGGGGGTGGGGGAAACAGGATACAGACACGGGGCATGAGCGGGGGGTGGGGAGAACAGGAGACAGACACGGGGCATGAGCTGGGGGTATGGGGGGCAACAGGAGACATACACGGCACATGAGGGGAACAGGAGACAGATACGGGGCATGAGCGGGTGGTGGGGAGAACAGGAGACAGACACGGGGCATGAGCGGGGGGAACAGAAGACAGACACGGGGCATGAGCGGGGGTGGGGGGAAGGGGAGAGAGACACGGGGCATGAGCAGGGTTGGGGTGAGGGAGAGAGACACACGGGGCATGAGCAGGGGGTGGGAGGAGGGAGAGAGACACACGGGGCATGAGCGGGGGGTGGGAGGGAGGAAGAGAGACACACGGGGCATGAGCGGGGGGTGGTCAGGAGGGTGAGAGACACACGGGGCATGAGCGGGGGTGGGGGGGGGGGGAGAGAGACACATGGGGCATG
The DNA here is from genome assembly GCF_040938575.1 of Ambystoma mexicanum. Lineage (NCBI taxonomy): Eukaryota > Metazoa > Chordata > Amphibia > Caudata > Ambystomatidae > Ambystoma > Ambystoma mexicanum. Next base: position 1,479,896,462 of record NC_090937.1, on the reverse strand, counting down.
AGCAGGGGGTGGGGGGAAGGAGAGAGAGACACACGGGGCATGAGCACGGGGTGGGGGGAGGGAGAGAGACACACAGGGCATCAGCGGGGGGTGGGGGAGAGGTCGAAAGACACACGGGGCATGATCGTGGGTTGGGGAAGGGAGAGACACACGGGGCATGAGCTGGAGGGGGAGAGACACACAGGACATGAGCGGGGGTGGGCGGGAGGGGGAGAGACACACGGGGCATGAGCAGGGGTGGGCGGGAGGGGGAAAGACACGGGGCAAGAGCGGGGGTGGGCGGGAGGGGAAAAGAGTCACAGGGCAAGAGCGGGGGTGGGCGGGAGGGGGAAAGAGACACGGGGCAAGAGTGGGGGTGGGCAGGAGGGGGAAAGAGACACAGGGCAAGAGCGGGGGTGGGCGGGAGGGGGAATGAGACATGGGGCAAGAGCAGGGGTGGGCGGGAGGGGGAAAGAGACACGGGGCAAGAGCGGTGGTGGGCGGGAGGTGGAAAGAGACACGGGGCAAGAGCGGGCATGGGCGGGAGGGGGAAAGAGACACGGGGAAAGAGTGGGGGTGGGCAGGAGGGGGAAAGAGACACAGGGCAAGAGCGGGGGTGGGCGGGAGGGGGAAAGACACACGGGGCAAGAACATGGGTTGGGGGGAAGGAGACAGACACACGGGGCAAGAGCGGGGTTGGGGGGTAGGGAGAGAAACACACGAGGCATGAGCGGGGGGTTGGGGGAAGGGGAGAGAGACACGGGGCATGAGCGGGGGTGAGCGGGGTGTGGAAAGAGACACGTGGCAAGAGCGGGGTGGGCAGGAGGGGGAAAGGGACACGGGGCAAGAGCGAGGGTGGGCGGGAGGGGGAAAGACACATGGGGCAAGAGCGGGGGTGGGGGGAGGGAGACAGACACATGGGGCAAGAGCGGGGGTGGGGGGTAGGGAGAGAGACACACGAGGCATGAGCGGGGGGTGAGGGGAAGGGGAGAGAGACACGGGGCATGAGGGGGGGTGGAAGGGAGGGAGAGAGACACACGAGGCATGAGTGGGGGTGGGGGAGTGAGAGAGACACACGGGGCATGAGCGGGGGGTGAGCGGGAGGGGGAGAGACACACAGGGCATGAGCGGGGGGTTTAGACACACTGGGCATGAACGGGGGGTCGGTGGGTGGGTGAGAGACACACGGGGCATGAGCAGGGGTGGGGGGAAGGAGAGAGACACACGGGGCATGAGCAGGAGTGGGGGGACGGAGAGAGACACACGGGGCATGAGCGGGGGGATGGGGGAAAGGGGAGAGAGACACACGGGGGATGGGCGGGAGAGGGAGAGACACACGGGGCATGAGCGGGGGTGGGGGGAGGTAGAGAGACACACGGGACATGAGCGGGGGGTGGGCGGCGGGTGGTGAGAGACACACGGACATGAACGGGGGGTGGGTGGCGGGTGGGGAGAGACACACGGGGCATGAGCGGGGGGTGGGCGGCGGGTGGGGAGAGACACACGGATATGAGCGGGGGGCGGGGAGAGACACACGGGCATGAGCGGGGGCTGGGTGGCGGGTGGGGAGAGACACACCGACATGAGCGGGGGGTGGACGGCGGGTGGGGAGAGACACACGGACATGAGCGGGGGGTGGGCAGCGGGTGGGGAGAGACACACAGACATGAGCGGGGGTGAGCGGCGGGTGGGGAGAGACACACGGACATGAGCGGGGTGTGGGCGGCGGGTGGGGAGAGACACACAGACATGAGCGGCGGGTGGGAGAGACACACGGGTCATGAGCGGGGGGTGGGCGGGTGGGAGAGATGAGCGGGGGGTGGGAGGCTGGGAGAGACGAGCGGGTCATGAGCGGGGGGTGGGTGGGAGGGAGAGAGACACACAGGGCATGAGCGGGGGTGGGGGGGATGGAGAGAGAGACACACGGGGCAAGAGTGGGGGTGGGCAGGAGGGGGAAAGAGACACGGGTCAAGAGCAGGGGTGGGCGGGAGGGGGAAAGAGACACGGGCAAGAGCGGGGTTGGGCGGGAGGGGAAAAGAGACACGGGGCAAGAGCGGGGGTGGACGGGAGGAGGAAATAGACACGGGGCAAGAGCGGGAGGGGGAAAGAGACACGGGGCAAGAGCGGGGGTGGGCGGGAGGGGGAAAGAGACACGGGGCAAGAGCGGGGGTGGGCAGGAGGAGGAATGAGACACGGGGCAAGAGCGGTGGTGGGCGGGAGGGGGAAAGACACACGGGGCAAGTGCAGGGGTGGGGGGAAGGAGACAGACACACAGGGCAAGAGCGGGGGTGGGGGGTAGGGAGAAAGACACACGAGGCATGAGCGGGGGGTTGGGGGAAGGGGAGAGAGACACTGGGCATGAGCGGGCCGTGGGCAGGAGGGGGAAAGAGACACGGGGCAAGAGCGGGAGTGGGCGGGAGGGGGAAAGAGACACGGGGCACGAGCGGGGGTGGGCGGGAGGGGGAAAGAGACACGGGGCAAGAGCGGGGGTGGGCAGGTGGGGGAAAGACACACGGGGCAAGAGCGGGGGTGGGGGGTAGGGAGAGAGACACACAAGGCATGAGCGGGGGGAGGGGGGAAGGGGAGAGAGACACGGGGCATGAGCGGTGGTGTAGGGGAGGGAGAGAGACACACGAGGCATGAGCGGGGGTGGGCGGGAGGGGGATAGACACACGGGGCATGAGCGGGGGTGGGGGGAGGGAGAGAGACACATGGGGCATGAGCGGGGGGTGGAGGGAAGGAGAGAGAGACACACGGGACATGAGCGGGGGGTGGGTGGGAGGGGGAGAGACACACGGGGCATGAGCGGGGGTGTGGGGGAGGGAGAGAGACACACGGGACATGAGCGGGGGGTGGGCAGCTGGTGGGGAGAGACACACGGACATGAGCGGGGGGTGGGCGGCGGGTGGGGAGAGACACACGGGACATGAGCGGGGGGTGGGCGGCGGGTGGGGAGAGACACACGGACATGAGTGGAGGGTGGGGAGAGACACACGGACATGAGCGGGGGGTGGGCGGCAGGTGGGGAGAGACACAAGGACATGAGCGGGGGGTGGGCGGCGGGTGGGGAGAGACACACCGACATGAGCGGGGGGTGAGCGGCGGGTGGGGAGAGACACACGGACATGAGCGGGGGTGGGCGGCAGGTGCGGAGAGACACACGGACATGAGCGGGGGGTGGGAGAGACACACGGGGGGTGGGAGAGACACACGGGGCATGAACGGGGGATGGTCGGGTGGTTGAGACGAGCGGGGCACGAGCGGGGCATGAGCGGGGGGTGGGCGGGAGGGAGAAAGACACACGGACATGAGCGGGGGTGGGCGGGAGGGAGAAAGACAGACGGGCATGAGCGGGGGGTGGGCGTGCGGGAGAAAGACAGTTGGACATGAGCGGGGGGTGGGCGGGAGGAAGAAAGACACACGGACATGAGCGGAGGTGGGAGGAGCAGGAGACAGACACGGGTATGAGCGGGGGTGGGGGACTTACTGTGCAGGCGGGATACAAAGCCTCTCATGCGAGGAACAAAGATGGCGCGCGTCTCTGAAGCCAGACGCACTGCACGCTTTCACACATCACATTTGTGATGTCATCTTTGATGTCCTGGGTGAGTCTTAGCAGTGCACGGTGGTGGCGCGATTTATGGTTGCTTAGCTTACCATAACTGGCGAATTTCAAGGGTTTTTCGGTTTTACTTGGAACCATAACGTCCCTTTAACAAAGTTTTTTCACTGAATTTCATAGGTTTTTAGTAGCGCAACTTAACCATAACGTCCCTTTAACAACGTTTTTTCACTGAATTTCATAGTTTTTTAGTAGCACAACTTAACAATAATGACTTTGACTTTATATACATGTCATATGGAACTCACTAGATCTCTTCTTATGAACTTGATGTCCGCAAACTTATTTAATGTTCGCGGACATGTTCGGAGAACAGTACCACTACCTAAAAACTGTGGGGGGGGATGGTGGGGTATGTTTGATTGTTATATCATAATATAGGAACATTTAACAAATTCAAAAAGCAACACACAAACACATTATATATAGTAATACATAAGAAATGTAACCCATATATGTAACACACTAACCATTCATTTAAATACAATATGTTCTGAAATGGAATATATCACAAGAAGATAAATTGGCTTCCAACATAATTACCTCACAGACACAACAGAACTGAGAACAAGACCAGACCCACTGAATACATAGGACTTATCTTACCAGAAATAGTAAGTGTACTTCATTTTACTCATATATTTATAAACTTTCTGTATTAGATTAAAAAATATATTATCTTTTTTTTTTTCTCACAGAAATGTCTAGACCTCTGGAATGGCTAGAGGACAATTTCCCACATGAAGAAATGTCACAAGATAGTGAAACTAATGGTAAACACTTTATAATATAAACCATTTATTTATTATTTTTTTATATACATTTAACATATATATTATTTTTTTGTACAGAGCATACCAAAATAGAAAAAACTTCAGAAAACCCTGTTATGGATAACAGTCTTCACAATATAGAAGAAAAAAATGGATGTATTGTTGGCTAATTTTAATAATTTAAAAACTTTTTTAGAAAATCATTTCAAACCAAAAACCTCGTACCATTGCCCCACATGTACTTGTCCCTCCTCACCATATCCCAGTCAATTATCCCCAAACCCTCTCCATAATCCAAAACGTTTTGATGAGATTTCCATCCCTTCTTCACCTAATACCAATCATGTTGAAACCCCAAATTCTCCTGTTTTTGTTTCTGTTTCTGCCTCACCTTCTCTGTCATAAATTATTAATATATGTTAAATAAAGTTTAATTTTTATATTGTATTGTGAATAGTTTCCGTTTTTTTTAAAAAAAAAACAATAAAAGTGTCCGCGGACAGTGCGAGTGTTCTGAAATGTTCGTACATAAACGAAAATGGAGGTGTCCTGAAGAACACCACACCTGTTCGTACTGTTCTAAGAACACACGTGGTGTCCTGAAATGTTCGTAAAGAAACAAAAATTAAAGTGTTCTAAAGAACACTATATCTGTCCGTAATGTTCGCTATCAACTTAAAACTGTCCTAAGAACACAATTGGTGTCCTGAAATGTTCGTAAATAAACGAAAATGATGTGTCCTGAACAACAGTACAACTGTTCGTAGTGTTCGCTAGCAACATGAAACTGTACTAAGAACACACGAGGTGTCCTGAATTGTTCGTAAACAAACAAAAATTAAAGTGTCCTAAAGAACACTATACCTGTCCGGTACTGTTCGCTAGCAAGTTCAAACTGTTTTAAGAGCGCTATTGGTGTCCTGAAATGTTCGTACGTAAACGAAAATGGAGGTGTCCTGAAGAACACTATACCTGTTCGTAGTGTTCGCTACCCAATTGAAACTGTTCTACGAACACAATTGGTGTCCTGAAATGTTCGTACATAAACTAAATTACACGTGTCCTGAAGAACACTATATCTGTCCTTACTGTTCGCTACCAAGTTTAAACTGTTCTAAGAACACACGCGGTGTCCTGAAATGTTCGTTTCACGTGTGACGCACTTTTAATTACTTCAGAACCCGAACAGTGTCCGTAGGACATCAATGCGCATGCGCTAACCAATCTCCGTGCACTTGGTGTCCTGCGGACAGGCGCTTCCTTCGCAGACTAGTTCGCGAACGGATCATATGACCGCACCCACGCTCATCGTGTGTCCTGAAATGCGGACACTGTCCGTGTCCCCGAACAATTTAAAAGTACATTTTCAGTTAATCCATAATATTTTTCAATAAAATCTCACCATGGCACAAGTCCCACATAGCAATCTTGAGTTTCTATATACCTTTTGAAACTTTCCGATCCTTTTTTTGTGTTCGATCTGTCCGCGGACAGTGCGCATGTCCGCGAACCGCGGACAAGCACCCCTATAAAAGACCACGCCCAAGAGCTTATTCCCATTGTGTTTCTGGCTATTCTTCAGAACACAGTGATTTTTGCTGCCATCTGCAGACTACACCATCATCGAGATGGCATCCTTGGCTGCTGAGCTGCCACTTGGTGCTGCACCTGCTTCAGCACCACCCCCAGGCACTCCACCACCACCACCTCCCCAAGGGCCTGAAGAGGGGAACAGGAGTGAGGATGCGGAGGAGGAAGAAGAGGATGATGAGAATGAGGTAGAGGAAAACCCTACTACCCGCACTAGGCGTGAGTCTTGGGTGTGGCGGTTATTTACCATTAATGGTAATGTTCCTAAGGCTCGTGCGAACCGTGTTACCTGCAATGAGTGCAAAATGATACTCAGTCGCGGGAAGCACGGTAAGTACAGCTTTGGGACCACTACTATGAAGTCGACACCTGAGGTCATTTCACTCTGGGGCTATTCGCAGGGTTGTACCTTGCGAAGAACGTAGCAGGTTGATTTCCTCTACTTCATCCTCTGTTTCTGATCCTGTCACCACAAGGACCACCTCTGTGGGACAGCGTCTTCCTCAAGCTGCCTCACTGGCCATACAGAATGCTGATGACCCTTACTTTTCGAGGGTCACAGTTGTATGTATGTACTGTGACACAGTACTCTGCAGGGGGAGCGACTTCGGAGTGCTTTTGAGATTATCGTCTCAGAGCACGAGAAGACCTGCTCACTACCCAAATAAAACCCACTCTACATCTTCCTCTCTCAGCTCGCCCTTTCTTATCCCTGTGGTTGGTGTCCCCCCCTTTACCCTCCTTTACCCTCCTCTCCTAGTGTGTCGTGTCTGAAAAACCAAAAAAAAATACAAAATTACAAAAATCAAAAAAAAATAAGGCTCTTTTCAAAACCGCCTTTCCCAGTTAAAAAATAGAAGTGAAAATAAATGAAGCAGGGCTCTTTGTATTTTTTAGAAGTCCGCGGACAGTTCGCGAACATTAAAAAAATTGGGTTGCTACTCCATCACAAACATTGTAATTTTCTCTGGAAAGAAGTGGTGGCTCTGAAAAGAGCCTTTGGGTGGTGTTTGTAAGTCAAAAATTGTAAATGCTTAACATCTACTTCAAAATCGTTGTTGTAATTCCAAAAAAGGTCGCAATGCATTTTGTACATTTCTCAGAAAAATCTGATTGCCAGCATAAGTAAGATGGACTCCATCTCTGCGAAAAATGTATGTACTACAAAACATAATATTTTCATTGTGAAAAGAAGACATGCCAACATCTCTTAGAAAGCCACAAACAGCCTTATTAACATTGCGCCTTGCTTTTTCCATTTGTGGACCAAATGAAGAAGAACGAAGCCACATTTGTCTCTGCGCAATCCGTGAAAATATCACTTGAGAATTAGGAAACATGTCCATAACCTTCCTAAGTCCTTCTTTCATAGCAAATTGCAAAAAAATTCCAGTCACATGTCCTAAACTGTTCCCTCCACAATGAATTACAATTATGTCTGGATATTGCTCTGTCTCCAAAGTAGCACAGAGAGGTAGCAAGTCCAACCACTTCATTCCACGTACTCCATGCCAGTGTACTTCCACATGTGGGAATCCAAGATCTACAGCTACTCCACAGCTTTCTGCATGCACCTTCAACCAATGTATCCACGAATCTCCTAAAATCCAAACAATCTGTTTTCTGAAACACACAGCCATAGCTATCTTTTGTTCTCTCAGCAAAAAGAGTATCTGAGAAAATCTCTCCTGGCACAACACACCCACCAAACTTTCCTGACCAATCCCTTTCAGTGCTTATTCTCATTTGCATGACTTCTGAACCCAAAAATCCCCGGATGTAACTCCCGATGTCCGTGAACTACCGCCATGTCCGCGGACATATCGTAACATGAACAGCCCTTCTACCATTTCCACTACACTCTCTCTGCCATTCCCTCATTGGATATACCTCAAAAATCACATGACCATGCACCAATCACATTCAAGACCTCTACATCTAACTGCATCATCATAGATCAGCACTGCAAATGTACTCGGAATCTCTCTGAGTACAAGTGTCATATCATTGGCAAGCACCATCTACCAGAAATACTGTACAAGTCTTCAAGATTTCTGCTTGCAGCTCCATGCATATCCATATGCATGAACACAAACTTCAGGTATGCATATTTTCTGTATAGTAGATGAACACATTTTAAAACAGACTTTTACCTTGTAAAATCTGTAAAGTGAATTTACTGTACTTTTTTCAATTTCCTAAAATCAACTATCACTTATAAACCTTTATACTATTTACTTTCTTTATACACACACACTCAAATCATGTTAAACTAACATTTTTTAAATGAAATATATTGACTACATATATTCAAACAAAATTGCATGCAAACACAATCTATGTTTAAACCTTTATAAAAATACTTATACAATTTCATATTTTTTGTTTTTATTTATTTATTTACTTAATTACTTTAAATTAGACATGACATTGAGGCGCTATTACCTAGAACAGTTTACTTACAGAAATAGTGGTATTCACTAATATATTATACATTTCACAAGACATAGTAAAGATATTTTTTTTTTGCTACAGTTAGTCATTCAATACAATTTGTTCATTAAGAACATATCATATGTACTGAACTGATGCAATGTATCTTATATAAATAAATGAGTTTAATGGTTTTACAGAAGGCACTGAGGATTTCAATTAAAAAAATCAATATCTAAATTAAAAACAGTGCTATATACAAACAAAGTTACTAATTTGAAGCTTTTACAATTGCAGTGAAGACCAGTTTCCTGAAAAGAAGCAGCTGAATTCGAAGAAGAAAGAAAAACTAAGAAGTTACCTGTTAATTTTTTTTAAAAAGTAAGTAAAATATCACCATAATATTTGTATTATTAATCAAATATACTATAACATTATTACGAGCTATTTTGGTTTCTAAAAATAGAGATTTTGTACCATTTTGTCCAAAAATTTCCATGTCTTAAACAGCGATTTACAGCCAGAATGGCCCACAAATTTCTATTTTTGGACACACAAATTACCCAACTGAACCACTACAATTTTCATATTATAGAACAAACAACTGTTTTAATTGTATACATTAGATTTACTATTTGTACTTTTCCACACCACTAGCTTTGTCATCTGAACCCCAGTTTTCTAACACATAAATTCAAGAATACCTATGCCTACTAGTTTTAGTTCCCAATGCACAATCACACACCATTACATACATCTTTATCATCTTACTCAAACACTCATGCACACAGCACACATACATTCCAGAACACCCCAACCCATATCTTCTTTATTTTTTTCAACAGACCCTAAAGAATGCCTACCAAAAGTCAAGTCCGTAGAAAGCAACGCAAAAGTAGAGCAAATCAAAATAAAGGTGTCCAACATAAGCATCCATGTCTAGCAGAATTTGTAAAAAAAGTTGAAACAAAACAGCTAATACAATCATTTAGTGAAACACAAGAAGTTTCAAGTACAACAACTTCGCTTCTTCTATCAAAATGTAAAACAAACCAAAAAACAATTAACAGAAAATCAGCTATCAGTACAGATAAAACTACTTCTTCAAATTATAATATAATGCAAAGTAAGCATACCAAGAAAAGTATTTTAGCCAAAATATACCGCCACAAAGTCCTTCAAAATCTTATAAAAACAGGAGAGATATCAGGTTCAAAGCTTAAAACCTATCGTAGGAAATTAATCTTAGAAGCATTGATGGACAGTGCAATTCTTCTCAAAAGAAATGTATTTATTTTACTGTTAAACAAAATGAAACCACTAACAAAACTAATAACTAAATTACAAAAAAGACTTCTCAATAAGCGAAATGTCAACAGAAAGAACTTCTTAAGTATCTGCGGAGGTGAATGGAATCACACTACGAGCACAGAACCATATTTTAATGAAGAAGCGTACAAATAAAAGCAATTAAATACAATTGCCATAAATAGCAGTGGTCGAGGTTATGAAAAAGTGAATAATACCATAATGCAACAAGAAGTACTCCTTACAAAAATATGCCCTGAAAACTTAGAATTACCCCTCCATTCAACTGAATCAGAACGTCTAGTGTACAAATGGCCATGCACGTCAATGTGTAACATTCCCAAACAATGTTTCAAATCTTTACGCCAATTCCTCAATAAATATGTAAAAAGCGAAGACAAAATCAAAATTAAATTACTGCAAAATATAGATACCTGTCCAGTGCGCAAGTACACAGGACTACAAGGACATTCATTGGCCTGCATTACAGGACCTACTTGTAAAACCACTTTCCATGATATCAAAAGGATATCAACACATCATTCAACTATAAGAAATCTAGTCTATAAACTGTACTATGCTAAAAGTCCTGCTTTAGCACTAGCAAAGTTAAATAACATCCTTCTACATGGTACAGCAAAGACCTACTTGAAGAAATTCACTATATCCAGAAAAAATATTTTGGAAGTGAAACCCATTTACAGAATGAAATAGCTTTAAACCAATTAAGCAACAATTCTACACATGGCAACCTTTTGCTAAACACATACAAAAAAGAAATACTAAAATTTAAAAGTACATCAGCTGAAGTACCAAACCATATGTTGCCGTAGAATTTTTTATAAAAGTAACACAAAAACTGTGGACCTATCATACAAAATAGAAGACAATGAAGATTCTGAATGGTTTGAATTAGCTCTCTACCTTGTAGCAGAAAACAAATATGAAATAACTGAGCCCTTAATACTTTGCAGTTATTGCACTACAAAACTTGACAACAACCAAACTCCTTCACGTTCTATCACAAAAAATTTGGAATTATACCCAGTACCAAAACCTCTACAACAACTTAATTTATATGAGAGCATCATAATTCAAACAGTACACCCATTTCAAGCAATAATACGCCTTCAACCAAAAACAGCAAAATTACCTCCCTCTGAATTGGTAAAAGGCATTCGTGGAAAAGTAGTTTATTTACCATTAAATCTAAAAGAAAATGTGCATACTCTAGGAGTGCAACGTCCAATGCAGCAATCTTTAATTATATTAGTAAATGGATTACCTACAAAAGACAAAAAAACAACAGCTGGTAGATTTATATAAAGTTAGACAAGCCTTCCAATATCTTAAAGAGAATAATGAATATTACAAAGAAATTAATATTGAAGAAAACTTGAAAGATACAACTGAAATAATTCAAGAAACACAAGAAGCTGGTCAATTTGAGCCACTAGATCCTGCTACAATATCAAATACTTTAGACCATTATACAATTCATCCTTTGCACTGTAATGACACCGTACAAGATGTACTGGAAACTTAGCAAATGCGTCAAACAAAAGGATCGCCAATCAGTATATGGGAAAAAAGTATAGAAGCAAGTGCTTTTCTTCTACTCTATCCTACTGGCAAAGGAGGAAGGTATGATGATAGACCTATTCAAATATCAGCTTCAGAATACCGCTCATTACGGATGTATTCTGAAGATCCCAGATTTAGACAAAATGTGGAATACATATTCCACCTACTCTTTGAAAGTGAACTAGCAACTTTATGTTACGGAGTTGCACACATATTAAAATCAGGATCACACCTTCAAAATATGACAGCTACACAATTATTAGAGAAAGTGCAACAAAAGGATGAGGTTTTACAATCAAATATTACAAATCTATTAGCAAATATGCGTGGTACTAAAGAGTACTGGTTTCGACGTCATGGAGATGTACGTTGTATGATCAGAAACCTTGGCCCACCCACTTGGTTTGTTACATTAAGTTGTGCAGAATATGCATGGGAAGATTTACATGATTTCCTACGCATATCAAATAAAAACAAAACAAACATAGATATTCTAACACCTGGAGAACTTTGTTCTTTGGATCCTGTTAATGTTTCAAGATATTTTCACCATCGCTTCATTGCTATGCTACATTTTATTTGTAATAAAACTGTTCCTCCCCTTGGAGAAGAGCAACACTTCTTTTGGAGAAAAGAATACCAAGCCAGAGGAGCACCACATATCCACATGCTTTTATGGATTAAAGATGCTCCTAAATTTGGTCAAGACAGTGATACCACTGTTTTACAGTTTATTGAAAAATATGTCACTTGTGAAATTCCATCAGAAGCCACAAATAGTGATCTTCATGCACAATTTTACAATTTCAAAGACACAAATGTGGAAAATATTGTCGTCGCAAATACAAAAACAAAGGCAAATACTACACCAAATGCCGATTTGGTTTCCCTAGACCAGTTACAAATACAGGTCAAGTAACCAACCTCATGTCTTCAGTTAGACATAGTGTTAAAGGTAAGTCACCTAAAAATACATATTACATAAAAAGAAAAGAATAAGAAAAATATATCAATGATTATAATGTAATCATTGCCCACTTATGGAATGCAAACATAGATGTGCAGTACATTGCAGACAATTCTACTGCAGTTGCACGATATGTCACAGCATACTTAACTAAAGCAGAAAAGACAGAGCTCCAAGACCTCTGGAATGACCTGTCATCAGATAAAACAGTATCTCAGAAATTATACAGCTTGGGCATAAAAATGCTCACCCATAGAGAATGTGAATTTTATGAAGCAGCTGATCGTTTAACTGGTACTTCATTGTATGGTACATCTGAAAATATAGTATGGCGAAGTCTTGGTCCAGCTAAATCTACAAAAATAGTTCTAAAATCGTATGAAGATATATAAACAATAGCCAAACATGATCCCAACAGCCAAGACATTTTAAAAAACAATTTATTGGACACATACTACCCAAACAGAAGTAATACTTTGGAAAACATGTGTCTATACCAAATAGCCCAAAACTACGCATACAAAAATAATATGAAACCTGATGAAAAAAAAGGTAAATATAGAGTGACAGACTGTGAAGGCAGCTTAGTTAAACTCACTAAACCAAATTTAATTAATCATATCAAATTGTCATTGAAGACTCCTCAACATAAAGAAGTATATTACATGTCCCTGCTACAACTCTTCAAACCATGGAGAAAAGAAGAACAATTACTAGATAACTATGACTCATATGAGGTTGCTTTCAAAGCAAATGAAAGCACTATAACTGATGTAAACTTTACACAGTACAAAACAATGTTGCACAATGAACAGCAACATGAAGAAGAACTCCAAGCCCAACTAGATAAGTATACTCCTGACAGTAGTCAACCTTCTGTAACAGGAAGCCAAGAACCACTGGGAGAACCACTAATAACAAATGAGGCAGAATTAGCTATGATAGAAGTAGAAAACACCATGTGTCAGTATGAAGATAAGGAAGACTTAACTATACTACAATCAAAACTAAACAATGAGCAACGTAGCATTTTTCAAGAAGTAACAAAACAAATTGCACATGGTGTAAAAGATGAAAATAAAGAATGTTCCTGCCATAATTATAAACCTATACTATTGTACATCAGTGGTGAAGCTGGTTCTGGCAAAACATTCCTAATCAAAATCATTAGTAAGTTCCTTCAACAATTGACAAACAACAAACTGTCAGCTGTTGTCACTGCCGCCACAGGTTTAGCTACCTACAACATAGGTGGTGTTACATTACACCGATTACTACTATTACCAGTAGAACACCAGAACAAATTAGACTATTACAAACTTTCTGCAGACGCTGCAATGGAATTACGCAGAGTATTGAAACAAATGAAAATTCTACTAATAGATGAAGTGAGCATGGTCTCCAACCTGATGTTAGTTTTGATTCACCTCAGATTACAAGAAGTACTCAAAACAGACTATGAAGAGCTCTTTGCAGAAAAGCACATTATTGTTTTTGGAGATCTGCTTCAATTAACACCAGTAAAAGGTGAACCTATTTTTAAAACATTAGGGCACAAACTCTGCCGTAAAACTGTTGGCAGCATTGGAAATGTCAACCTTTGGCAACATTTCCAATACAGAGAATTAACAGAAAACATGCGCCAATCTGCAGATCTAACTTATGCCAACATTTTAAAAAGTTTGAGAGTTGGTATACTTTCTAAAGAAGCAGAAGCAACATTGAAAACCCGGCACATTAATGCACTTTATGGCGATAATGCATGTGCTACAGATGTTATGGAAAAATTAGCCCACAAAAATGTCAATTGTATGGCCTTAATGCCAACTCTTGCAAGCTATCTCAAATTCAATGAAATAATGTTAAGTAAAGAAATGCAACCAATAATGGAAATTAGCGCCACAGACAAACTAGATGTACATGGTATGACACTACCCATGTGTGACCAAGCCACAACAAGACTAAATAATTTAGAAAAATCAATCTCAAACACAGCAGGCTTAGAAAAGATGTTAAAATTATCCTTAAATTGCAGAGTAATGCTTAAACGTAACCTTGACGTGGACCAAGGACTAGTTAATGGAGCACTGGGTACAGTTGTTGACTTTCAAACATACCCACGTGACAACAAAATTCAGTTTGTCAATATACTCTTTGACAAACTTTCAGAAGTAAAACGGATAGGACGCTCAACAGCTAGATTCCTTCTCTTCAAAGATATGTATGTACACAGAGAACAATTTTCTCTAACTCTTGCATACGCAGTCACGATTCATAAATCACAAGGTCTTACCCTAGACAAAGCAATGATAGATATTGGTAACACAGTCTTTAAAATAGGCATAAGCTACGTAGCACTATCGCGCTTACGTACACTTGACGGTCTATTTCTAATCAACTTTGATGCAAGTAAAGTAAACACTGATATTCCTTGCATTTTAGAATATAATAGACTTCGCTCACTATACACTCCCCATCTAAACACATATTCTGTTCCACAAAAACTAAAATGTTGTAAAAGAAAACTAAATCAAACAGAAATGCAACAGGGCGTCACTGCAAATCCTCCAAAGAGAGTAAAAGAAACTAATACTTCATCAAGTACCACAAACAAAAAAGAATCAATTAGAGAAAGTAAACCAGGTACTTCTTTAAAGAAGGAAGACAAACTCCAAAAAAAGCAGATAGATACAGAACTACCTGGACCATTTAAATTCTCAAATCTAGTTGGTGTAAGTTGCTATGCAAATGTAGCAATGAATATTCTATTTCAATTACCACCAATTGCTGACAACATTTACTTACACAGTACAGACCCTTTGTGTTTGCAAATGTTAGTACTTCACAGAAATGCAGCAAACAATCCTGACAACAATAGTGTTTTTGGAATAAGACGACAATTGGACTACTGTGCTGGAATGGTGAAATTCACTATAAACTCACAGGAAGATCCACAAGAATTTCTTATGTACTTACTATTAGTACTGGAAAACAAAAACATACCTATAAATGAAATCTTCCAGATTTCATACATGTGGAAACATACATGCACTCTGTGCAACAATGTGACACAAGAAGAAATTCCCAATGAACTCTTCATATATATATCAATACCAAATTGTGAATCCATTCCATTTCAGCAACTTGTACAAAATGCAAACCATGGTAGATTATGCTCTACCTGCAATTCAGATAATCGCTCCATGTTAGTAATACAAACACATAGTAAATACGTAATACTAATGCTTCTACATTACAATGCAGATCGTACCAAAAACAACTGCAAGCTGGCTGGATTCACACATAGTCAAATATCACTTGGTAAGAAAACCTTCACAACAATAGGTACCATCTACCACTCAGGAGCCACAACCAATTCAGGGCAATACATGGCATATACAAAAAAGAAATGTGGACGGTTTGAATGTAATGATAGTACCACTACTCTAAAGCAGAGATTACCAGCAAATCTTACAAACGGTTATTTGATGTTCTTAAAACCAAAATTTGATAAATAAACTGTATTTAAACCTTTAAGTAAATTTGTGTTAAAAAAATATAAACTGTTAGAATACTCCAAAAGCTATCTAACTGCTCAAAGATTCTACAACAACTAATCAGATAAATGAATACCACTAAATTAGACCAAAAAATACACAGTTAGAATACGCCAATTGGTATCTAACTGTCCCAAAATTATAAATTTGTGTTAAAATAATATAAACTGTTAGAATACTCCAAAAGCTATCTAACAGCTCAAAGATTCTACAACAACTAATCAGATAAATGAATACCACTAAATTAGGCCAAAAAATACACAGTTAGAATACGCCAATTGGTATCTAACTGGCCCAAAATTTAACAATATCCAAATAGATAAATCAAAACCACTAAAATATATTAAAAAAATAGACAGTTAGAATACGCCAATTGGTATCTAACTGCTCCAAAATTTTATAATTTCAAAACAAATGAAGAATCTGTTACTGCTCCAAAAAAAATACAACAAAGCAAAGTATAAAGCATTAGCCAGAAACAAAAAGTGAACATTGAAAACAAACAAACAAATAAACTGTAGCATAACAGAAAAAGTTTTTTTTTTTAAATCCAACATGGATTTTTTTTTCTCCCACAGACCCAATGATTTTAGCAACAAATACAGAAACTGAGCAAATTGCACAGTACTCTGATTTGTACTGTACTAAATATGAGGGTCGAAAAAAAATAAAAGTATATTGCTTATACAATGTAATAAGTCATTACAAAATACTAATACTAACATGCTATTTTCTTTTATCACAGAAATGAAGAAGAAAAACATGGACTCCCATTACTAGACCAAACAGTAAGTATACAATAATAAGGACAACCATAGCAGCATATCACATCCATAGTATCTAATACCTTTGTTCCGTATACATTTGTTTTTCACCCAAAGTTATAAGCAAATATGAATGTGATATGCTGCGGTGGTTGTTGCCAGGGCATAGAGTCTTGGTGCATGGCCAAATGGCCATGCACCCAAGACTCTATGCCCTGGCAACAACCACCGCAGCATATCACATCCATTGAGTCAAACATTTCAACTATGATCTATGGGAAACGTTTAATGTCCGCGAACAATGTGAGTGTTCTTAGAACACTTTGAACTTGCCAGCGAACAATACGGACACCGTTTTCATGACACCCCCTACGAACATTTCAGAACAACGCGATAGTTCTTAGAACACTTTCAACTTAACAACGAACAATACGGACAGCGTCCTAAGGACACCCCCTACGAACATTCCAGGACACCGGGAGTGTTCTCAAAAACGTCTTCAGAACACCCCCATTTTGTTTATTTGCGAACATTTCAGGACACCGCAGGTGTTCTTAGAACACATTCAACTTGATAGAGAACAATACGGACAGCGTCCTCAGGACACCCCCTACGAACACTCCCCGGACACCGCGAGTGTTCTTAGAAGCGTCTTCAGAACACCACCATCTTGTTTGTTTGCGAACATTTCAGGACACCGCGAGTGTTCTTAGGACACATTCAACTTGACAGAGAACAATACGGACAGCGTCCTCAGGACACCCCCTACGAACATTCTAGGACACCGGGAGTGTTCTTAGAAGCTTCTTCAGAACACCACCATCTTGTTTATTTGCGAACATTTCAGGACACCGCGAGTGTTCTTAGGACACATTCAACTTGACAGAGAACAATACGGACAGCGTCCTCAGGACACCTCCTACGAACACTCCCCGGACACCGCAAGTGTTCTTAGAAGCGTCTTCAGAACACCACCATCTTGTTTATTTGCGAACATTTCAGGACACCGCTAGTGTTCTTAGGACACATTCAACTTGACAGAGAACAATACGGACAGCGTCCTCTGGACACCCCCTACGAACACTCCCCGGACACCGCGAGTGTTCTTAGAAGCGTCTTCAGAACACCCCCATTTTGTTTATTTGCAAACATTTCAGGACACCGCGAGTGTTCTTAGGACACATTCAACTTGACAGAGAACAATACGGACAGCGTCCTCAGGACACCCCCTACGAACACTCCCTGGACACCGCGAGTGTTCTTAGAAGCGTCTTCAGAACACCCCCATTTTGTTTATTTGCGAACATTTCAGGACACCGCGGGTGTTCTTAGAACACATTCAACTTGACAGAGAACAATACGGACAGCGTCCTCAGGACACCCCCTACGAACATTCCAGGACACCGGGAGTGTTCTTAGAAGCGTCTTCAGAACACCACCATCTTGTTTATTTGCGAACATTTCAGGACACCGCGAGTGTTCTTAGGACACATTCAACTTGACAGAAAACAATACGGACAGCGTCCTCAGGACACCCCCTACGAACACTCCCCGGACACCGCGAGTGTTCTTAGAAGCGTCGTCAGAACACCCCCATTTTGTTTATTTGCGAACATTTCAGGACACCGCGGGTGTTCTTAGAACACATTCAACTTGACAGAGAACAATACGGACAGCGTCCTCAGGACACCCCCTACGAACATTTCAGGACACCGGGAGTGTTCTCAAAAACGTCTTCAGAACACCCCCATTTTGTTTATTTGCGAACATTTCAGGACACCGCGGGTGTTCTTAGAACACATTCAACTTGACAGAGAACAATACGGACAGCGTCCTCAGGACACCCCCTACGAACATTTCAGGACACCGGGAGTGCTCTCACAAACGTCTTCAGAACACCCCCATTTTGTTTATTTGCGAACATTTCAGGACACCGTGGGTGTTCTTAGAACACATTCAACTTGACAGAGAACAATACGGACAGCGTCCTCAGGACACCCCCTACGAACACTCCCCGGACACTGCGAGTGTTCTTAGAACAGTTTCACTTTGCTTGCGAACAAAACGGACACATATTGAGTCCTTAGAACACCCCCCAGTCAGTTTATTTAGAACATTTTAGAACACCCGTGATGTCCGCAAATAAATCGAACACAAAAAGAACGTCTAACACATAAAAAAACACAACTTTCATCCTATCTCATACACTCCCACCCTCCCCAAACACTCCTACACACCAACACACTCTACAAAATACACATTTTGAACAAAGTTTCACTGCGCTGTCCGCGGACGTCCGCGAATCCAAGATGGCGGGCGCTACCGAAAAATCTGACGCGCTTCACGCTCCATGCCGTCCAATCAGCGAGCACGTTGCATGTCTGTGAACATCACGCAAGACGATTGGCCAATCAGGACACTGTCTGCGGAGCGAACAGGGAAGTGTGTCCGCGAACCGAACACAGATATCACTAATTTTTTTTTACCTACTTTTTGGTCATTTTAAAAAAAACTACTGGATGGATTTTCACCAAATTTGCAAAAGCACGCTTTCGGGACCAAGCCGCTGCTCCTGGTCCAAATTTGGTGGAAATCCGTCCAGCGGTTTGGGCTGTAGGCGCGAGCAAAACATTTTTCCCATTCAGACTATGGGGAAAAAAAAGTTTTGGGACCCCCCTATAACTTTGCCCCCCCTGGACGAATCCTCACCAAACTTTGCAAAAAAATTCAGAGTGACCCAAATACTTTTTTTGCAAAGTTTGGTGAGGATCCGTCCAGGGAGAGCGAAGTTATAAGCCACCCAAAAAGTGCTCTTCCTATGGAAACAGCAACTTAACCATAACTACATGGCCACTACTGTGGCCATGTAATATATTCAGTAAAAAAACTTTGTTAAAGGGACGTTATGGTTCAAAGTAAAACCGAAAAACCCCTGAAATTCGGCAGTTATGGTAAAATAAGCAACCATAACTCGCGCCACCGTGCACTGCTAACACTAACACCCAGGACATCAAGATGACATCACAAATGTAATCCACTCTTCCTTGAGAAAACCAACAAACCAACTTTGTTAAAAAACAACAATCAATATACCAGAAAAACGTCCTTTTAAGGAATACCTATAGTGCACATGTACAGACATGTAAATATATAAAGCAAACATATTTTTGCAACCTCTGCATAACAGTAATTATACCTCGACTATATAAAAAAAACAGGAGGATAGCTCAGCGGCAGCGTGCGCGTCTTGGAAGCAAGACGACACGAAGCAACAACAGGTTCGATCCCCGGGTCCGCGCTTAGAAAGCTCTGGGTGTTTAAGCGCGTTATAAATACGTAACTAAGACAAAAAAAAAAACACAATTACACAATTAAGAAAAACAAACAATTCAAGCCAACGTTTTATCCCGGGTGGATAGCTCAGTGGCAGCGTGCGCGTCTTGGAAGCAAGACGACACGAAGCAACAACAGGTTCGATCCGCGGGTCCGTGCTTAAAAACCTCTGGGTGTTTAAGCGCGTTATAAATACGTAACTAAAACAAAAAAAACAAAAAAAAAAACACAATTACACAACTAAAAAAAAAATACAATTCCTGTAACAGCGCCTCGATGCCTGCGGGCTGTGTGAGCGCTTTATAAATGTAAAATAACAATAACAATACTCACACTACATTTTCAAAATGAATAAATACTTTCTATAGGTGGCCCTTAAAGGAGCTGTGGTGTTTCATATCAAAAGTATACCCAGAAAATGGTATTCTGCTCAGAGAACCCCTCTCTTTCTTCAATGCCACTGCTGTATTCCTTTAAAGAATTCAAAAAATCTAGCAATATTTCTTTGTGCTCTTTTCTTAAATGGTTTATTAATTTCCTTTTGCCAAACAGATATCCTGTCCTCCCAGTCAAAAATATCTGGCCACAGCTTGAACACATACTTCTTTGTTCAGACACTCCATCTAAAGTGATACGGTAAAACCAGAAAAATCTGGTTAGCGAATGCTTCACACACACTTGCCCTGCACCTTCTAAATTGCTGTTAGTTGCAGTGCAGCTGTCATAGCTACGGATAGCAAATCCCACCGAAAATGCACAACGTCCTATTGGTGGACCCATAACTGCGGCTATGATGTGTGCAGTATTACCGTGGCTACATGGCCGATCTGAAACAAACTTTAAAATGACACTTGCCAAACAAACAAGACCAGACCACGCCACAGTCAAACATTGACAACTGATTTACACTGTTAAAAACATTTTCTCTTTTTTTCCTGCTTTCTTTGTGGGGTTTCCACGGCTATTTACCGCAGCTACAACGGGCGAACAACGATTGTATGGTGAGATAATCGAGACTACACATGGGTCTTTGTAACCACGGTTATGGCAGCTATGGCAAGGGCATTATTCCTATGGCTACACAGCAATTCTGATGCAAAATTTAAAATATCGCTTGGGAAGAAAACAATCCAAGTCCATGCCGCAATCAAACATTTCTTGACCGCCCACACCTTTAAAAGAACAATGTCCTTGTATTTTCAGGTTTTGTTTAGGTTTTCATAGCCTCTTATCGCGGCTATGAGAGGGGCCCTCTCATTGTTCAGCATGGTAACTGCGACTACACCCCGATCTTCTAGTCCTGGAAATCGGAACCAGCGATCCCAAGTGCCATCACAGGTATTGACACACACAATGTCCACGGCTATACGGATATTCTTAATTATGTTTATTTATATATTTCCACACAGGTAGGCCACAGAATGACTATTCTTCCTTTAGCCGTTTACTTGTAGCAAAGAAGAATCCCTTATTTTTGGGGTTATCCCTTGTTTACTCTGCTCATTAACGTGGCTATGAAACCATGCACCACCCCTGCGTGAACGCGATTACACCTCCCGTGGATTTGCAGCATAGCTTCTGATTGGTCAGAATTCATAACCCTCATAATTTCACCACACACACAGATTCTTCCATTGCTTTTGCCTTTGGTTGAGGTACTTTGAATCATACTAAAAAAGTAGTTTCCTATTAGAATCCTGTTGTCCCTATCCCTTTTTTCCCTTCCCTTATTCCTTAATCTTTCTCCCTTGTTTTGGGAAGTGTGTGTGTGTTGTCTCTCCTTTACTTTAATTTTAATTTAAAAACATTTTCTTCTAAGTTACATTGCCGTTTTGTCCAGACTTCTTTTTTCCTTTATACATTTTCCTCTGTGGTCCTCTGTTGTCCTGCTTTATCCACCGTGCAAGGACCATCCAGTGACAGCAGTGATGACAACAGCCAGCAAGTCATCTTCCCCCAGGAAGATGAAGATGTCATCTGGGTCGCCACCGCCTCACCACGTGCAAGAAGACAAAAAGCATCACACAGCACTACCGCCCACTAGGATAGCAGGTACAGCTTGAATTGCTTTCTGTCTCTGTTTAGGTGGACTCATACTGTATCACTACATTAAGTTAGCTAGTAGTAAATGTGTCTGGATTGTCTTGGTAGCAGACGTGGGTGTTTCTGTCGCTTTGAGTGATATAATAGGTTTGCAGACAGGCCCGGCATTTTTGATGAATTCTTTTGGTACTTACAAGTGTTTACTACCCCTTAAGCGTGCCGGATCAACTTGGTCTGCTTTCGGTCAGGACATTCTATGGGGTTTTGTGAGCCCCTTTTCCCGTTTTGAGGCTGCTTCATGAGAGAACTGGGGGTCATTGTCCTGTGCAATGGGTAATTTGGTGGTGTCTGGCGGGTGATACCACCTTAAATGTGTCATCATCCCCTGCATAATTCTATACTCTTTAAAGAAGGTTGTATCCATTATGCCTGCAAAATTAATCATGGATCCTGGGCAATGTTCCCTCTAATTATGTTACTCCGTGTTTTGAACTACAATGTTTGTGTGTGTATTATTCTTGGTTGTGCGCAACACTTATTGCTAAGCGACAGCAGTACTCAGGATAATTTGTGAGCAGCAGAACGGGCAACGTTGTATCCTCCAGGAGCATTTTCCTCACAAACAATGTGTTTCATTCATGATGTTTCTTTACTATTCAAGGCATAGAATCCAAAGGCAAAGAACAAATCAAGCCCATCTAATACCCAGGCAAAAATAGGGCACACGATGACTGGTGCTCAAAACAAGACAACCATTGTACATATTGTGATGATGGATGACATATGTATCAAGATTACTGAACCAATGGATACTTTGTGAGGACGATGTGTACCAGAATGAATATTCTTAGTAAATGCTTTAATCATCATTAATGCATCACAGGATAGGATAGATAGCATCCTTCTTCCAATGATATGTCCACCTCAGGTACTGGGCCCATAAAATAGTGAGCTGAATTAAGAACACTGGAAAGAATATGTAATTAATTAAAGATGTACATCCGTTTTTGTGTCCTAACTCTCTCTGCCTCTGTCTCTATACATGTATTTGTGTTTCTCTCTATGTACTGTGTATCTCCATGCACCCTGCTGTCCACCTATCTCTGTTCTGCATCTCTCTCGGAACCCATCACAGCCTTTCTAGGTACCAATTACGCTGCCTGCCTCTCTGTGCTAGCCCTCTCTTTCCCTCTGGCAACGGCCTAACTACAGTCCTCACAGCCCCTGTGGTGTGGGGGGTCATGCGCCTCTGTGATAAGGTTGCAGAGTAAGAAGGTCAATCACCCCCCTTGGAGCCCTTCTCTGTCTAGTTGTACTACGTCCGTCGGTGGATGGGATGATAATCCCAGCACTTATTAATTGATAATGTGTATTACTGTGTATGGGAGTGTACTGCTGAGTGGGCTGTGCAGCTTGTTGGTTGTTGGAAGGCCACCACGAGGGAGACAGCCCATATCACATGTCAAACATGTCCCACCTTCTGCTTCCTAGTCCTGCAGTGTGATGATGAGTCTTGCTGCCCCTAAGACAACTGGACGAGGCAACTTACTGTCTGAAGCAACAGGTTATGCATGTGAAGGTAAGTTATAAAAGTGTTTGTATGCATGCAGGCAGGCGTGTTTAAAATTGTATACAAGATAAAGTGATTTGGCATTGAGATTTGGCATTGAGTGAGTATATATCATGGGTGCAGCTTCATGTAAATGATTTGCTCTGGTATTGTTGGCATATATTGTGGGTGGAGCAACATGAAAGAGATTTACAGTGGCATTGCTGGAACACCTTTTCCATGGCAATGTTGGCATATGTTCTACCCAACGCAACATGTAACTGATTTTCAGTATGATTAGGCTTAGAGTAGCTTGTATACTGCAAAAAGGCAATGCCCAAAGTGCAGTCACAAGTTGCTAGTGTGGGCAGTTTCTTGGTCAAAATGGGTCAGTTTGATGAAGAACTTAACTGTCCAGCACGTAGTTTTGGACAATGTTACCAAACAAATTTCATCAAAAACTCCCCTTTGGGTACTACTCAAACAGTCTGTCACAAATCAAATGAAATATTATTTGTGACACTAGGCCCCCACCAATTCTCAGCCCGGGGAAGCCCTTTGGATTCACTAGTAATATCTGGAGATGTTTGAATATGAGAAACAATTTTTTATTTGAAAAAGGAATTTACAATACAAATGACAAGTGTCATTGGAATGGTATTAATTCCTGTTGTTTTCATACCTGTGAAATGTCTATCATTAATACACATGTATGTGTTTATATTTGGCAAGTAAAAACATACATATGTTGGGCCTTCTCGCGGTGGCACGGTGCAGGGGGCCTGTATCATTGTATGTGACACTGCTGCCCTCTTTGACCATCTTTGGACCAATATCCAGCTCTACACCAATGTATAACTTCATTTTTCTTTTCACCATGCTAGCTTCTCTGTGGCCACGGTCCATACCTCTGTTTCCCTGACCAGCCCTGTGCACCTTCACCGCTGTTCCTCTGCTACATATTGCACCCCTGTCTCTCTCTGCGCCCAGTAGTGTATCTGTCCACGCGTCTTGCTCTTTGGAGCTATGTTGTCTTTCTGTCTCTCCCACTCTTGTTCTGTAGCAGTCTCTCAGCCCTAGTTTCTCTTTTTGTATGTCCCAGTTTCTCTGCTATCCCCTCTCCTTATGCATGCCTCTGTCTGTGTCTTTCTCCCTCTCTATTTCTCTCTGCCAGTTTCTCTGTGTTGTTCTTACCATGTGCTTCCTGGCCTTCTCTCTGCTACCTGCCACCAGTCTTTCTGCATCCCATTTGCATCTCTATATCTTTGTGTAGCATTTATTTCCAGCTTCACTTTGATTCTTTTTGCCTCTCTCTCTTTGTCCCCAGTTTGCCATCTCCCTTATGCTGTGCCTGCTGTGTGTCAAATGCTGTGCCCAGAGCTTCGTTTGATTTGTAAGCAGGGATTGCATTGTGTGAGGTTTGCAGTATGTCTAGATCTGAAAGTTTTGCTTTCTGACGCCTCTGCGAGGTTGTTCCTGTCTTTGGCTGGCCCCACCCTTGCCTCTTCTGCCCTCTTCCTCTGCAAGTGTACTCATGCAGCCTTCCTGCAAACACCGAGAAAGAGAGGGTCTGCAAGTCTGATTCCTATCTGCTCTTCTGGCCTCTGACTTTTTAGCTTGTTTTTTGCTCTATACTGGCTGAAATGTTAGAAGAAATGGAAATGCTCAGGCTAACTATGATTGTTATTGGGAGAATTGGTCAATAATTAAGAAAATCATTTTCAGATACGTTAAGCAGAGTGCATACATAGTTTTATAGTTCTCTTTTTGGACACCGATTTGTTCCATATATTTATGTGTGCTCTGTGACTATACATTTGAATAGGAAGTAAACGTGATTCCTCGAATCTGGCTAATCACTCAATGATATAACGTGCAAGCCTGGGTGCACAACATAATGACAGTGTGGGGTTTGCAGAGGACATGGGCGGGTATGATATGATAGGTTATTTATAATGCTCTTAACACCCAGAGGTTTCTAAGCGCGGACCCGGGGATCGAACCTGTGGTGCTCCCTGTCGGGTTGCTTCCAAGCTGAGCATGTTGCCCCTGAGCTATACTCCCGAGACTGTAGTAAACTGTAGTAGACTTTGTAGGAAACACTGTAGAGGGCCATGCTGTGGATATTGTATGGTTGGGAAGGTTTAAAATTCTAAAACCCACGCCTTTTCAACATCTAGATCAAATGTATTATGAGACATGTGCTGTGCCTGTTATATTAGAGGAACACCTCAACACTGGAAACCCATGCAGTGGTTATTCACCATAAGCAGATGTTGTACTGCCATTGCCTGCACAACTATGTCTGTTCTGTGTGAGAGCTTCATGGACTGCAAAGGCCCATGCTATGTCTATTCTGCATCAGGGAGCAGGCACTGCCAAAGCCCATACAGTGACTATTATTTGTGGGGTAAGATTGCATGGCTGAGACCCATACTGTGCCTATTATACGTGAGTGGAGAAGGCACAACTAAGGTCCATACTGTGACTGTTAGATGTGGGGTGAGAGTGAACTGCCAAGGCCCATACTGTACCCATTCTACATGAGTGCAGCAGACATAACAAAGGCCCATACTGCGACTTTTATATGCGGATTGACATTGCATTGCCCATACCTGTTTATTTTTTGTATGGAGCTTGCACTTAGGAGACTCTTGGTGTGCCTTTCTTATATTACAGGAGTTTACACTATTGAGGCCATTTCAGTGTGTTTTATGAGTGGAGCTTGAACTACTAAGGTCAATGCTACACCCCTTGTCTGTGAGGGAAGCTTACACGGCTGAGGCCCATCCTGAATCCTTTTTTATTTGATGGAAGCTTGCATTGCTGATTCTATCTATTCTATCTGATGGATGCTTGCACTGCTGTGTCCCGTGCTTTCAGGGCTGTGTTGTGAAAATTACCTTTCACCATTGAAGCCCACAGTGCCCTTTTCTACTTAAGGAAAGGTTTTGAATCGCAGGCCAATGCAGACTTGTTCTGTGTGAGGGAAGCTTAACATGCTGCACTCCATGGTGACTTTTTTGTGAGGGAAACATTCACTTCTTCTGCCCATGTTGATGTGCTCTATTTGAGCCAAGATGCACTGCTGTGGCCAATACTGTACCTGATTGGTTTGAGGAAATATTGCTCTTCTATTGGCCTGTTGTGGCCTATGCTGTGAGGGAAGTAACCTGTTCTGAGTTTGTGTGTGTGAAAAACTGAAAAGCTTTGTTCTGCGAATGCAAATCTTACGTTGCTGTAGTACATGCTGTCATGTCATGACTTTGAGCAAAGCACCCTGCTTCATCGTTATGTGGGAAGGCCCACGTTTGGGCCTAGACTAAGAGAAGTGACGTTGGGCTCAGGAGGGGACGGGGAGTATGGGGAAAAACAGCTATTAACGTTCATGATGGCGTGTAATAAGGACATGCTTCATTACACCGGCCGTTGCGTGTGCCTCGTTATTGATCACAGGCCTCCCCACTTGAGTGGCCCTCAGAGCAGGTGAGGCCCGACTT
The DNA here is from genome assembly GCF_040938575.1 of Ambystoma mexicanum. NCBI lineage: Eukaryota > Metazoa > Chordata > Amphibia > Caudata > Ambystomatidae > Ambystoma > Ambystoma mexicanum. The sequence continues at coordinate 1,479,869,460 of NC_090937.1, read as the reverse complement.
TACACAGGCAAGGAACGGTCCATATTGGGACTCACGCCACAGCAGAAGCAGCGCCCCTGAGGTCACCAGTGACGTCGGGAGCCAAGCACACGTGGCTCCATAGATCGGACTGCACAGCCTACAACCCTGCAACACAGGAGGGTTCCGTCTGGCACGTGTTATGCACATCAGCATGTCACCCATTGCATGAGGCCCACATCAAGGATACCATGAGGTACAGAGGGGGAGGGAGAGCAAACGCTCCCACAGGTGGCCGAGGGCACACAGATTGAGCGGCTACCACGGCCCACATACACGCTCTCCTGGCCAGGAGTGCTCATGAACAAAATAAAGGAGAGAAATCAACTATCCCACTCCCAACTGCTCGTGCGAGAAGTTCACGTAAACTCACTATGGAAAACATCGCACCTTACCTCGTGGTTCCCGCACTTAAGCACCTGTCCCCTAATGACCTGGAAGTCCTAGCATCCACCTTCAATCAAGTCATCACCTCATCAGTGGACACAGTAGCCCTGCTCACCCTCAAAAAGGCTAAGAAAGTTAAGCACTCTAACGCCTGGTTCACCGAGGAGCTCTTAAAGCTTCGCTCCAAAAAAAGGGCTGCTCTAGCTAACTGGAAAAAATGCTCAAACGTTACTACCAAAGCTGTTTTTAAGGCTGTCCACAAAAGAGCCATCATTCAGGCTAAAGCCTCCTCCTATAACACCAGGATTGAAGGCGCCAAGTCAGGAACTAGGGAAATATTTGCTATCTTCCGAGAGCTGGAGTCTCCCGGCCCCCCCCCCGACTATCCTAAAAGATTACATTTGGTGCAACAAAATTCAAAATGCCATGCTAGACAAATTGGAAACCCTTCACACCAAAATCCTTGCACACCAAAATGCCCTTTCCTACCTTCTTGACAACTGTAAAAGCACCACTATGGTGGAAGCCCCCTACACCCCCGTGCCCATGTTCGACTTCAAAGACATGAGCGAACTTGAAGTCACTCCCCTCCTTAACTCCATTAAACCTTCCAATTGCAAGGGTGACTCCTGCCCAGCACAGATCATTAAAGACTGTGCCTCCCCTCTGGTCCCCCTCATCACAACATTCATTAACTCATACTTTCAGGCTGGACACGTTCCAACTGGACTCAAAGAAGCTTGGGTCAGACCGCTCCTGAAAAAACCCTCTCTCGACCCTTCAATCCCTGGAAATTACAGGCCCATTACCACGGTGCCCTTCCTGCCTAAAATTCTGGACAAAGCAGCTTACCTGCAAGTCCAAAAATGTATCGAAGACAATCACCTCCTAGGTCTTCGGCAGTCCGGTTTCCAGCCGAGACACGGTAGGGAAACAGCTCTGCTCGACCTAAAAAATCAAATGGATGACCTAAGAGACGAGGGCACACCTGCGCTGCTCCTACTCCTCGACCTCGCTGCTGCCTTTGACTTGGTGGAACACAAGACCCTCTGCCATCACCTCTCCACCGCAGCCAACTTCTCCCCGAAGGCCTGTGCTTGGATAACCTTCTTCCTGGAGGATAGAGTCATGAAGGTTTTCTCAGAATCCTCATGCTCTAACCCCAGCTTCATCAAGTGTGGGGTCCCACAGGGATCGTGCATAGCTCCCACACTCTATAATTTATTCACTAGGCCCTGATTCAAAATTCTTGACGCACTGGGCATCTCATATACTAATTATGCTGAAGACACCCAGGTGCTGATCCCTCTCTCTGGTGACTATATATCTGACCTCAAAACCCTCAATGCCATTTACTCCACAATCCAATCATGGATGGCCAAAAACTGGCTTTGCCTCAACAGCGAGAAAACAGAACTCCTGCTGATTGGGGCCCCCTCCACCTTGAGGAAACTAGATGAACAATACCAATCTTTCACAGTAGATAACATCCCTATCGCTGTTTCCAAAGTCATGAAGACGCTGGGCGTATACATTGAACCTGTCCTATCCATGAATAGACAGGCAATTGCCTCCTCTGCAGCGTACCATTCTAAACTCCTCAATGCAGCCAGACCTTACCTTTCCCAACCAAACTGCCTTATCATAGCTAGGGCAATAATTGGGTCGAGGTTGGACTACTGTAATGCCCTTTTGGTAGGCACCTCGCAAGGCCCACTGGCTCCCCGTCAAGGAGAGATTTAGATTCAAAACACTCGCCCTGGCGCACAAGTGCCTGCATGGTCGTGCTCCACCTTACCTAGCTCAAAGGATCAGCCTGCACACTCTCATTAGGCCCACCAGAGCGGCCTGTACCAACGGAATCCTTGTACCTTCTACCCGCAGAGTGAAAGCGGGCAGTACAAGCTTCCCTAACATGGCAGCCACGCTGTGGAACTCCCTTCCCCCTTCCATCAGGGGGATTGACTCCCATGCAAACTTCAGGAAGGCCATCAAAACTAGACTCTTTGTCTATGTTATGTATTCTGTAACATGATTTTGACAATGTACTGCTTTTTTGCCTAACTGTTTTGAAACTGTCATGAAAATGTCCATTGTTAACCGTAACTAGTTTCTGTTTTCAAGTCTCTGCTGGGGCCGCATTCCTGTAACCCTGAATCAAGCCTCCCTAAGCCTTCTCATAGCGACTCAATGCCTAAGGGCTGCAGTGCGCTTTACAAATGCAAAAATAAAAAATAATAATAAAAATAAGGATTAACAAGAGCTCAGCCCAAAAGGGAAGCATATGTCACTGGATTAGATCCTAGCTTTGGCTCGCATGGAAGCAGCAGAAGAATCCGAGCTGGATAATCTGGCCAATGTCATGATAGAGCCAAAAGTGACTGAATCTGACACCATCAACAAATTTTACGCTACACCAAACACGTGCAGATGCTCGAAAGCCACATGCATCAGATGTGGATATGAATATCCCCACACTGGGGATTGCCCAACACTGGGTCCGAAATGCACTGCATGTGGAGGTGACATGTACCTTCAAGGCCGTTGGCAAAAATGCGCCCTTTTATCTGGCCAGCAGAAGATCACTCAGGGAGCGAGGTAAGACGACACTGGTGGGCACATCCAGGGTCGGGAGCGAAAGTGAGTGCAGAAGGCCGGGGCGAGAAGAGTACAAATACAGCAGATCATACACACGAGAAGAACACAGACCGCCTGAAGGTTCCAGACGCAGTGGCAGCAGATGCAGATGTTACGTCCGGTACATCAAGATGAGATCACCCTCAAGTAGTGACTGGTGCTCGTCGGATGAAGATCAACATAAAATAGGATATGTGTGGGCCCTGAATAACAACACTGGAATACAACATAGTCCAGTCCTCATGCTCCAAGACAATGGCACCCCCTGGAATTCCTTATAGACACAGGGGCGACGGTCAACATAATCAGTGAAGAGGACTACAACTCACTCTCCAAGGCCCCAAAACTCAAGAGATCCACCGTCGACATCTATCCACACAGATACACCTCACCACTACCATGCAAGGGGGTCATCACTGCTACTGTCTCCCACAAGACACACACAGCAAAGAACCTGCTGCATGTCGTCAATACAGAAGTGAATAGCGGATACATCCTCAGCTTTAAAACAGCGGTGGAAATGGGCCTTGTACACATTCTATACCAACTAATGGCCCATAAATACTTTGCAAGGCCGCAAGACTTCCCAAACCTATTCATAGGACTTGGAAAGATAAAAAAATTGAAATTCAGCTGCACATCAACCCAGATATCAAGCCAGTCACTCAACGCCACAGGGGCATACCCATCATTATACAACAAGTCGAAGAAAAGATCAGCAAACCGTTGAAGCGACATGTCAGCGAGCCGGCGACAGGGCCCACCCCCTGGGTGTCACCTCTAGTACCCGTCACGAAGAAATCATTGGACGGCTCCATCAGGCTATGTGTGGACATGAGGAGAGCGAATGAAGCAATCGACTGGGAAAGGCACCAAGCTCCCAGCATAACTAATATGATCCACTCACTACGTGAAGCAATGTTTCTCGAAGTTAGACCTTACAAAAGGTTATCATAAGCTTGTTATTGCCACCGAATCCTGTTACATTACGACCTTAGTTACCCACATGGGTCTTTTTCAATGCAAGCGGCTCAGTTTCGGCATTTCATACGCAGCAGAAATCTTTCAAGAGGAGATCCATAAAGTAATTTGCATTGTCCCGAACTGCTGCAACTATTCCGATGACATCCTCGTGTTTGGCAAGTTGAAGGAAGAACATGATTTTTAGCTCTGCAACGGGTATGCGTGGCACGCGAAACTTCGGACTTGACTCTCAACAAGGGCAAATGTGAATTCATAAAGGATTCGCTCAGTTTTTTGGACACATATTTTCAGAGAAAGAGATGTGACCCGCCCCAGGCAAGATGGTGGCACTGCGCACCGCCCAGCCACCTCAGAATGTCTCTGAACTTTGTTCGTTCTTAGGACTTGCGAGCTACTGTTCAAGGAACCTCCAGGATTACGCAATGGACAGCAACCCCTCTGCCTACTCATGCAGAAGGACCAGCCCTTTGAGTGGTCAGCAGACTGCCAGCAAGCCTTTGGACCACCTTCCCAAATAACATCTCCAAGGCATGTAGAGGAGGTAGCAAATAAAACCTGCACTCCGATCGTCCATTTTGAAGTACCAGGAAAGTTCACACCGAGATATCTGATGTATGATGAGCAAATAAACCACAGTAGGACTCTTCGCAGTGCCTATTAGAAGAACAGCACCTATTGAAGTACCAATACCCATAAAACCATGGACAGTAAGGTATCCATTAAGAAAACCCTTTCAAAAAACGAAACAAAATGAAGATCGCCTAAGTACAGTCCCTGACGAAACCAAAATGGCCTTAATAGAAGACAAATGGTGATGTCACGAGGGCCCGGATTGACTCACAGATAGGAAAAAATGACAACCAGAGAATGATGCAAAGAGATGAAACACCATGAATAAGTATATCGTGAACCTAAAGTGAAAGTACAATGTCAACATGCAAGAAGTTTAAGCTGTATGCACGATGAAGATATTCGACCAGTTTACACCTGTAAATATGCTTGGAACCGCAAGAAAGCTAAGAAAACAGTGTGGCTTGCTATGCCTAGTAGAAGAATAGTGCTGCAAGCGCCATTATACATAATCTACCTCAAACGAAGCATCTTATTATAAGTATATTTCTACTTTGCACAAGAAGTAGAATCAACCCAGGTTACTAAAGGCCATACGAGAAAAGCTTCACTTTTAAGCAAAAACTAGAAGAGACGGCTGAAACGAAACTCAGCATAGGCAACTCGTGCCCTGAGAGCCAAGGTCATACCAATAGAAGAAACGAACAGTAGCTACATCTAATTGAAACTAAGAACAGAATATCCTGCCTCTGAAAGGTCAAGATAAGAAGGCAAAAGGCAGGTGGCGGGTGAAACGAAAATCAAATACACAAATTGATGGAAAAGAGGCAAATTCACGGTGTCTGAATCACATGACCAGCCAAGCAAGAAAGAGCGAGGGTTCACACCTACACATGGCACCAGGCCAGATGTATCTTTTTCCAGACAGAAGATGCAGTTTCGAGGCCAACCGCAGAAAACTAATTGACACATGTCTACTAAAGTTATGAGTGATTGTAACAAGGACTGGAGGAAGGCCGGGTAACTAAGGGGCACCTCACACTTGGCCAACCATTCTGCGTACTGCAAAGTGGAAAAGTACGCATGGGGTTGGTGCCAACCCAATCAGAATGGACCAAATAATCTAGGGTCCTATAGTTAGTAGAAGCAATATGATTTCATACTTTTAGTGACGTCTGCAGTAGTCATTTTTGAAGGAGAGGCTTAGATGCCCTCCTGACAGTGTTTACCCAATCCCCTCACAGAAATAGTACCTATAGTAAAGTTACCTTTTCCTAACCAATAGAATTGTATGTCAACTTTTGAGTGTTACACCTCAATGATGACAAGTTTTGAGTATAAATGTTACATCTTGCATGAAGTCCGTTGGAGTCGAAGCGAGGAAGAAGGTTGCATATTTCTGATATTCATAACTCCCTGTTTTCTGTACTTGTCATTAAATGGACTCCCTTTGCCAAACCGTTTGAGTTGTCCTTATTGATTGGTGTTGGAGTAATAAATCTGCACCCCCATCCATCTTACGAGTGCTGCTACCTTGTCTTAAAGTGTTTCTGAGCAAGCACTGACTCTATGGGCCGGTCGGGGGTCTCAGAGTACAGGCAGAAGACATGGCCTTCTTCAACGCGGAAAGGAAAATTGAAGTTATAGTCAATGCCAGTCCTGTGGGTCTGGGAGCCATACTAATGTAGTCAGACCACACAGACCAGTCCAACCAGTTCATAGTGGCCTATGCAAGTAGAAGTCTCACACTCATGGAACAAGCATAATCTCAGGTGGAAAAGGAAAGCCTGGCAGTAGTGTGGGCCTGTGAGTATTTCCATCTCTTCCTTTATAGGAAGGCGTTCACCATCATTACAGACCACCCGGCCCTCCTGACGATCTAGAGAGACCCAAAAGTGAGAATTTCACTGAGTATAGTGCATTGGGGCAAGGAAGACAACCCAGCCGACTACCTGTCAAGACACCCCACAGGGCCGGCCCAAGCGGGCACCTCTACCACAGATGCGTTCATGAATTATGTAATTCATCACCTACAGCCCCTGCCGGTAGGATGGGCACCCCTGTGAAAGAATCGGAACAGGACCTCACACTCGCAGTCGTGGCCCACTGTATCAAAGCAGGAAAGACAACCCACTTAAAGAATCAGGCCAGAAGTGAGCCAGAATCGGAGACGTACAACATAAGGTTAATGGAGCTGGTAAAGGCCACCGGGGGGTAGTGTCCATAAAACGCTTCCTATGACAGAAAGTATCGTTCCCTAAACTGAATGCCATAGAGGAAGATGTCGTAGGCAATTGCATCATCTGCGCTCAGGTTGCTCAGCCCTCTCATCCCAACCCACTGCAGATGTCCCCACTCCCAGAAGGTGTCTCGGAAGAACTGGCCATGGACTTTTTCAGAAATGGAACATATGTACTCATACTAATTGACAAGCACTTACGCTTTCTAGACGCCCAGCTGATAGAATCCACAGAAGCTACCTGCGTCATCCCCGCACTAGATCGCATGTTATCAACATACGGGATACCAAAGATCATGAAGTCAGACAAAGGCCCGCCCGGCACCAGCCAAGACTTCGAGAACTTTGTACGCTACATGGGGTTCCAACACAGGAAGATAACACCATGATGGCCTCAAGCCAAAGGCATCATTGTTAGATTCATGGCCAATGTCAAAAGAACACTACAAATAGCCAATATCATCAACAAGCCATTTGATCAAGCTTTATATCAACACCTGCGCCAATGTCGACACGCTCCACACAGCACCACAGGAGTCTGCCCATCTGACCTCATGTTCCATAGAACTTTGAGAACACGACTACATGAAGGCAACAAACAAGTGCACACAGTGCCCCTAGAACAACAGGTCAGGGCACGGGACCAAGAAGAGAAAGAAAAAATGAAAGACAGAGCAGACTCCCGGCAAGGAGCGAAAGAGTGTGACATAGAACTGGGAGACCACGTACTGGTGAGTCAGTCGAAAGTAAGCAAGGAGAATCCCACGTTTGAGCCAGAATGTCGTAACCAGTAAAAAGGGAACCATGATAATGGCAAGTGGAGACCAGCAGCAGTCCGTAACACGAAACTCATCCCACTTCAAGAAACGTACAGGCCCAATGCCCACCTCCTGGGATCCTTCTTGCAGCAGTCAAAATGGCCCATTATCGGATGTCTCATAACTGGGGGATGGCAAGCAATCAGAGGAAGAAGTCAGTAGTAGAAAGTCAGATGAACTACCACCCGCGAAGGTGCCCAGCTTACTGACGCAACCTCTGCAAGGTTGCATAAAGCCTCAGAGACTGCGCGAAGAAATGGGGTAAACAGTAAGTTGATCTGGCATGTTAAACAGTGCAAGATGTCATGTTGTGACTTTGGGCAAAGCGCCCTCCCACATCGTTATGTGGGAAGGCCAGCGTTTTGACCTGGACTAATGGACGAGACATTGGGCTATGGAAGGGTTAGGGAGTACAGGGAAAAACAATTGGTAACGTTCATGACGGTGTGTAAATAAGACGTGCTGCATTAAACTGGCCATTGGGTGTGCCTCGTTATTGATCACAGGCCTCCCCATTTGAGTGGCCCTCAGAGCGGGTGAGGCACGACTCTACACATGCTATGCCTGGTTGTTGCGTCAATGAAACTTGTTGTACTGCTGCCTACATTGTGTTTGTTCCGTGTTTGTCAGAGAATCTGGCCTTGCTGCCCTACCAAACCCACAAGATTCCAATCTGAAAAGACTTCAACCCCTTCCTGAATCCTGCCCTCCTGCTAGTAGGGCAGTATAAAGTGCCAGTGGCCTCCAAAGAAAAACGTTGAGACCTGGTACTTATTATTTTACAAAATAAGCACTGGCTGTGCCCCCTACCTTCCTTTGTGCGTCTTATCTTTTTCAGTGTCTGAGCCTATTTGCACTGCTTAGGTCATTTTTCTTTTGCACTTAAGGTCCAATCCCGTAGCTTCACCTTACCCTGTGATCACAACGTTTACCCAAAGAGTACTATCTACAGCATTTGGGGGCTTGCGCGTTAGCCAGAATGCGTGATTTAAGCATAATGCTCTTTTTTAATAATTTGTCGTGTTATATATGAGAGGTGTGTTTCACCCTTTTACCACATTTTTTAAAATAGATAATACTGTAGATGTGGGCATTATTATGCAATCTGAATTTGCCTTGTCAGAAGTACATAGTCTAAGTGCAATTCTGTCCGCCTTTCGATCTGCGCTTGGGAAATGGGTCTGAGGTTAAGTCGTATGAAATATTGCTGTAATGTCTGCGGTATGAGCACAGATGACTGTTTAGATAGAAAGGTATACATTTTCCCGTTCAAAGGTGAAGCATCCTATTACAATCTTTGAGGTGGCCTATGGGCACAGACTGAGCGCTTGACAGTGCAAATGAAGCTGCTTTCAATGCAGTCTCTTCATCAGCTGAGAAATGGCGAGTTTGAGGAGAATAATACAGGACTATGAAACTATATTCATCAGGATGTGGAACAGGCATCTACACAAAGCCTGCTCTGATTGTGTTTTGTTTTTATGACATGTCTGTGTGCACTATAGTCACTGGTCTTGGCCCTTTCTTGGAGATGCACTATGAACTGCTCCAGAGTGGGCTTGTTCAAAAAGGTGGGCTTCCCCCCTAAAGGCCATCCTGTAGATCCTTTCTAGGGAGACGGCAGTCTTGCCCATGAACATTATGTCCTCAAATTCCTTCAAGTCTCCATCCGGACCTATAAGTGGTCTGCCTGCCTTACTTTATTGATGTCACAGATCAGAGATTATAGTCTGCAGCAGTCCAATAATCTCAATAGGGCACGTTCATAATAAAAGAAAGTAACAACGTCACCGTTACCAACCAAAGATAATGAACGGAGGAGGCAGGAAAGCCCAAGGAGTGAGGATTAATTCGTGCTAATAATAAAATAAATTAACACTATCCTGGTTACCAATTTACCATAATAAACAGACATGGAAAAGGGAAGCCTAACTTGTAATAATACTTTGCTGGTTACCAGCCAAACATGAGCCTTAAGTGTCAGATTCAAGTCCTAGAGACCCAGCTACACCTCAGTGATTATTCCAATGTGGCCGAAACATGTCTGCCTGCTTTGTTCTACTTTAATCACCATGAGTGGGGTGGGTATGACCAGGCGTGTATGCCATGCCAGCTGGGCCTAGAGACCTAAGATACACCTCACTGATGATGCTGAAACATGTCTAGGGTCGCTTCTGGTCTCGTGCATCAGAGGTGTGACCTAGCAGTTCGGGCTGGACTACCCAGATGGGGGTCCAAGCCTTATTTGCATATGGTCTTTCCCCTTACTGTAATGGCTTCTGCAAGCGAAGAGCGATGGACTGGAGGGTGGTCCAAAGCGATGCTGGAGGTTAATATTAATTTGAAATCTTCCAGCCATCACCTCTGTTTTGCTTTAGAATGTGGCACGGGCAGAACAATCACAGCTCCCTAGACACGTGGACAGAGTGATGTTCAGGAAAGTCCTCTAACTGATCTTGCTGCCCTCCAAATCCAGCCCAGAGCCCAGTGAGAATGGTAAATTACACCTCTGCTGATCTTAATCCCATTATCCTGCAACAGCATTGACTTTAGCTGCTAAATGATCCTCTTAGCGTCTTGTTGTAGCAGGTCCTTTAAAAACGATTTAAGTGGAGCACAAGCGAAAGGGAATATTGCTGTTGAGTAGCAACAGTGGTGTGCAAGCCTTGTGGACTGGACTGGCACTGCAGCTATACTCGTTTACTCATGAGGAGAAGATCAGAAAAAAGAATACAAAGTGGTGGCAGTATGTCTCGCTCCATCACATTTAGGTGGGAGAAAGAACTAATCAATGAAATAGCTATGAAAAAACAAACATCATTTCTGGCTAAAATATCTGGTAGGCATGTATGGGCACCCCAACCCGTACATTATAAAATACAACACCCCCATCAGCTGACCATTCTCATGCTAAATACTACTCTTCTACTTGTATGCTTTACCACCACTGTAGTAGTAGATGGCGATGCAGTGAGGGGGAATACTGAAAGTCACGTGCCATTGCTGGATTTCCCTGATGCGCTCAAACAACGCTTTTGAAAACCAAAATAATGTGTACCTCGTTTATTTTTCATGCAGATCAACCATTTGACGCATGACCCACATACACGTTTTGCCCTTTCAAAGTGCCCACATCTTCCAGTAAAACTGCATCTCTACTTGCTTACAAAACTACTATCAGGTTTACACCTCTTATATTGACACACGGATGAATCGCTGTCATCTGAAAGCTACATAAATCAATCTGAAAGGGCAACACATGTAGGTGGTTCATGTGTCAAATTATTGATCTACATGACAAATAAGTGAGAGACGCATTTTGGATTCCAATAGCATTGTTTGTGTGCATTCTGGGAATTGATCGAATTTCTATAGTTCATTGAAGGTTTCGTGCCAAACATGCCCTGTGTAGCCTATCACACATATAATGCCTTTCTAGTACCTGAAATGTACAGGAACAGTTGTTGACAAAACGTAAGCGCAACAAGGATCTGATAGGTACCTGTAGCGAGTGAGTGTGATTGATTTCATGATGCAATGCCCAGTGCCAAAAAGCCCCCATAGCTTAGTTGTGGTTTCTAGGGTGATGCATTTAGACATCACAGATGCATGAGGCATAGTGGGTGAAACAGATAAAGTAGCTGATGAGTTGCAAGGCACAAGAATAACTGTGCGTTCATCTGTATGTTTCCCCCACTCTTTGTCATGCACTTATACTAGTAGAAATGGCAGCCTAGTATGCTAGTTACTGCTGTTAGATCATTCGGAATCTTCAAGGCCCAAGAATTAAGATGATATCCCCTTGTTCCATTCCCGCCTTGAAGCGCTTTGAAGCACTTCACCTGTGTGCAAGCGCTTTACAAATAAACAATTACATTAACTTACATTACATCTTCAAAAGGAGGTCCTTTAAATGTGGTTGAGCATGAGTGGGAGAGAAGGCACCCAAAGGCCTGCAGTTAGATGTCTCACCAAGCAGCAACCTAAGAAAAGCCATCAATGATTGGTGCCTTTATCAGGGAATATTGTCCACCCAAGTAGAGATACATTGCCAATGTCATAAAGTGTGAAGAACGTGTAAGATGCCAAATGTGCTACAGGTCACTCTGCAGGTGGTGGCTATCCCCTTTTCAGTGGAACGCCCTCCCCCCATAGCAACCCACGACAGATGAAAGAGACATACATTAGGAGTCAAGCAATGACCTATCCCAATTGTGAAACAAGCCACGAGGTTAATTGCAGCTGCAATCATTCATAGGCTCTGACTGCATACCATGCGTGACATACTGTCTACCTGTGTTTTAATCTGTATTTTTCCTGCTTAATATTTTCATTGTTTGCAGGCGTGAAAGCGAAGGTACTGAATCATTTTTAAACAACAGTTCCAAAAGGTACTGGTGAAGGTAAAAGTCGAGCTTCGCTCCAAAGAGACACATGCCCTCCCCACTTCATAGCCGATGCCGTGGCGTTGAGATCGTGAGATGCCTAGAGGAGAGTTAGCTCATCATCCGCATCACCATTGCACTCAGCTCGCTCAAAACCTTAAACATAGGCAGCACGGTTCCTGTCCAGTGGCACACCATGCGGAGAGGGGAGAGCTGCAGCTGGTTTTCCTCTAGACACATCAACGATGGGAAGCAAGAAACATACCCACCGGAGGTCACTCCACTGAGCAGTGGGTCCCACTAGTGGCAAACATTGCAAAGGATGGCGACGAGCTCTGTATCAGAAGATCTGGGGCCATCCTGGATCCCAGAAGAGTGACAGTCTGCACATATTTAATACACTCTTCTAGACATGATTCCTGTGATGTATGGACATTAATGCAAGGCCATAAGATTTATTAGAGTTCTGCCTTTTCTGCATGGTTTTCCTAAATGCCAGAATTATATTTTTTCAGAATTTTTAGGTGCCTCTGCTGTGTACTTTGCCCATTAAGTATTCACACAGAAATAAGCATTGGCAAAGCCAATATGTCTGACCTGATTAAATTGTAAGAATTGTGCAGTGTTCAGGTGGGTTTGGGATTGGTGGTCCTAAGCAACACTGATGGACAGACTGGTTGACGATTTCTTGGTGTGATTTTATGGAATGAGTGCACACTGATTTTTTCAGCAAATTTGTTTTATATTTAAAAATAAGTTCAATGATTTCCTGGAGCTCTTATGGCAAATACAAGACCTAATACAACACAATCTAAAGAGCTATCCCTTGAAAGGGTAGCACAGGCGAAACTCATTTAGAAATACAATGGTCTGTTTGACTTCCAAAAATGTTCAGCAAATACTCTACTACATTTAATTATCATTACATATTCAATCAGTGTTCCCCTGGTTAAAAACATCATACAAATGTTAGTGCATCTTGTCAGAGGAAAACACAAAATAATGAGGTAACATTATATCTGTGTGCCTTCAACACATTTTAGGAAATGTCCTCTTCATTAGGCTAGGGGCGGCCCCCATCACTGAAGAAGATTTATTTTGCATTCCCCTCTGAACAAGCTACACTCAGAATAAAACTGTTTTCAAGTCTGGGCTGAACCTCTTTGGACGCAGATCCGAGCAGTCTATTGCTAAATGAACTCCCAATCTGCTACCTCGATTAAGGGTAGCTCTTAGGGGTCGTGTGTGTCAGCGTTTGGGTTAATTATTGGTGTAAGCGCGGTTGTATGAGTAGATGTATGTATGGTTAAATTGTAAAAGTGGTGTATATGTGTTGCAGTCAAGAAATACACTTCATATTTAGGTATTGTCATCATGTGGTGAGGTGCTATGGTCTTGTGTACTCCAGGACTTCATTGCATCTATTGTCATCAATGGTAAGATACTCCATCCCTATTCCTAGGTAGTGCGCCGCCCCACCACATGTTAACATCTTATGCCCATGAAATGCATTAATATGCTGCAGTACGTCTGTCATGTGCTAAGAATTTGAGCTTAGATGCACTAAAATGCAGAAACTCCTCTAATATAACACCTATTCCCGGAATATTGCGAGCTATTCACATCATATGCTTTGATAGCCCCCATATGCGATAATATGCCATGATGCACTCTCATGTCCCACACATATACACACAAACAGGCATCCAATCAAACGCTTAGACTTGCCAGTAAACAGATTCAAATAAGCGTTTGCACAGTATGCAGGTAGTCACATGCACACACATGCTTGCCTACATATCCACTTACACACGTACAGGTGCACTCGTTCACATATGTGAATATACCCACACACACTCATCTGTGCACTTTCGCAAATATGGGGTGTTTATTCATGGACTCAGGAGTTACAACATCTGGGCGATGGAGTAGAAGTGGCACTGAGGCAGCTGCTGAGGTTTATGTTTTTATGTATGTATGCATTACATTTGTAAAACAGCATGAATAGCAGATTGCGGTCAGCAAGCAGTCTTCAGAGGCCAGAAGGCCAGAGTGGGTGTTTATCAGTTAGTTGAAAAGCCATGTTTGCGGAATGCCCAGTAGGAGCTCTGTGCTCTTAGTTCAGTGGGGAGAGAGTTCCAGTGGTTGACTGCTATCGTTGGGAAGCTTGCTCCGCCTCCTTTCGCTCTTTTGTTTTTAGGTATGGTGAGGCGGTGCTCTTTACCGGTTTATTGGATTTGGATCTCTCAATGTTCTGGGCTAGGTATTGCTGTGCTGAGTAGCTCAAACATTTGTGAGCCATCAATAATGTTTTCAAAATGATCCTTTCTTTAATGGGGAACCATTGCACTTTTCTTCTGGCAGCTGATATGTGGTCTCTCCTTAGGATGTTTTAGGCCGCTCGAAGGGCATTGTTTTGGATTATTTGGAGTTTATTAATGTTCTTTTTGGAAGTTCCTGCAAAGAGAGCATTACAATAGTCCAGTTTTGCTCCTTTCGTGGCTTTGTCAATGTCCATGCAGCTCTGTGGGGTTCAGAATGTTCTTGAGGCGTTGATACTTTTGGCTATGTAAGCTGCTGAGGATGCAATCACATTAACTTGTTTAGTGAGGGAGAGCGCAGAGTCTGTTTAGACCCTCAGTGTGTCCATCTATGGTGAAGTTGGTGTATTGGGGACCGGGTTGCTGCAGCATTGAGAGTGGTCCTGCCAGTAGCATCTCGGTCTTGTCATTGTTTAGATATAGGTAGTTAGCTGCCATCCATGATTGTATCATAGAATAGATTTTGTAAGCAAGCATCTGTCTTCTTCGTAGCAGCTTAATAAGGGGAGGATAATTTGGGTGTCATCGGCATAGTTGGTGTAGGATATGCCAATTTCATCCAGGATGTCAAAAAGAGGTTTTGTGGATATGTTGTAGAGGGAAGGGGAGAGGCAGGAACCTTGGGGGATGCCGCAGGGGACTCTCATGGTTCTGTCTTCCAAGAAGGAGGCTATCCAAGATGTGGCATCAGGGGAGAAATTGGGTGAATAGGTGGTGGCATAAAATTGGGTGGTCTACATGGATGAATGCAGCTGATAGGTCTAGCAGGAGAAGGATGTCTGGTTGGCCCTTGTCTCTGAAGGAATTGTGTGGGATTTTAAGGTCTTATAGTGCTGTTTCCGTGTCATGGCTGGGACGGAAACCTGATTGCTCCATACCCAGGGTGTGGTTAGATTTGAGATGGGCTTGGGTCTTGTTGTATGCTGCTCTATCTAAGATCTTCAGGAGGAAAGGTACTGTCATTATGGGGTGGTAGTTACTTGGTGCTGTAGGGTCCAGTGATGGTTTCTCAAGTAGCGGGTGGACCCAGGATTCCTTGAGGGTCACTGGAACCATGTTGTTGGCGAAGGAAGCATTAATACATTTGGTGATGAAAGGCACCAGGTGCTCTGAGCAGTCTTTGATAGTTCCGGCTGGGCAGATGTCACCCTGGACGGTTTAAGGTTATTTAGGATGTTGGCTTTTTTGGCCTCAGAAAATTGCCTGAATTTGAAGGCAGGTACTGGGTGTACTTTGGAGTGGTGTAGTGGCTTAGGGGGGTTGTTTTTTCTCTGTTTCTATTCAATTTATTTCTATAGTAGGGAGATTTTCTCGAGCACTGCATTCTCTTGTTTAAACAATATTTATTAAGGAACATTGTGAATACAAGGTTTGAACAGTACTCGTAGCATCATAATATGGTGTACATAAGCAATACAAAATAACATGTTACAACAATATGTCCATAAATAGTGTGATTAAAGAAAAAAGAAAACATTTTGCAAACCCTGTATAATGAGAATAAGAAAATAAACACTAATGCAGTAGACTGCAACATTGGACAAACTAGTAGTTATATAAGGTATTTATAATTAAGGATTTACAAACAACACAGACAGAACAGGACTAACATGGACACGAGGTAGGGAATGGGAGGGAAACATAGAAAATCAGTCATATAATCTTTCCTAAAATATCTATAGCCAAAACTAAGAAATGATTGCCATTTCGATTCATGTTTATGCAGTAGTTGTGGGATGAAGCATTTCAATTTTCCATTCTATGAGTATTGCAAACTGAATTCCACCATACTTTATAATGAACACTTTTGAGGTGCTTCCAATTGGAGGTAATAGCTCCAACATTTGTCATCTCGGGGTAGGCCCCCTTTAAAAAGCATGAATGGAGTAATATATGCTCTATGATGATTGAAGAACAATGTTTGATGCAGGCTAACTGAAACAGTTGTCTTTGAAATATTGGACCATACACATGGACATCTTCTCTGGAAGTAATTAAAAAAGCAATCTTGATTCCACACCTGCAGACACTGAAGTAATATTCCGTCCTTTAGCTCAGACGTACTAGCTTTCCATAGCATGGCCCCTGTAGTAAGAGGGTTAGATAAAAGAAGTAGTGTTTGAGCTGAAAAGATTGTGGCATTATAGATGAGAGTAGTATAATTTTCCATAATAGCTTCCAAAAGCCTAGCATATTGCTGTAAAAGGTAAAGTGGTGCAATAAATGTAGCCGGAAATTGATCAAAGGTGAGAGGAATACCTTGATTAAACAGTTGTCCCACATAATTAATGCAAAGAGAGAGCCATGGTCTCCAACGAAGGGTCCTTTTATTGATTTTTATTAGGGGTTCATCCAAATATATTGGGAAATGAACTGAGAGTTTTTTGGAGTTAGCAGTAGTAAATATGATCGAAGGTATGAAATTGATACATGAATACAAGTACTGTATAGGTGTTTGGTAATGTTTTTAATATAAGGGCAATCTCTTAGAATGTGTGGGACGACCATCACTCTCTCTATAGCATACCAACTAGGCATATCTGGGTGTGTAGGAATAAACCACGACTGAGCTTGTCTTAAAACAAAGGCTAAGTGGTAAGATTTAAAATCTGGGAAATATACTCCACCTTCTTTTTTGGGCATCTTAGTCTTACACAGTGATACCCTCCTTTTCTTTTTTCCCCAGCGAAATTTGAGGATACAAGTGTCTAATGACTTAAAAAAGGAAGCAGGAATATGGGTAGGAGGCATAAATAGATAACATAGTATAATTGGGGAGATCATCATTTTAACGGTTTCAAGTCTACTCTTCTAGGATAAGTAGAGGGGGGACCAGGAATTGGTTAATTCTTTCACTTCAGTTAGAATATTGGCTGTGTTATGTTTGATTATGTTCTTCTCTGGAGGCTCTATGTGAATATGTAAATATTTAATACCAGCTGGGCACCATTTCATTCTAAGCTTTGTGATGTGGTGTTTGGTGCAATGGATTTTGAGTGTTTAAATGTCTGATTTGTCTGTATTGAGTTTATACCCTGATGCCAGAGAGAATCATGTGATAATGATCATTAAATGATCTAAACACTTGTCTGATGTATTAAAAAAAAGTAAGATGTCATTTGGCAATTGCTTCCAGGAAAGGTTCCAATGCTAGAATAAATAAAAGGGGTAAAAGAAGGCATCCTTGGTGAGTACCCGTATGGAGAGAGAAAGAGGGAGATAGATTATTATTTATGAAAACTGATGTAATAGAATTGGAGTAAAGAACTTTAATCATGGATAAGTATGACGTGGGAATACCATCCCAGGCAAGAGCCTTGAACATGTAGTTCCATTCTACTCTGTCAAAAAGTTTCTCCGCATCAAGGGCCAAAGTTACATATGGATTGTGGGAGCCTTGAATCATCTTAAGGGTATTCATAAAGAGTCTGGTATTAGCTGAGGATGATCTGGCTTTAACATAGCCGACCTATTGATTTTTGATCAAATGTGGGAGATAAGGAATAAGTCTATTGGAGAGAAGTTTAGCAAATATCTTACAGTCTGTATTAATTAAGAACATGGGTCTATAGTTCTGAACTAGTTCTGGCTCTTTATTTGGCTTGGTGAATACAATACTTGTTGCTTCACAAAAGGAACCTACTGTTTTCTCTTGTGCAATGCATGAGGTAAAGAGTTCATTAAGTTTAGGAACTAATATGTCCTTAAAACAGGCAAAATAATCAATTGAAAAAGGTGTCCTGTCAATTGGTCGACTGCAATTTGGTCGACTGCAATTTGGTCGACACCATTTGGTCGAATGCCAAATGGTCGAATTTTTTTTTTTTAATTTATATATGTGTTTTGTGGGTTTTCGTGTGGGGAAAAAAAAGAAAAAAGAAAAAAAAGGGGGTTGGGGGGGGACCCCCCCAAAAAAAACCCAAAAAATGGGTAAAAAAAAAAAAAAAAAAAATTCGACCATTTGGCATTCGACCAAATGGTGTCGACCAAATTGTCTGTCAACCAAATGTTTTCGACCATTTGACTGGTAACCATTGAAAAACCATCTGGGCTTGGGGCCTTAGCTTTCTTAAGATCATTTATGCCTTTATGTACTTCAATAGAGGATCTGAGGGAATCTAAAGATTGTAGATTAGAATTTCCATATGAATTACGATGTATATGCTATAGGAAATCTACCACATTATCATTATTGGGTACTGCATCTGAAGAATATCATTTTTGATAGAACTTAGAGAATACCTGTAGGATATCTTTATCTTCCTCTTCTATCATCCTGATCAGTAATAACAGTGATTTTGCTTTGTCTTTTTTTGTTTTAAGATAGGACGCTAGAGCTTTACCTGTTTTATTCGAGAATTGATCAATCTTGGATTTGTATTTCAAAAGATGTGTGCAGGAATATTCAGTTGCTAGGTTGTTATATTGTATCCTAAGTTTAATAATCTCCTGAAGTAGAGGAGCTGCACTAATGTGATTATAATCTGATTGTAACATTTTTAAACATTGGAGAATATACTCTGCATCCTTTTTAAGTTTCTTCTTCTTGACCACGGAATATGCTATAATGCGGCCCCTTAATACTGCTTTATAGCAGTCCCAATTATTATTTACTCAAGTGTCGGCTGAGGTATTTTCATCAAAGAAGTGACTGTGTTGTTGATTAATACATTTCATAAATTGTTCATTATACAAAAGTGCTGAGTCGAACCTCCATCTATTGTTGTGACAAAACTGTTAGGGAGAATTCTCAGAAATGTGCAAATTCACTCTACCTTTAGAGACCCCCAGCAACTTTGCTGGATTTTGAGGACTTGATTTTTTTTTACCTGGAGAGAGTGAGACCCTTTTTCCCACTCTCTCATGTATTTTAATGTGATTTTTGTACACTGTGTTCCTTTTGGTTGTGGAGTTTGACAAACTCCATGGGCATCATCTGTTACATGGTATCATACAGCACCTTTAGTGCAGTTACTCAGGGAAGTCTCTTAGATTTCCCAAGTTTAACTACCTTCTCTGGGATGAACTACTGTTTCCCAGAGCAGTAAAGTGAAATTGACTTTACTTACATTTGTAACTTTCTAGACCCAGCACACTCTATCCTACAATAGGGTGCTGGAGGGGTTACTTAGTATCCCCTTTGTCTAGCTTCTCATGTAACATTTTTGTGTTACCCTTTCCTCACTGAATGGCTGGTGGCAGTGGTTTTGGTTTTACTACTGTGGTGTGCATTTACCGTGGGCTGCGTTCGCAGCTGCAGTAAAGCACCCAAGGGTGCCATTTTTGTCCAAATGGCCTTGGTCTTCTTTTTTCGCCATTTCTTTGTGGAAAGGTGCTTCTTGAGATTTACTCTGTGCGCCAAACCAGGTTTGGTCTCTTTGTTCATTTTGCCTTTGGTGGGATTCATGAGTGAAGCCTGCCTCTGGCTCCAGGGTGTCTGAGGTAGGCAGGAAGTGAGGGAGGTGCCCGAAACTCCCTGTGCTTGGTCTCCTTTCTCACTCTACCTTAGAGACCCCCAGCAACTTTGCTGGATTTTGAGGACTTGATTTTGTTTACCTGGAGAGAATGAGACCCTTTTTCCCACTCTCTCATGTATTTTAATGTGATTTTTGTACACTGTGTTTCTTTTGGTTGTGGAGTTGGACAATCTCCCTAGGCATCATCTTTTACATTGTATCATACAGCACCTTTAGTGCAGTGACTCAGGGAATTCTCTTAGATTTCCCAAGTTTAACTACCTTCTCTGGGATGAACTACTGTTTCCCAGAGCAGTAAAGTGAAATTGACTTTACTTACATTTGTAACTTTCTAGACCCAGCACACACTATCCTACAATAGGGTGCTGGAGGGGTTACCTAGTATCCCCTTTATCTAGCTTCTCATGTAATATTTTTATGTTACCCTTTCCTCACTGAATGGCTGGTGGCAGTGGCTTTGTTTTTACTACTGTGGTGTGCATTTACCGTGGGCTGCATTCACAGCTGCAGTAAAGCACCCAAGGGTGCCATTTTTGTCAAAATGGCCCTGGTCCTCTTTTTTCACCATTTCTTTGTGGAAAGGTCCTTCTTGAGATTTACTCTGTGCACCAAACCAGGTTTGGTCTCTTTGTTCATTTTGCCTTTGGTGGGATTCATGAGTGAAGCCTGCCTCTGGCTCCAGGGTGTCTGAGGTAGGCAGGAAGTGAGGGAGGTGTCCGAAACTCCCTGTGCTTGGTCTCCTAGGAGACCCAAATGCACTCTGTGATGAGCTGGCTGACTGTCTGGCAAGGACAGCCACCCTGCTGGGTGAGTGACAGCTAGGCTGGAATGAAAGGGAGAGAACTGTATATGTATTTGGCTTGGAAGTTAGAGTCGACCACTGGACGCAGGAACCGAAGAAGAACTTGAAGAGGACGCCTGCTGCAACTCCTGAACCGTTGATTTGCCCAGTGAAGCCCTGCTGCCGTGCCAAAATGCAAAGTTCGCATTAACAGAGAAGCCCCTGTGAGGACGACTTCTCCCCTTGAGTTGGTGGGACCAATTAACTCCAAAGTAAGCCACCTGGACATCCATCTCAGAGCTGGTTGAATTTCCACAGAGTTGCTGCTGGAAACCGTAGAGCCAGGGAGAGGAACTCCAGTTTGTGTGCGTTGCTTTTAAATTGGCCAAGAGCTCCAGGAAGAGACTCCGGACTACCAGGAAGCAGCACTGACTGAGCCTGAGCCACCTCAACAGAGTGCAGGATCCCAGAAGCAAGGAAGGTCCATCTCAACAGCCAGGAACCACAGTGTTGCTATTTGTGGTAGACGCGAGGAGCTGAAACACTGGACAGCCACTGAAAGTGAAGTTTTCTGGTTGCGAATTTTGACCGTGCCAGAGCATTGCAGGAGTCTCCCAACGTCCTCATTCTTGTCCCCATGACTGAGTCCCAGGAACAGTGAGATCTGCAGAGCTGCACAGGAACAGGCGTCATCTGCTGCATCCTTTCTTCACTTTAAAGGTACTGTGCAAAGTCTTGCTGTAGAGTTGCTTGCATCTTCCACCACTCACAAGTCTAACAGATTTTGGCCCTACATTGATTCATCTTTTTCTTCAAAGACTTCTGAAACATTCAGCAAATACTTTTCTACTTACCTTCAAAGAAGTGCTTGTGCCTATCTAGATGACTTTTGCTTAGCCTGTTTTAACTGAATGACTCTTATTAGGGTATCTGAAAGCATTTGCCTGCTTAAGAAATATTTGTGGTATCTTCTTTGCTCTGATAATCTTTCCCTTTGACTTGCTCTTAACTAATTCTGAATGCCAACAGTAATACAATAATGTCAACAGCACCCTAGCAATTGAAGTCACCTCAGGGTGTAGGTCTCTGATGTATGCCATCCAATATGGGTATTTACTGATTCTGAACGAAGAGATTGTGTAATTTTGAAGTATATTCGTGTGGTGTTTAACAGTGCTCCCTTCTGAAGAAGGCTTACATTAACTGACTGGTAAATAAATAAATAATTGTTTTATCAAGTAACCCTGTGTGTAAGTGTTTGCTTGGATACTTGTCACTGTCAACCTCTGTGTAACTCCCCTAGAGCTCACATTGACCCCTCTTGAGATAAGACTGGCTTCTCATCCAGACTACCAAACTGTGTAGTACAGACTTATACCAAAGGTTGGGTTACTACTGCCAGGAGGTCAGGGTTGTTGTAATGCACCCTATGGGCACTGCATACAATCTTGCCTAGCACGAACATTCTGTGAACAAGATAGTTTAGCATGAACAGAGGCATGATAGGATAGTAATTCTTTCTATTGTGGCCTCCAGTAGATGAGTTGCTAGTGATTTAGAGATGAAGACATAATCAATTCTCGAAAAGGCATTATGGGGAGGTGAGTAAAAAGTATAGTCAAGATCTGATGAATGGATGATATGCCACGAGTCAATAAGGCCTAATTCCGAGATGAAGTTGAGGAACTGTACCTAAGATTTGGTAGATTTAAATCGTACATTAGATTTTCTATCGAGAATGGGATCAAGAACCTCATTGCAATCCCCACATACAATGAGGTTATTCAAATGGCATTTGAGAGTTTGATTTCTTAACTGGGTCCAAAATGTAGGATATGGATTAGTGGGACCATAAATATTTAAAATGGAGTATTCTGTTGAGTCAATAAGGAGTTTAACTAAGATCCATCTTCCTACATTATCAGTTTCTATAGATAATACTTTATAATGGAGATGTTTATTGATGAGAATAATAACCACATTTTTTCCCATCTGCAGAACTCGAGGAGCTCATGGCCTACCCACAAACGTTTCAGTTTGCTTGCTTATGCTTGTGAAAGGTGGGATTCCTGTAGACATGTTATAGATGGTTTAGATCTATTCAGGTGTGAAAGGATTTTCTGCCTCTTAATAGGATTTTGTAAACCTTTGACATTCCATGTGGCAATATTAAGAGGCATGTATCGTGATAATAGCAATGTATACAAATTTGTGGTTAGCAATAAGGCATTGGTAGTATGAACCAAAAAAGGGAATGAAACACAAGGAAAAAGGGATGATGAACATAAAGAACATGGAATCTTCCAATTTCTCTTCAAACCTACAAGTATATAACCCAGTAGTGGATAACCGGATACAGCCACTCCAATCCATGTTCTTAAAAAGTCAATAAGTGGCAGAGGTGGAGAACCAGATGTAGACAGGGCCATCCTCTGCTCCATCCCGGCAATATGATGACTTTAATATAAAAGGGTAGTGCAGATATTGACTTTAAGTAGAAGTTGGTTTAGATTTGTCCATTTCTTCTCTTCTATGGCTTTGGATAAAGCTTTGCAAGTCACTTGGATTTTGAAAGGTATAAGAATGCCCAGTAATCTTTAGGGATGCTGGGTGGATAATCCGATACCTGGCATACAGTTGCCTCAATGCTGGTCCAAACGCTAGTAGCTCCTTCTTGCTGCTGTAGCGTTGGACACATCTTGTGAGAGAAATTTGTTTGTACCTTCCTAGCTGAGTAGTTTCTTTTCTTTCACCTTGTCCATGATAAGGAGAACATGTGTGTAGTCCAACACAGCGAATATTAGAGTCCTTGGAGAGTTCCTAGATGGGGTTTTAGGTCCAACACAATGAGATCTTTGGATAACAAGTTGCATAGATTCTGGAAGATCCAAAAGCAGAGGGAGCATATAGTATAGGAACTTGGTAGGATTGTCTTTTTCGATATTTTCTGGAAGGCCAACAATTCGAATGTTATTTCTCCTGTTTCTTTTCTAAATGATCTGCTTGTTCCTGTAGAGAAGCAACTGCGTTCTCAAGTAGCATCACCTTTCCAACTATATGCTCTGTATTACGGACTCTTCTCTCAACTTCATTAATCCTTGTTTCAAAAGAGGACCATTTATGATCCAGTAATTATAATTTAGCTGCTGTGGCTTCCTTAAATGGTTTTAGTCATTTAATTTCATCTAGAATGGCTTGCATGACTGGATCATGTATGTCTTATTTTGGCGTGGGGGAATCACTTTTTTGCCTTTTACGAGCGTTGCTTACAGATGGTACCAGCGAATCCTTTAAACGCGCTTTCTTTGAAGTCATGCTGAAATCCACAGACTAGGTGATGAATATATATAGAGGCCGATTCATGGAATAATTAGCGCGGCGCAAGTGGGCAAAAACGTGCGAATCGCAGTGGAATAGCGAAAATCGCAGTGCAAGTGCGAAAATCGCACGAAAAGCAGCGCACGTCGATTCATGGAAGTCCGTGCGCGAGAAAACCAGCGGATGTGCGATAAAAAAGTGCGCCGCGCACGTTGGCGCACAGGCCATCTAACAGCGTGCGCCAGGTCACAGCGAAAATCGCACACGCCACAGCGAAATTCGCACATAGCGCGGCGCACGCAACAAAAGTAGGCGGAACACGGGCGTAACACTCGGAATGGGGAACAACTTGCAAAAACGTGGGCGTCACGGGGGAAGTACAGGGCACAAGTGCGCGGAACGCCCACACGCTCGCCTACAACACGTATTCATGGAATAGAATAGGGCAAAAAAGTGCACGCTCAAACCAGCGCACAGGCACAAACACGACCGCCACAAGAAAGCAGGCGGTAGCGTCTCTGCGGCTGTAAGAAATGTGCGCCAAAAGGTGCGCCAACAAATAGCACCTATATACTGCCATGATGAATGTCCTATACTGTGGCCCTCCAGGACAAATGACGTGCAAAGGGGTACCCACAAACACGGACACCCGCTGACAAAAAATACGTGTGCGTGTATACCGGGGTGCGCGGGAAGTCTCACACGCGATTTGGCCGGGTACGTGGATTTCAGGGGTGCGCGGGAAGTTCCACACGCGATTCCATCAGGGTAGGTGTATTTCATGGGTGCGCGGGAAGTTCCACACGGGATTTCAGCAGGGTACGTGTATTTCAGGGGTGTGCGGGAAGTTCCACACGCGAATAGCCTGGGCGCGTGTATTTCAGGGGTGCGCGGGAAGTTTTACACGCGATTTCAGCAGGGTACGTGTATTTCAGGGGTGCGCGGGAAGTTCCACACGCGAATAGCCTGGGCGCGTGTATTTCAGGGGTGCGCGGGAAGTTCCACACGCGAATAGCCTGGGCGCGTGTATTTCAGGGGTGCGCGGGAAGTTCCACACGCGAATAGCCTGGGCGCGTGTATTTCAGGGGTGCGCGGGAAGTTCCACACGCGAATAGCCTGGGTGGGTCCTCACAGGTGTACCCTGTACACCCTCGACGGCCCCTGCAGGCAGCCCACAAAACAGGGGACTACCCTGCACACCTGCTCATGTCCCCCTGCACCCCCACCCCCCAGCAGTGCAGGGGCAGCCTCCACCAGGCCCCCACCCATGTCTCCCACCACCCCCACCCCCCAGCATCCAGGGGCACCCTCCACCAGGCCCCCACCCATGTCTCCCACCACCCCCACCCCCCAGCCACCAGGGGCAGCCTCCACCAGGCCCCCACTCATGTCTACCACCACCCCCACCCCCCAGCATCCAGGGGCACCCTCCACCAGGCCCCCACCCATGTCTCCCACCACCCCCACCCCCCAGCCACCAGGGGCAGCCTCCACCAGGCCCCCACTCATGTCTACCACCACCCCCACCCCCCAGCAGTGCAGGGGCAGCCTCCACCAGGCCCCCACTCATGTCCCCTATCACCCCCACCCCCCCGCCACCAGGGGCACCCTCCACCAGGCCCCCATCCATGTCTCCCACCACCCCCACCCCCCAGCAGTGCAGGGGCAGCCTCCACCAGGCCCCCACTCATGTCTACCACCACCCTCACCCCCCAGCATCCAGGGGCAGCCTCCACCAGGCCCCCACTCATGTCCCCTATCACCCCCACCCCCCCGCCACCAGGGGCACCCTCCACCAGGCCCCCATCCATGTCTCCCACCACCCCCACCCCCCAGCAGTGCAGGGGCAGCCTCCACCAGGCCCCCACTCATGTCTACCACCACCCCCACCCCCCAGCATCCAGGGGCACCTCCACCAGGCCCCCACTCATGTCTTCCACCACCCCCAGCCCCCAGCAGTGCAGGGGCAGCCTCCACCAGGCCCCCACTCATGTCTCCCACCACTCCCACCCCCCAGCATCCAGGGGCAGCCTCCACCAGGCCCCCCTCATGTCTACCACCACCCCCACGCCCCAGCAGTGCAGGGGCAGCCTCCACCAGGCCCCCACTCATGTCTCCTATCACCCCCACCACCCCGCCACCAGGGGCACCCTCCACCAGGCCCCCATCCATGTCTCCCACCACCCCCACCCCCCAGCAGTGCAGGGGCAGCCTCCACCAGGCCCCCACTCATGTCTACCACCACCCCCACCCCCCAGCATCCAGGGGCAGCCTCCACCAGGCCCCCACTCATGTCTACCACCACCCCCACCCCCCAGCAGTGCAGGGGCAGCCTCCACCAGGCCCCCACTCATGTCCCCTATCACCCCCACCCCCCCGCCATCAGGGGCACCCTCCACCAGGCCCCCATCCATGTCTCCCACCACCCCCACCCCCCAGCAGTGCAGGGGCAGCCTCCACCAGGCCCCCACTCATGTCTCCCACCACCCCCACCCCCCAGCATCCAGGGGCAGCCTCCACCAGGCCCCCACCCATGTCTCCCACCACCCCCACCCCCCAGCAGTGCAGGGGCACCCTCCACCAGGCCCCCACCCATGTCTCCCACCACCCCCACCCCCCCCCACCCCCCAGCTACCAGGGGCAGCCTCCACCAGGCCCCCACTCATGTCTACCACCACCCCCACCCCCCAGCAGTGCAGGGGCAGCCTCCACCAGGCTCCCACTAATGTCTCCCACCACCCCCACCCCCCAGCATCCAGGGGCAGCCTCCACCAGGCCCCCACTCATGTCTCCCACCACCCCCACCCCCCAGCCACCAGGGGCACCCTCCACCAGGCCCCCACCCATGTCTCCCACCACCCCCACCCCCCAGCCACCAGGGGCAGCCTCCACCAGGCCCCCACTCATGTCTACCACCACCCCCCAGCAGTGCAGGGGCAGCCTCCACCAGGCCCCCACTCATGTCCCCTATCACCCCCACCCCCCCGCCACCAGGGGCACCCTCCACCAGGCCCCCATCCATGTCTCCCACCACTCCCACCCCCCAGCAGTGCAGGGGCAGCCTCCACCAGGCCCCCACTCATGTCTCCCACCACCCCCACCCCCCAGCATCCAGGGGCAGCCTCCACCAGGCCCCCACCCATGTCTCCCACCACCCCCACCCCCCAGCAGTGCAGGGGCACCCTCCACCAGGCCCCCACCCATGTCTCCCACCACCCCCACCCCCCAGCCACCAGGGGCAGCCTCCACCAGGCCCCCACTCATGTCTCCCACCACCCCCACCCCCCAGCAGTGCAGGGGCAGCCTTCACCAGGCCCCCACTCATGTCTCCCACCACCCCCACCCCCCAGCATCCAGGGGCACCCTCCACCAGGCCCCCACCCATGTCTCCCACCACCCCCACCCCCCAGCCACCAGGGGCAGCCTCCACCAGGCCCCCACTCATGTCTCCCACCACCCCCACCCCCCAGCATCCAGGGGCAGCCCCCACCAGGTCCTCACAATCCCCAATCATGTGCGTAATGGACAGCCTCCACAGCCAAAAAGCCCTACCAAGTAACACATTCACCCACATGGAAATGGAAATCACATGTTACACCCCCAATGTTCATTAAGCTAATGAACCCATGTCCGTCACACACAATGGTTGCAATTGAATGGGAAAACACACAACATGACATGCATGAAACCAATGAGATGATACCACACAGTGAAGTATGGAAACAAAATTGTATTAAAAAAAATAAAGAATGCTAAAGAAAGAAAACAAACTACAATGTGAATGAGAAAAAAAGCTGCATGTCCGTATAAAAACACAAAACTGAAAATCAGAATCCAAAAAATATTTGCCCAAAGTCAAAAGTTAAAAAATCTCCATGCAATAACGAACTATGTAAAAAACTACCAAGGGTCCATGAGCCCAACTGAACAAAGGAAACCTACTAAAACACCTACCCAAAAATCAACTATATACAAAAAGTGGAGCAGTGTCCGTCGACTCCAAATCATAATAAGAAAGAAAGGAAACCTAAAACTAAAGAACTATATACAAAGGCGGCGGGCAAGTCCAGCGGCTCACTCCGTGGTGTCCCGGGCCAGGGCATCATCGAACTCCTGTTCGATGTCCCGGAGGCGGTCCAGTTCCATGGCCCCGAGGGTCCGCAGGGACGACGCCGTGTCCTCCTCAAACCCCCTGCGGATTGCCTCGAGGCACTCGGCCCGCCTCAGGGCCCTCCGCATGGAGTTCTCCGCCCTGACCATTGTGAGCCGCGCCTCTTCCGCCCGCCGCCGCTCCGCACCTAAGCCGTGGCCCAACCGCTGCCACACGGAAGACACTCTCTGTCCTGGGTCCCCCTGCCCTCCGGCCGATGCCTGCCCCTCCGATGTCGAAAGCCCCGAGCCTTCATGTCTCCCACCATGTTGCTGCTGCTGCTGCTCTGCCTCTGCCCGTGCACTGCCTCCTGCTGCCTGCACATTCTCCGCCGGCTGGGGTGCAGTTGTTGATGTGGCCACCCCTGCTGGACCTCCGACTCCCGACTGTGGCAGGGATGCCTCCTCCACCAGCCTGGCCGCACCGTCAGAGGCAGCTCCACAGGGCACCCAGATGACTGATGGGTGGGAAGATGGCACAGAGGACGACTGGCGCGTAGGGGGTCCAGTTGAGGAGGGGGTCGGAGCAAGCCCCATCAGATGGAGGAATCCGGCCTGGGTGACCTGTCCCAGCAGGCTGACGTGGTCAACGAGCCATACGAGATGACGTGCAGTCTCTCCATGAAAAGACTGCAGGTCAACTCGCATGGCCCGTTGACGCAATGCCACACCAGCCAGGACAGGCTCAACCCGGACCTGGATGGCCACGTCCGCAGGCAGAGGAAGGCCAGTTGACGTCAGCTCATCCCCTGCCTGAAAATGGGTCTGGACGTAGGCATCCCTGCTGGTGCAAGATGATGCAGGGACAGGATCGGGGACAGGATTGCACACAGGCACCTCCGCGGCCGCCTGTGCTGCCTCCTGTCCCTGGCCCTGCACTGCACCACTAGCACCAGTGGGATCCCCGTATCCAGACCCCGTCTCTGGTGCTTGCATGGCCCCCTCCTCCACCAAACCCCCCACCAACCTGGATGACTCCGTGCCATCTTCCCCTGTTGGGCCCTGTGGGGTCCCAGCTGCCCCTTCTGCTGCCGAGGAGTCCAACTGCAACCTCCGTCTCTTGGACCTCCTCCCGGCAGCTGCGGCCTGGGACGCGGCACCGGACTCCTCACTCCCTGACGAGATGACAACACGGGAGGGGAGCCGGGCCTTGCGTCTCCGGCTGGCAGTCGGATCCCCGGCGCTGTGCTCCACAGCACCTTCTCCGCCCTCTTCATCAGTTGACGCTGCAGACAGGGAGAAACAAAACACAGGCATCAGGGCACTGTACAATGGACACATACGCGCATAACAGTTGCACATGAGTGGCATTGGCAAACCTCAGACATGTCATCACAATCCCCAACACACATGTCATTGCAACTCACACACATGAGCCATACCACAGCCATATCGCAACTGCCACCACCATCCCTACACATACAACAGCATCAGCAGCCAAAGGGGAGCCAGACATCACATGCAACACAGGAAGTGCACCACACATGTACACACAGCACCACACTTGCATGCATGTCTACACCTCTGCCAAGTGTTGCACTGTTCAGACGGGCATCCATGTCACATCTGCCAATCAGGCTTCCACATACCGCTGTCACATGCATCCATGTTGCATCACTGTTGCACCCTTGACAAATACACACACATGCACATGTACACAGTGCTCATACATGCAGCCGAAAACAACATACATGCCTGACATCACGGACATGTCTACTTACATACACATTCATCCAAACATGTGTGCACGCACAACTGCATTTGCCATGCAAGCCCACACACACAAGCACCATCCATGTCTCACACATTACAGCCCTCGCATGTGTCACGGCCCTATACACCCCCACCCATACTCGACCCCATACAAACAGATGTGCAACCGGCACAATGCCGAATAATCACCACACGCACTGCTCACAATCAGGATGCATGTACACTCACCGCTCGACTCCAGACGGGTCTGCTTCTCTAGGACCTGGACGTGGAGGGCTGGGGATATGCGTACCAGGACCCCCATCTGTTCTTCCGACAAGTAGCCCCGGCGCCCCTTGGCATCCGCTGCCTTCAAGAGGCGCCGGGCCTTGTTCAGGGTCCTGGACCTGAAGTCCTCCCAGCGCTTCCTGACATGTTGTAAGTCCCGGACTGCCACCCCCTCCGCGTTGATGGCAGTCACGATGTCAGTCCAGATCCGAGTCCGTCCTTCCTTGTCGGCGCGGGAACTTCCGAAGAGGGCATCATACTGCCCAGGACTTGCTCCACCAGGACACCAACTTCGGTGGCACTGAAGCTGGTGCCCCTCTGCCTCTCTGGCCGGGGGTTGTCAGTGGTCACAGATGGTGTTTGCCCCGACATGACAACCCCAGAGGCAGGAGTGGGTGGGCAACTGGGTCCTGGGGCTGGGCTGTGGAGCGATGGAATTCCAGTCGGGAGTCTTCGGTTCCAGCAGGGGTGGTCACAGCAACAGCACCCCTGGCTGATGTGCAGGCAGCAAATGGCAGTGCACGTGGGCAGCAGGCTGTCAGGCAGCAGCAGATGGCAGGTGGGAGCATGCTCGGGGCTCTGGGGGGCAGTAGTCTGGCCTTCTGGGCAGGAGCGTGGTCTTCCGTGTGCTTACGCGTGGCCAGCTTGGTACGGAGTGATTTGGCACGTGAAAATCCTGCACGTCAGCGTGAAAACCGAGGAAAGCCCCTTAGCGCGTAAGTGCGTCAGCACGCATACGCGAATCTATTGGACCAAAGGCCCTCAGTGCGTAAGCGCGTCTGTGACGTGACCCGCACGGGTGTTTCCCACACAGCACATGATGACAGAGCACACGTGGAAAGACTGCACGTCAGAGTGTCATCGTGTGTAATTGGACAGCACGGCAGAGTCTCATTGCGTGTAATTGGACAGCACGTCAGGGTGTCATCGCGTGTAATTGGACAAAAGTGCGCGTACACGCGATTGTCCTATGTACGTGTATATCAGGTGTGCGCGGACACTTACACACGCAAGTACATCAGCGCACCTGTATCCCGGTGTGCGCGGGAATTTCCACACGCTATTGGACTGGGTACTGGATTTCAGGGGTGCGCGGGTCACACGCTCGCCTACAACACGCGCGACGCATTAATTTGCGCGCTAAAAAAATAACAAGCTCAGACCCAGGATGAACATACCGTTCCTAGCAGCAGTGGCCGTGGCCTACCAAAGGAGGAGGAGGAGGAGGATAGTCAGGGCCAGAATATTCACACCCAGAACCAGCCTTTTCGGGATGCCTGATGACCAGGTGCATGGGAGGTACAGGTTTCCACCACACATCATACTGGACCTGGTGAGTGAGTGGGAGGATGATCTCACATCACCCACCCTGTGCTCCCAAGCACTCAGCCCCCTGGAGAAGGTCCTCAATGTACTGCACTTCTTAGCCACTGGATCATTTGAGCGGACAAGTGCCATTGTGGGTGGTGTATCACAGGCCACCCAGTCACGCTGCCCACACCAGGTCTTGAACATCATCACTGCACGCCCATCAGTCCGCAGGCACATATACCTGCCCAGAACCCCTGCAGAAAGGCATGCTGCCGCCCTGGATTTCTACGCTGTGGCACGATTCCCCAAAGTGCTAGGTGCCATCGACTGCACCCATGTGGCTCTACGTCCCCCCAGGGCATCTGAGCACATCTATAGGAACCCCAAGCACTGGCATTCCATCAACGTGCAGGTAGTATGTAATGCCAAGGGAATCATCACCTCAGTATATGCCAACTATCCCGGGTCCACCCACGACAGCTTCATTTACCGAATGTCCACCCTAAGCCGGGACCTAGAAGCTGGGCGGCATGGCGATACATGGCTGCTTGGTGAGTATGAATGCCACTGCACATGCATGCATGTCAGATACTGAGCAAGGTCACAACCCCACCAATGATACCAATCACCACCTCCACAGGGGACAGTGCCTACCCTCTCAGCCCCCACATGATGACGCTAATTCGGAACCCCACCACGCCACCCCAGGTAAGATATAACGCAGGCCACATTACAACCCGGGGCATAGTGGAGCGCACATTCGGAGTGCTGAAGTCACGCTTTTGCTCCCTTGACCGTTCTGGCGGGCAGCTGTTGTACGCTCCCCCAGTAGTGTGCAGGATCATAGTGGCAGCATGTGTCCTGCACAACGTTGCAACACGCCGGGGCCTGGCCGTGGACATGGTGGTGCCCCCCCATCCCCAACCACATGCACAGCCGCTGCGCATGGGAGGGGAAAGGGCACGGGGGGAGGCAGCCTGTACACAGCTAGTGGCTAATTACTTCACATAGAAATCACACCCCTGTGGAGTGCACACTGCCCTGCCACATTCCATCTGACAATCAATGATGACTCAACCTGACACTGACCCTGAATGTCTGGAGAAAGAACCGTGAAAACCATATCAGCCTGAGATTGTTCACCTGGAAGTGTCACAATGTGTGCATCCCTACCCACACAGACACCACCAATGCAGTTTTGTGAAGTTGCACATTCAAGCAGCTAAAATGAATACCCACTTGCAAAATGCAACAAGAGGACAGTGCCATGTCAGCCAACCCAACCCCAGCACCGCCACACCACACACCGTGCCATGTCATGCTATTTGCAGGTAAACAAAGTAATTCACACAACATGACACTAGTGTCACAATGTACAGTGTCCCTATTAGATACTTGCAACACCTGAAATGCTCACAGTAATGCCGGACCAACAACAAACTTGAGTACGTACTACCATTAACATGACATCACTAATGTTAAATATTAGTAGTCTCACCACCTGGAAATGCCTGCACTCCCACCACTACCAACTGTGCAGTGTTGGCGCCATGTAGAGTTGTAGGTGCACTGCTGCCAACATGGACCACATCTCCAGACTAGAGGTCCTTGTGTAGACATGAGGAAGGGACCTGCAAATTGGGAGGTAGACACAGAAGATGAGTTACACATCAATGCAACATGCAGTGTACAACACAACAGCAATATGTACTAGGAATGTATACACAGTATTGACTACAGACTGCCCACACAGCTCATGGGAGTCCAACGTCACTGTGTAATTCACTGTCACTTGGGCACACCCTTTGCAAGCCCATGGAAACGGGAAGCAGGAGGGGTGTGTGTGACTCAAACCCAAGCATCTGAACCAAATACATTACAAGCCTGCATGTGCCCAGCCACAATGCAGCGTATGCCCACAGGAACCACGGAAGCCAACAAATCGTCCCAAAAAAAGAGGGAATAAAATAAATAAAAATAAAAATAAAAATAAAACAAAATCAAAAATGGCCATTGAAGGGCCCGGTGGGGTTGGGGAGGCCACCCAGGAGGTCCGAGGACAGGATGCACACCAGAACGCACCTGCGTGGATCCTGGGAAAAAAAAAAAACCTCCATGGGCTCATGGCCCACACGGCTACCCTATTGTGGGAGTATCACTGCTGTCGCTATTATCACCCTGTGCAGCTGCATCTGGAGGTGGTTGCACTATGGGAGGCAGCCCACGCAAGGCCCTAGTCTGCTCCTCCATGGCTGCAAGCATGCGGGTGTGGTAGGTCTGGTTCTGGAGGATGAGTGTGCGGAGGTCCCCATGCAACAACTCACGGGATGCCCGGACCTCAGCCCTCGTTGCCTGCATCTCAGCTGAGAGCGTACGGGTGAGACGCTCCGGCTGCTGTTCTGTCCTTTGGTGTGTTGAAGCCTCAAGCTCAACAAGAGTCGTCCTGAGGTGAAGGAGCTCCTGCCTCAGGGCTTCCCTGTGGCCCTGGGACTCAATGGAGATGGCCTCCTGCAGAGTCACCAGTGCCGCCCGCCTGTCCCTGTTGGACCCCAACATGTCCTCCCTGTGTGACTGGCAGATGGAGTCGGTTGCCTGCTCTAGTCGCTTCATCAGCCTTTCAGGGGGGACAATGGAAGTGGCCACCCTATCCATGGCCTGAGCCATCATCTCGGATGATGCTGCCTGTTGGGTTGCCATACCATAAATGGATTGCTCCCATGCGGTATTGCCAGGTGGCGTACGGCCACCACGTCGGCGGGCACCACACCTGTCTGGGGCAAGGCGAACTGCGCCTTGCTGTGCCGGCACTGCCTGAGGCTGCAGGACTGCATTCCCCCTCTGATCTGCTGGCCCAGGAACAGGATCAGATGTCGCGGAGTGTGACCCTGCATCCGTAACCACCAAAGGCGTAGCTGCCAACACTGACATCCCCATTGAGGGTTCTGACCCTGGTGCAGGTGCGTGAGACAGAACAGAATCCCTCCCTGGAACACTCACCTGCGACGGCACGTAGGTCTCATCCGAATCAACACCTGAGTACAGCTCGGGGGAGGTGCAGCCAGAGACACCCCTTGAGAGCAGGACCTGCAGCACTTGTGGGTTCTCACCCACCACCACACCACGTCCCTCACTGGTGGTTGGTCGGCCCTCGGACCCCTCCTGGGTCTGCACCATCTCCACAACCCCAGCAGTATTAGGTGCGTCTTCCCCTGCAAAGACATTAAAACAAAGAAATGGAAACAGGCATTAGCACCATGGCACACAATGAGGGCTGAGAAGCAAGAGAACCAGTACTTGTTTGACACATGTCCCACATGACTAAAACCCTCCCATGCATGCACCCTCACTGCGTATGAAGGGCAGGCAAATGGCACACACTGATGACACCAAGATGGAAGATGAACACATTTTCTGCATGCTGCCTGGCAGTGGCATCACACATTGGCCTGTGATTGGCAGGTGAAACACACATGCCATCACACAGATGGCATGTACCATTGCTATTGAGTGAAGATGGAGAGGAGGGCAGCACCTATTCATTCAGTCCAGTTCCCGCATGTAATAGCTTTTCTAATTCAAACAGGCCAGATTCTTCACCTGGAGCTGCCAGTCCGAAATGGTGCAATTGCACAGGGACATGTTTGTACAAATGATATGCAGGTAACAAAGTCACTCCACTTTACCATAGCCATGTCAGACATGTGACTAGAGGACTGCGACATGCCTAGTAATAGTGGTGGAATGCAAACAATCTGACTAAATGAACAGTGAAAAATCAAGCAACAATGTTGTGGCAAGGTGACACTTCAAGGGCAACTGGCGTGCAGTTGGGCTAGATGTCTACTGTTGGCAGAAGGGATACTGCTATGGCCAAATGCAGCTGCGCAGGATGTATTGCATGAATCACATGGCTGACCCATACGACTCAGGCGCACACACTCTCACCTGTCACACAAACAGAAGCCCTCACACACACCATGCACATGGATGACACACACATGCATGTGCACTCACCGGACAATGCCTCGTAATCAGCCAGATCTCCCACGCCTTGGATCTGTTCCTCCGTGACGTAGGTCCCCGCGACTGGCTCATGTGGAGTGAGTTCCATGTCTACTACTGGAGACCCACCTCCAGTCACTAGAGTTGCGGCATGACTTGAGGCCAGTTTACTCTTTGCCCTGCGCTTTAGGTCATTCCAGCGCTTATAGCAATCATTGGCTGTGCGCCTCACGATTCCAAGGGCACTTACGATGTCCGCAACGGTCTACCAGTGTGCCTGGCGTTGTGCAGGTGTGGTCTTGGATCCTGCAACAATGACCATCTCGTTGTCATGTGCGGACACATACTCGACAAGTGCATTCAGTTCGTCATCCGTGAAGCTGGGCTTCCTGGATGGGCCGGACTGTGTAGCCGTGTCTGGGGCATCAGCCTGTGCCGGACGAGCACTCTTCCTCTTCCGCTTGGAAGGTGGTGGTGATCCTGAGTGTCCTGCGCCGCTCTGGACACTAGGGGCAGGAGCCCTGGTGGACTCTGTATCAGGAGTGTGGGATTGCACACTCAGCATGGGAGTTGGTGCAGGCATTGGCTCTAGTGTGATGGTGTCAGGGGGAATGTCAGCAGCATGGACTAGGACCGACACTGTCTGGGCTGGGTGTGTGAGGGCTGGGGTGGATGGAGCCGCAGCAGCCCCTGCAGCCTCTCTGCCCTGCCTACTTGGTGCAGCAGATGACCTTGCTGCCCCAGATGCACGTGGCATGGTGACATCAACGTGCACCAGCTTCGTGTCATAGGCCTGCTGACCTGGAAGTCAGCCATGGAGTCAGCCAGGTCTGGTGCCACAATGGGCTGGTCCAACAAGGGCTGAGCATGAATGGTGTCAGCCACATCAGCCTCAACAGGAGGGGGGGGGATTATGGGTGCCCTTGACTGGACCTCCACACATGGGGGACAGGCTCACCCTGCAAGTAACGACCACGTCCCCTACCGGATCCACCACGGCCACCACTTGTGGCTCTTCCACCTTTGCCACCCTTACGGAATCCTCACCTCCCAGCCATGGCACTGATGTTAATGTGCGTATGGGAGTGGCTGTAAAATATTGTCCTGGGCAATTGGGGGTCAAAGGGGTTGGGTACCAGATGGTGGTGGTAGACATGAGTGGGGGCCTGGTGGAGGCTGCCCCTGCACTGCTGGGGGGTGGGGGTGGTGGGAGACATGAGTGGGGGCCTGGTGGAGGGTGCCCCTGGTGGCTGGGGGGTGGGGGTGGTGGGAGACATGGGTGGGGGCCTGGTGGAGGCTGCCCCTGCACTGTTGGGGGGTGGGGGTGCAGGGGGACATGAGCAGGTGTGCAGGGTAGTCCCCTGTTTTGTGGGCTGCCTGCAGGGGCCGTCGAGGGTGTACAGGGAACACCTGTGAGGACCCACCCAGCCTAATCGCGTGTGGAACTTCCCGCGCACCCCTGAAATACACGCGCCCAGGCTATTTGCGTGTGGAACTTCCCGCGCACCCCTGAAATACACGTAGCACGCTGGGAGACATGAGTGGGGGCCTGGTGGAGGGTGACCCTGGATGGTGGGGGGTGGGGGTGGTGGGAGACATGAGTGGGGGCCTGGCGGAGGGTGCCCCTGGATGGTGGGGGGTGGGGGTGGTGGGAGACATGAGTGGGGGCCTGGTGGAGGGTGCCCCTGGATGGTGGGGGTGGGGGTGGTGGGAGACATGAGTGGGGGCCTGGTGGAGGCTGCCCCTGGTGGCTGGGGAGTGGGGGTGGTGGGAGACATGGGTGGGGGCCTGGTGGAGGGTGCCCCTGCACTGCTGGGGGGTGGGGGTGGTGGGAGACATGAGTGGGGGCCTGGTGGAGGGTGCCCCTGCACTGCTGGGGGGTGGGGGTGCAGGGGGACATGAGCAGGTGTGCAGGGTAGTCCCCTGTTTTGTGGGCTGCCTGCAGGGGCCGTCGAGGGTGTACAGGGAACACCTGTGAGGACCCACCCAGCCTAATCGCGTGTGGAACTTCCCGCGCACCCCTGAAATACACGTACCCTGCTGAAATCTCGTGTAAAAATTCCCGCGCACCCCTGAAATACAGGCGCCCAGGCTATTCGCGTGTGGAACTTCCCGCGCACCCCTGAAATACACGTACCCTGCTGAAATCGCGTGTAAAACTTTCCGCGCACCCCTGAAATACACGCACCCAGGCTATTCGCGTGTGGAGCTTCCCGCGCACCCCTGAAATACACGTACCCTGGCTAATCGCGTGTATAACTTCACGCGTACCCCTGATATGCACGTTACCCACTTTGCGTTCCTTGTTTGGCAGCCCTGTAAACTGGTCCAGGGTTAGCGCAGCCCTTTGCGATGATTTAGCGATTTTGATGGCTTTTCCTTGCGCAAGGGCGTTCTTGGGGGCGTTACTGGCGCTGCTGCAGGGTCGCTGCGATACTCTGCGCCACGGCTGGTTTGGGAGCCTAAAATCCATGAATAGGCTGTGCGCGGAAATCGGTTTTAGCGCACGTGCCTGGCGCAGACAATCGCACGCGGACACTCTGCGCCAGCCGCTTGCGACACTTTTCTGCGAAATTCTATGAATTACCCTGATAATGTTTCTACTTGAACAGAATATATAATAAGGACCACACTTATTGAAACAAATGGGACAGGGTGTCACTTGTTAGTGGAGAAGTCATCATTGTATATAATCAAAGGCTTAATTCACTAGGCAGGAATTATATAGCCTTATTCCTTGTAAATTTGTGCACAAGCAATACCAGTGAGGAGCTGTTATCTGCTAGAACCACTGTTGGGCATTTATAACTTGCGGGTTGTACAATGTTGTTATACGAAGCTTCAGTGAGGAATAAAAAGTATTATGGTCCTTCATATCTAAATATATAAACAAGTGAAGAGACCCCTATTTTGTTTTTCGTCTTGCTTAACCAAAATGTGAAGCAACACAGAAAGAATTCTTCATAATTAGCTTTAAAGGTCTTGATAAATACACCTACATGGTGTTAAATTATATCGAGTTCCTTTGACTGAGAGTCTGTGCCTTTAAATCCAAATTCATCTTTGTCATGCAAGAAATGGGCTTCCTTGCATTTACCGGAGTCTTTGATGACGTATCAGCCGACCAGCTGAATAGACGCGTCGGCTTCTTGCTGGCGCAACCTCCCTGGATTGGGCCTATCCCTCCGGATGTGCGTTGATAAGGAGAGCTTCAAAGATATGCCTCACTCGAATTCCGCTGAAGCTTTTAGATAAAACTGCAGCAATATATGAATCAAGTGATTTCCAGATTCTATTTGATACTATGAGGCACAAATAGATATATGAGTATACCGCTGAGACGGGAGCTCTGGATTACAGAACCGTCCCCATCGACGCTTAGCCATGCGCCCCTCCCCCGCGAGCATTGCATTCTAAATGTTACGCTGAAGAGGTACACTGTGAACAAGGAGGTACACCAGTCAAAAGCTCTCCACGGGGGATGCTAGGGAAGCTGGTAGACCGTTTTACAGAAGCCACTGGAAGTGCCTCTCCAGCTCCTGGTTGACATGACTTGTGACAGGCTTTTTGTTGTCACTCTGT
The DNA here is from genome assembly GCF_040938575.1 of Ambystoma mexicanum. Lineage (NCBI taxonomy): Eukaryota > Metazoa > Chordata > Amphibia > Caudata > Ambystomatidae > Ambystoma > Ambystoma mexicanum. The sequence continues at coordinate 1,479,830,501 of NC_090937.1, read as the reverse complement.
GTGCCTGTGCTATTCCTGTACAGTAAAGCATAAGCTTTAACAAATACACATTTTGGTGCTTTAATGAGAGTGTGCAGTGCTGAGCAAAACAATTGACTGGAGAGAAAATAAAGGACCACCCCCCCCACGCCAATGATTGGACATTTCTCAATATATACCTTCTCAGGGTGCCATGTGTTTCACATTTGCAGCACATGGCAGGCACATATAAACCATAGAATGCTAGCACCCTACTACTTCAAGATGGCAGCTGTGAAATTGCTACTTTTGCCAAGATACAGCAGCTTTGGTTTACAAAGCATCAACATTAAAGGCCTATTTCATCCACCACCAAGAGCTCCAGTAGAAATGAAGTGCTCTCTCACCAGCCACAAAAATGCAAAGGACATAAAAATCCAAGGAAGACTCTGAGTACGTATATAAACACAGGCCCTACATTTTGTACTTATTTTTTTATTTGTTGAATATTTAAAAGGTGCACAATATAACAAAAAGTGTTCCAAGTGCCACAAGTTAAAGGGGGTTGTGGAGCGAACAGGGGATATAAAAACAACCATAATGGTCCTACTGGGGATTGTGACATTTGGATCATGCAAGGGCAGATACAAGAAGTGCAGGGGGTGGGGGTAGAGGAGTGGTGTAGGAGTGGAAGCGATAAGTGCAGAGGCAAATGATGCAGGGGGAGGAGGAGTGGCCCAGGGGCTAGGCACGTGCTCAGGGGAGCCCCGGGGGAGAGGACAAGTGCAATGGGATGAATGGGAGAAGATCACCTTCTAAGTGCGAGGGAGGGGAGTGGACTAGACTCAAGAGGGGTGCCTGTCCCACCAGGTTATGATATGATATGATATGTCATTTATAACGTGGCTGTACACAAGTGACAAGGCAGGGGAGGGAAGACAGAGGGAGGACATGACAAATTATCTTGCTAGGCCTTGTGACATTCACATTGTGCAACTGTAAACATGCAAGGGGAATGGAGAGGGGGAAGGGCCAGGGAGAGGGAGAGGGGAAGTGCACGTATGGCAGCATTGCTCTGAGGGAGTGCAGCCCGGGCAGAAGCTCTGGGTAAGTGCAAGGAGGCAGGGGGCTGTAGATGTTACAGTTACAATCCCTAAGTGCGCGGTAGACCCGAAGGCAGTTCAGGGAAGACTGATCATGGAGGAGCCTGGTACCCAGTGCAGCAGAAAGGTAGGTCAGCAGGGGAGAGAAGGCAGAGGAGAAAGGGAGGGTCTTGAGCAACTTCTTGTACTTCATCTGGCCCGGCTCAACTTTGAGAAGGGCAGGGAGGGCATTCCAGAGGGAGACACGTGCAGAGGAGAGATCTACCCCCCACTCTCTGCCTGGAGAAACGCCTGACCCTCAGGGAGTTGGATGTATCTGAGCAAAGGGCTCTAGTAGGTAGGTATTTAGGGAGAGAAAGTTGGATGTAGCAGGCCCCAGGCCATAGAAGGCCTTGTGGATGGTCCCTAGGCTTTAGGCCAAGGTTAAGTCTTGTAGTCCTGTTCCGGAATAGTTGGAGGGGGCAAAGAGTGGAAAGAGGCTGATGGAGGAAGAGGTTGTTGCAGTAGTCTAGCCTAGAGAGAACCAGAGCTCTGGAGACATTGAAGATAAGGAAGTGGAGAATGGCTATCAGCAGGTGAAGCTGAAAGTATGCCTTCTTGGCAAGGTCTGTGATGTGAGGGGAGAAGGAGAGAGAGGCATCAAAAATAAAGCAAGGTTTTTTGACTCACAAGATGGTGTTGGGAAGAGACTCAAGGAGGTCGGACAGAGAGTGGGAGGAAAGCAGAGGTCCCAATGAGAAATTACACTAAGATAGAGATCATTAACCGTGCACAATGCCTGAATAGCAGTCAGACAGTCTGAAATGAGAGAGGAGGGAGAGGAGGGAGAGGAGGCAGAGGTGGAAAGCTTATAGGAGAGTTAGGGGTCATAATACTGTAAATGAGGAAAGAAGGAGGAAATCAAGTCGGAAATCAAATGGGCCAGGCGGGCAAGGTAAATGTTAAGGAGTCATGGCAATAGGATAGAACCCTGAGGGATTCTGCCGTTAGAGAGGGAGATGGAGAAGAGGAAAGGGTCCAGTTGCACCCGAGAAGGATGATTTTAAAAGGAAGGAGGTTAGCCAGTCCATTGTAAGGTCCGTGATCCCAAGGTGTCATAGAGCCGCTTTATGAGGGTGGGAGGATTCATAAAACAAACAAATGCTATACACCCAATCTTGCTTTGCAAAGTGATCTCAGAAAGTGATTCCCTAACAAGTTTCATGTAGGTCAAAGTTTTTTTCTGGTACAACTGACTCTCTTCCAAACAAGTACAAAGAAGCAGTCTCAGGGTGTCCAGCTGGGAGATTCTATTGGAATAAAAGACAGTCTAAGTCCAAACACATCACTTTCATTCTCATAGAAGCATGGTGTGATCTTTCTCATCAGATAGACACATGTTGGGTGTGAAAGATAAGACAAAAATTGTTCTGTGTTGAAATTAAAAAGTAGGTTTCAGGAGCCTAATCCCTTGAATTTGATAACAGAAGACATTTCACCCATGGTGAGTAATTACACTAGCCTTTCTAGTTCACAACTCACATTGCAATAGTAGCTCAGTTCATCCTTGAAGTCAGTCTAATGGCATTCCAATATAAGAAGCCAGACACTCGTACCCTCCATCTGGATGGGACCTATCCATTCCATCAAAGTAAAATGTTGACAGGGGCCCTGGAGAGACAATTGGACACTTTGGTTCATGACAAATCCTATATACTGGACCCTGGATACAGTATGGTCACAAGTCACTGGAAGTACTGGACCACCTCTGCTCCGTTGAGCGAAAAGGATAGGAAATGATCCCACCACTAACACAACAGAGTAGCAGGGCGTTCCAAATGAAGTGACCATAGCTTGACAGGACTAGGTCTTGCCTGAGAAAGTAGTGAGAAGCAGCAAAGGGAGGCGCTCTTATTTCATGTCAAACCTGCACTCTGACCAGCCTTCCAGGTATCATAGCCAAAGACTAGTGTGTATGCTGAAGGTCCACCATGCAGACTATTTAACAAACAAATATATCCCGCCAACAGACAAATGCACCCCAGAGTCATAAATTGGATGTAACAGTACTCTTCTCTGTAGGAACCTAAAGGCAAATTACCAAGAGACATAATACGATTGTGTGTCTTGGATGATGCTCTGTGACGTGGAGTGTATTTCCACCTTCTACTTTGTCTCCTCTGCTGCCTCCAACTACTATGGCTGCTATCTCATGTGATGTCTGTTGTCTTTGAAATGGTCGACTCTGAGAACTTCTGTAGTTGAGCTAACAGTGGTTTTACAGAAAAAATACTAGGCGACATACAAATGACTCTGGATAATATTTCCCCACTTAGTATGAGTAATCATTTTCACCAGTTAATCTCATAAGAAGCGAGACTGAGGGACTCTTGGGATGAGGTTGATCAACCCACTCTATGAAGTGACCCATGGAGGCATAACATTGGGAGCTCTCATAAATCCCCAGTCTTCTCTCAAACGATGGTAACAAACACTGTGTAAGACAAGTGACTGAGGACCCATAAGATTCTAGGATGACACTCATTCTTCTTTTGGAAAAAATGCCCACGAAAATATGCAACATAACAAGAATATTTTAAATCAGACTCTGACCTGCCATGTGATTTTTCTCCTGGCCGTGGCACGATGTCTGGCCAATAGAGTCAGTAAGGGTTGTGCACCCAGACATGAGTAGAACCAAAGTAGACACATACATAGCCTTAGGGAAATCCCTGTGTTAATGCTCATCCTCCCCACTGAGTCTCACAAAAGTCGAGCAACCTACTGTCTAGTAGGGGAATGGAGAAATGGAATTGCTGCCCTAACAGTGACGTCTGATACCAGCATGGTGGCCAGGGTTTATAGATCTTATATTGTGGGTCACGCGGCAGAGACCGAGCCTCGTTAGTAAAACAAGCATGACACCTGCATTTAAGGGGAACCAAAGCCACACTCATGGGGAGAAGTCAGAACCATTAAAAAGGGCCACTAATGACTAACATAGTTTTGGAGAAATAGACCAATGAATCAGATTATTCCTTGACACAATCAACAAATCAGCACCAATATAAAAAAGAGGCATACACATCCAAACCAGGTAGGTGTTAGGACAGCGAACACCGAGAATTAAGGAGAGTCAGAGATGTAGAACCTGCATTCGCTAAACCAAGAATTCTAACTAGTAGCAGTGAAGCCTAGTAGAAGAGAAACAGGAGGAAAGAACCTTGTTGTCTAAGCCAAAAAGATAAATCAGTAGCAAGGAGAGAGAGAAGGGGTGACCGAGCCAGTTAGGCTAGATCTTGGTAGAGGTCTTGCAAAACAGTCAAGTTAGATTCTAAAATATTGTAGGGAAATACTTTGAAGAACCATTGGGAGTTACAGATCTGCGACCCCCGTCCAGACGCTGTTGAGATTTGTATGTCCACCAACCCAAATAAAGAAGCCTTCCAATCCTTTCCAAACCCAAACGCCATGGAGAAAACCATACCCAAAGTTACCTGATGGAGTAGATAATAGCTACCAGGTGCCGCGTAGCGGAACACCTAGGTCAAGATGGGTCAGATGCAGAACTTTCCTTGGTAGCAGAGTGAGGATGTTACCTCTTCCTGCAGCCCAGAACAAAGACCAAAACCACAGTCAAGAAACGAACAAGACAAAAACCAAGGACGAAATGAGGATACCATTAAAGAAGTGTACATCAATGTAAATGCTTTGCAGAACACTGTACTGGGTGGGTGGGCACACAAGAGAATGTGGCACTAGAATAGGAACTGGACATTGGCCCTCATTATGATACTGGCGCTAATACCATGGCACTAATAGCACCATGGTTGGCGCCGGTATCGTAACGAGTCCGCCAAAGTTCAATGGGGAATTACCACCCCATTCCAAGGTTGGCGTGGCGGTAATTCCCCATTTAACATTGGCCCTTCCCCATTCCCATTTTTGCCCCATAGGGCTCAATGGGACTGGGGAAGGCGCTAAGTACGGTACCGCAAATTGCGGTACCGTACTTAGCACCAAGGTCCCTTTGCGGGTCCCTACTTTAACGGCTGGTCTAGACCTGCCGTTCAGGTCGGGTCCCGCAAAGCGACAGCGTAGTAAGGCGCTAATGGGTTAACGCCGCCGCAGCCTTTTAGGGCGCCATTAACCCATTAGTGCCAGGGTCGTAATGAGGCCCATTAAGTCGTTTGACCTAGTCCATGACACTACACTTGTGGTGCCTCACTTTCTCTATTATGCATAGATCCTTCCCATTTGAATTGTCCCCCGCCTGTAGACCATCCTTCCAGCCCCTCTTCCTTCTAACGTTGAATAAATATGTTGAATCTATCTCTTCTGTCTGTGTTCTGTGGCAGCCACACATGACAAGGGTTGATCGCATTAACCACATAGTAGATTTACGCCTTAGAGTGCCAGTCATGTAGAGGTTGTAATTGAAGACCCTCTGTGCCAACAATCATATAGCAATACAAGAACATGCCTCTTCCTACATGGTGATCATTTTGCATAGTCACCATGATCAGACTCTCATAACATACTGGTATCCTGCAGTGACATGGAAAGTCTTTCCGTGAGTATGACTCACTCACAAGGCTCACCCTGAGGAAACTCCTTTCCCCTACAACTCTACTTTGACGATGACTTTAGAAAGTACCCAAAATGTCTGGATTCTCTCCTCTTCCTTCAAGCATTTGAGCCAGCTTCTGCATACATCTTAAAACTGCCCCTGGCCCCCTTCCTCTGTTCAAAGTGGTCTGAAGTAGCTGAAAGGCAGCAAGGCTCCTATAACAAAAAAGGAAAACTATATAAAAAATGATGGAAACACATGTTCTCATGGAACACACCTTCTCTCTCTGTGCTTCCATATTTTGTGAACACACCTCTCTCTGTGCTTCCATATTTTGTGAAAGCAAAGCTTTCTCAGGTTCATTTCATAAATTGTCATGAGCCAAGGAACGCATGTGTCCCAATAGTGTGTGGTGCATTATGTATGGGCCTCATTTCAGGCTATGTATTCTTATGTTATCATGCTAAGCATGTAGTTCAGCAGGTTAAGCACTCGTTGCTGAGATTTGTACGTGATTTTAAATTAACAGATAAGAAACCTGGCAATCCCAGCTCAGCCTTTCATCCTCCTGAAGTTGTGAAAGTAATATATAACGGTGCAAGGGGTTGCATGCTGAAGACTTTGTTGTTTTCCGACAACTTGTATTCAATTGTTATCAAATTGGGAGTGATGATTACTGTCATTGTGAACCACTACCATCACACACAACTCATTTCACTTGCCAACCTTTTTGGGGGTATCTGTTTTTTATTAGAGCTGCCGAGTGCCAGGCATTGGTATTTTGATAAATGCATACAAATGAGAACATTACTATTTTAAAACCAACTAGCCTTTTATACCTGAGTAATCCGAGATTAAGGGCAATCAATATGTCATTAGCAATGCTCTAAATAGGCTTTCACTAAGTGAATTATATAAGAGTGAACGGCATTAACTCCAGGCCCCTTTTCAATCAAGAAAACAATTACAAAACAATATAAAGATTAGTTCGACCGTCGGAATTATTTTACTGCATTAAGAATAAAATATTAGTTGCATGCAGGAAATTATTTTGTGACACTGAGAACTAAGGACTTTCAACTGCTCTACAACGAATAATGATTGTATTGTACTGTATTGTTTATTTATTTATAGAGCGCACCTGGCCGTTAAGCATCTGGGCGCTTGTCGTGCAGATTCGCTGTGTTATAAAGGTATGAAGATACTGGTTTTTAATTCTCAATGGTACTTATTTTCTCTACATTTGGAACATGAAAGACTGACTTTGATGCAATTCATGCCTTAAGCAGACGTGCTTGAAAATTGATCCCACGAGTACTATTGGCAATAGTGAATTTACCGTCTGAGGTTAAGGAACAAGTGGCCCTTTTATACTGCCTGACATATTTGCGCTGTCGGGAGCTGACAGCAGATTTTTCAGAGGTGTGGATGGGAATGACATAAACATGTGGTGTGTCAGCCAATATGCACTCTTCCTGGACACACATACAATATACATCTGGGGAGGGACGACCAGGAAGAAAATTACAACATGATATTTTACAAAGTAATTGTGAGTGCATCTAAAAGCCTCACAGTTGCAGGAGTGGAAAGTAGCATTAGACCCAGACAGAGTCAGGTAAACAATATTATTGAGCAACCAAAGGTAACACTGGGGACTGGGTAAGGTCATTTTGCAAAAGGCAAATTGAAATTGTCGTACAGGATGTTAATTAACTCGTGCTAAATCTGTTTACACAGAAGCAGGTCAGGCAGTGCCTGTGAGCACCACAAATGTGCACCGTCAGCGTTTTGCCTGATTCACCCAAGGGAGGTGGCTGTGGTATCTAGAAGTCGCCTTTGACCTCTGGAACTCACACCTGCACATGAACGTCTCAGAGATGCTGCACACGTGACGCATCTTTACAGGGAGTGCTCTTGCAGTGTTCCCAGGTCATGCGCACGTTGCAGTTCGAGGAACTAGGAGGCCTGACCTCTGGGTGACAACATGATTGCCATGCACTCACCCCACCTCGAAAGCTAATCAGGTGTCAGGGACCATCACAGAATGAAGGAGTCATTTCAGTGTGCGGGTGATACCCCTTCTGCTGTGTGTGCAGGGATGGGCTGCATCACTAGTAGAACAGAACCTACACATGGGTGGTGCTGTCAGCACTGCAGTGTCACATCTTTACATGCCTCTTGGTGTTCAGATACTTACCAATCACCATGTTCTTCAATTGCTCATGTTTCATAACAAGCATGGGATTTTGCTTTTCTCCATTGCGATGGCACAATGCGTGGCTCATAGGAACTTCTCACAGATGAGTTTGAATAAAATGCTTATATCACTCACAGCCTGCAAGGTTACACGGTTGAATCTGTTCCTTGCGTTCACTTGCCTTGGGGTTTGTGAAAGCCACATGTGTTCCACTGATCACACAAACATTAAGGAAGTCTGTCACACTGCAAAAGACAGCCTTTATGTCATTGATAGTGGTGGCAGGACATATGGTGCCAGAGCCTCGTAGTGGTGAACCAGTCCAAATATTTGGGAAGCATTGTGCACTCTGGGAGCTGCAAGCAGCCGATGTATAAAACAGTAAGAGCAGCTAGACAGTTCCCACAAATTGATTTTAAATTTGGTCGCCTTTGGTTTGTCCTGGCGTTGAGGTTGTATCATTCAAAACTGCGAACGAAACTACTTTTTGACTCGGAAAAAGCTGGCCATGACATGGCATGGTGTCAATGATTAGAAGGTCTGCTGGGGAAGAGAGTCTTCTCTGTGCCAGACTCTGCACCAATAGCCGCTATATTGCACAAGCTTGGCATTATCTTTCTTCACGCCCGGGTGGATTAGAAAACATTTCCAATGTATGCACGTATTTTACTTCCACCAGAGGCGTCTTTGTTTAGGAAGTTGCAGATTGAGCTATTAAATGTTTTGTGCAAAGGCTTACAATGTTGGAAAGAAAAATGTGACTGGCTTTTGCCAAAAATTAGCACTACTATGGAAGAACTGTGTATGTCCTCTGAGAAAACCAAGCAAAAACTTTTCAAATCAGAATGGATTTTTAATAGAGAAATATTAATGACGTATTCTTGTATTAATGATCATGTTACTTGGTCTATTAAACCATCTAATGTTCCTGCACTTTGTTCGTTGAAACATCCGTCGGGGATTTTTAGAAATAATGTTTTAAAATTAAAATTGAATCTGTTTTTAACTGGAGAGGTGGCTGGAGTGAGATCTCGTAAAGCCAATGAAAATCGTGTGTGTCGTAACACTGCAATATAAAGCTTGAAACACTTTTGTATTGAGTGTGGTATTTTAATGGATAAGCATGCAACATGTGTTAGGTTTGTTTACCGAGGTGAGAATGTGTCCACTGATTCGTTCTGGGCTAGAATTTTAAAGGCTAAGGAGATCTCTCTGACTATTGCTGTAATGGAATTTTTAAGAATCGTTTTATGAAAATGATTTTGTATGATGTTTTATTGCTTTTTTTACTGTGTGATGTTTTATTGTTGTTAGCTCTGTTTGAAGTTTTATATTATAACTGTATCACTAAGTACATAAATAATGGGGGCCTCCGTTGGAAAGCGTATGTAATTACCAAAACATGATAATGGATTCAAGCAAATGTGTTGTGAGATGTCAGCAGCACTTCCCACAGTTGTCTGGAATGACCCACTTGCCCAGAAATGCAGGCGTGTAATCACCTTCATCAACCTTCATTAGTGGTTTTATGTTGGTTATGATGGTATCTGTGACTACAGGTCTACATCAGGATCATTGGTCAAGTCCATAATAATCTGTTGATCAGGAGGTACATTGCCTACGGTATGCATGCCCTTGGTTGATAGATGATCTGTGTGTCTGCCTCTGATCTGCCCTGTATGTCTGACAATACATATAGATGTCTAGTGCTGTCAGTATGCATACCCTATGCTTATACCTACATCACACCCTGTCACCCACCTGTAGAGGCCTGTTACATACCAATTTCACATGCCACATGTCAAACCCAAGCTAATATTGATGTAGGTGTAAGGTTGGTCATGTGAAGGGCTGCTTGTTTACTCCACCTGTCACTGAAACTGTTGTGCAGTAGACCCTGTTTTATTTACAATGCACTGATCACAACCGGTCGCCATCTCATTTACTCTGTTGGTGGTATTGCATCCTCTTGTTCCTCTCCATCTTCTCAAGCTTGCTCTCGACCTGGTCGGACTACTCCCACATTTGAACTGGGCTGTGGCCGACAACAAGAGCACACAGAGAATAAGTGCATTCGAGAGCTACTAATGCTAAGTATGTAGCTGCCAATGCCATTATGCTCTGGAGGATGTTGGTGTTTAAACAAACAGGGAAAGCTTGTAGAAGCTGTCGTCGTCCTTTTAACCGTTAATAAGGTACAATGTGGTAGCAAAAAAACAACTGTTTTGTAGGAGGGTAGTGATTTAAAAACATTCACAAATGCAAAAGTAGGTATATGAACGCTCAGACTCAAGAAAAAGAGGAGGGTCACCCGGCTAAGCGTAACTCACCCTGGGGAAGAACACCCTGTCCCTATCGGTGTGCCTGTCCCTAGGTGGTGCGTGGTGTATCGCCTATCTAAAAGTAATAGAGTAGAGGACTGTCCCTAACCTTCTATACTAGTGGCTGTGTCTGATAGGAATAGCAAATATTGAGGGCATTTTCCAAATGGGTGTTGCAGGGATGGACAGAACTGTGATTTAGATTCTGTAGCTGTTCGATCTAAGTGGAGACAACCTGAGAACATGTCAACTAATTGTATTCCATTCTAAGTGTACAACTTTAATCTAGCCCGTACGTCACAATAGTTGGAATGCATAAGTACAAATGAAAAACCCACTAGCAAACACTATGGTTAAAACAGCTGAAGAGCTGAAAGGCTAAACATGGCTCTTATAAAAAAAAAGCTCACTCTGTACATGTGTGTGTGCAAGCAAATAACTAGTCAGACAGTATCTCTCTGCTATTGTGGAAGATATCAAAAGTTGGTCATGAGAGCCCTCATGACATTGTGGTCGACCGGTTACAATAGCATAGATGGATTAAGCCATCTTCATCTGGACTGTGATTCAAGCTGCAAATTGAATTTAGTAGTTCAGACTTGCTAAACTGTAGGTACCATTGGGAGGTACTGGCGTTTCCTGTGAGGAGACAAAAGGGGGGGAGGGGGAGGAAGGGAGTTAGGGACCACTCGGCAAAAAGTGAATGCCTATGGGGAATGGTGGTCATCCTTCATCTAAAGGAGCTAAATGAAAACCAAATAATTTGGAAAGAGACTACAGGGGTGGTTAATGGTGCCTGAACACCAGTGAAGTGGGTCTCACCATCACAGGTAGGGGGTTCGAGGGTGTGAAGAGGGAAGGGCTGTGCAAAGGGTTGACCAAAGCCCCGGAGTGGTGGAACTGAGGTTCTCAGCTCTGGCAAACGCTAGCTGGAAGGAGGTGGTAGTGCAGTGGCTGCTAAAAGCAGGCGGAGCATACGAGGCAGTCAGGTGGATGAAGCAAACTTACCTCTGTAATGGAAGCCAAGGAGCAGGGGAGCAGCTCTTGTCGAGTGTTGTCTGAAGCAGCTGTAACAACAAGAGTGAATGCACCAGCGAGGCCATTGTCATCATGGACACCATCAACTACATCACAATGGTCAAGATCCTCCTTAGTGACAACAACAGCTACTACATTTTACCAAGAGACCCTACACCGTCTCTGCAGGCTCTCATAGCCCCAATATTCACGAGACTGAGGCTGAGGGATATATCAATGCTCGCGAGGCATCTTTCCTGTCTGCGCTACACCCCCGGATTCCGGCCATGTGTGCATTAACCAAGATCCACAAAGGTCTTGTTCCACCACCAGGGTGACCTATCATCTCTGGGATTAGCTCAGTTTTGGAACCTCTGTCACAGTATGTGTATTTCTTCATCAAGAATCAGATTCCTAAGATGGCCAGTTACATCAAAGACTCCACCAACATGCTTACCCTACTAGACACACTCCAATACAATCCGGAAGATGAATTATTATCATTATTACAGGAATTTCTTCAGGGGAGAGCTGATTCTAATTTCCTGTGATTGTGCCACTTTAATGCTTATTTCCCTTTCATGTGTATTTCCCTCTTCCCTTAAGGTTTGGTATTTCTTGTGTTTGAAATCGCTTGCTGTCGTGCGCCATAGGTTTTAACCTACGTTCTCACTCGCAACACTTCCCCATCCTTGTAATGCAATTTTTACGCGAGTCACCTCGCTTGTGCTCTTTCCTGAGTACCTGGGACCTGTAACATACGCCCACTAGTAGAGATCAAGTTTGGCTTTGTTTGTTTGTGGGGTGTGATTTCCTTTGCTTCTACTTCTTTAGTAGGCTCTCGCTTTGTTACTGCCTGGTCCGCATGATTCTAGCGGAACCATATCCTCTGTTAAATGTTTCCCAAGTGTTACTTCTGGAGTCCTAGTCTTTTTGTATGCACTATGTCGGCGGTGATTTCTCCTCTTACGTCCTTTTTTCTGGTCTAACTGCAAATATCGCCACATTTTTCAGTTGTGATTTCGCAGCTGCTGGCTCTCTATGTCGCCTGTTTCTTACTGTGTTCAGTCTACAGTATATGCATCTTAACATTGATTGTAGTCTGGACACACACACATCCTGATTTCTTCACCCTCTGTTCGTCCTCATCAGAAAAGTTCTTCCTTCTACCACTAGGGTAGTAACTCCCATAGTTATGTGGTCTTGGATAGTGGAACGAGAACTTAAAGAAGGATATCTGCTAACCGAGGTAGGATGTGTACAGACTCAATAGTAGGGTTCCAAGGAAAGAGGCCTGAAGTACAACAACTGGGAGAGAGGCTGGATCAGAGGTGTCCGCAATCCAGAGGATGAAGAAGGACTGATGGGAAAGGCAACCCAGTACAGAGCAGTGTCCTAGATGCAACAAGGGTCAGAAGAAAAATGGCTGATTCAAAGTACCAAGGTATTGGAGAGATCCAGAAGGGTTAGGATAGAGGATAATTTGCAGTGGAAAGTAGAGGTGAGAAAATAGGCAACTTGGGTAGGACTGACTCCGCAGAATGACCTATTAAAAATCTAGATTGTGCAGGGTCCCGGACAACTGAAGAGATAAATGCAGTTTGTATACAGGATTACTTGTGTCAGCCGAGGGCATATTCAGGATTGGTCGGACAGTTGCTACCTTGAAAAAGGCTAAGAATATCACGAGGGAAAGAGAGCAGCTGAATAAAGCAGAGTGGTGAGTTCAAGTGTGTGGGCAATATCCTTGACTGTCTGTGGAACAAACAGGTCCGCGGGGGCTTAAGGGTGTTAAGAGTTTTGGCAATATCTAAAACATAAATCAAATATTATCACCCAGTAGGCACATTTTAGCCGCTTGGATGCATCAGAATGCAGGCATTACAGACCAGTATAGGCCAACACTCCTTGCCATCTGAGAGGCTCAACACATCACCCGTTGTCCCTTCCCACTCACCTCACTGCCTCCTGTTCAGCCCCACTCCACCTACTCTCCCACATCCAAAATGATGTTCTCCCCTGCAACAGCTTCTCTCCTCCCCTCCAGCACACTACTGCAACCAAAGAGGGACCCCATTTCACACGAAAGAGTTCTCGACTATGAAATGGCTGCAATTTAATGAGTTCTCTCTTACGTTGATGGGACCTCATACCCAGGCGCTGGTAGTTTTAAAGTGTCATGTTAAGAATGTAAGCCAATATTAACACCCTCGCTTAGCTCAGGCATTAACTTGGGCTTCGGGGCATTAACATCTGGTATAGCCTTATGATATAGGCTATAAAGCTTAAAAATAAAAGGTTTAAAAGCAAGCTATTAAGATGATGAAGGTTGTACTCGAGAAATCATATTAAGCAAGATATACAGTTTTAAATATGTCAATTCACGACTAAGATAGGAAAAGATGGATACAGACTGATCACATAGGTTCATCTAAATGCTCACGTGCTATACATGTAGAAGGTTTCCATACTCCAGTGCAGATATGTTCTACAGCAAGGCCCAGTGAGCTCACACGTGTGCGGTAAATGCGTGTGGTTTTCTTTCATCTTGAGCAGTAGTGATGAAATCAGAAACTGAATTCAAAAAAAGCAATTGAGAGGCAATGGGGGCCAGTGGTAAAAAGATAATACTGGAGACTCACTTTCTCAGTATAGGTTTACTAGAAATAGCAAATAAAACAGTGAAATGAGTTCAATCCGTAAAAGAAATCTCGAGTGGCTGCTTAAGGGCTGTTCAGAATTGCATCAGCTTTGCAAAAAAAAATGCAATCTACACAAAACGTGCATACGCAAATGTTTCACACCTACCAGGCTCATTGGGCCTTATTACGAGTTTAGAGGTAGCCATGTCGTTTTTAGCAACATGGCTACCCCCAAACTCGGGTCCAGGTCCCGAAAAATGGGTTTACCGGGCCATTCAGACATTAGCGGGCCCAGTAAATCCCATTTTCGGGACCCAGACCTGGTACATCCCCATTTCCATTTGAGCCCCCATAGGGCTCATTGGAAATGGGGAGGATGCTAACAACGGACCCGTTAATGACGGATCCGTTGCTAGAATCCTGGACTGCTCGCGGGTGCCGGTATGCACGGCTGGCCAGACCAGACAATAAAACCACCACCAGCGTGCAAACACGTAATGTGGCGGCCCGGTATGAACGGTGCCGGTACCTTACCGGCACTGTTCATACCGCAGCTGCCAGGGTCGTAATGAGGCCCGTTATGTGGTATTTCAAGTAGCAACAGAAAAAAGCATTTGATGGTCATGCTAAAAAATGTTAATTGCATGTAGGGGACCGCAAATTTTAGGTGTTTTAAAAGGACCCCGTTTTCAAAGCGAATTGTAAATGCAACTTGGCCAAATGGCCTTTATCCATCACTTGTACTAGCCGTTATATTAAAGATGTAAATGCCTCTTGCAATTTATGCTTTGCAGACAGCATTAACAAACAGATTTCTGTTTAATACGCTTGTTTCAAGAAGACGCTAAATGTGGAGGATTTCATAGGAATCCATTAGTTTTTACAATGCAGGGTAAAAGGAATTGAAATTCCAAGACAGAAGGAGATAGCATGGAGGAGATGTTAACTTCACTTCACACCTCTTCTCCACCTTTATATCTGCTGAAAGTGTCCTGTAGTTGTAAATTAAGGTGTAAAAACATTGCCTCTTGTTTATATGCCTACATTTACCACTCCACCTACAGAGGAGCAGATGAATGCATTTACCCTAATTCCCGCCCCCTCACCGCCGTCATACTGTAAAAACAGGAGAAGAGCTGTCTGTGGGACCCCCTGTGTTGTCCCTATACTGTATTGCGTGTACGAGTGACAATATGAACTCTGGCAACTATACCGAATGTACCCTCGCACTGAAAGAGTGGAAGGATGTCAGTACACACCATTGGACATCATGTAGTGCAGAGTGACATCTGACCAATAAGTGTAAATACGCAGTAACACAAGGTAGATGAGACATATAGAAGCTTGCAATAGAGGAAAATATAACGTGGCAAAGATGGCCATAATAGGAAGATGGACGTCGGCTGGTGTAAGATTCATTCCAGCTACCTCAGAGATAGCCAGAAAATGGAGAAGAAACAGTCTTGTGTGCAAAATAAAGAGGAGCCTATGTTGGCCTGGGATCAAGAATTCAATTTCAGGAATAGCTGCAGAGCACAAAGGGAGGCAGACGGATACGCCATGAATGAGAGATATAGGGCCTCATTACACGGATGGCGGTAAGGATTTTCCGGTACCGGTAAAATACCGGTACTGGTAAATCTTTACCGCCTTACTACGAGGTCCCTTTGCGGGTTGGGGGATTTAACGCCTGCTTTTTGCAGGCGTTAAAAACCAACCCGCAAAGGGACCCAGGGAGCTAATTACGGTACCGCAATTTGCGGTACCGTAATTAGCGCCTTCCCCATTCCCATTGAGCCCTATGGGGCAAAAATGGGAATGGGGAAGGGCAATGGTGCAAGGGGGAATTACCGCCCCGCCAACCTTGGAATGGGGTGGTAATTCCCCTTTCCGCCAAGGCGGTGCCGGTATTTTACCGGCATGAACCATGGCGCTAATAGCGCCATGGTTCTCCGCCATCCGTGTAATGAGGCCCATAGTCTCTTAGATTAAAGAAGAAGAACACATTTACAAGAGACAAGTATTGGACAATTAACAGTGAATACAGATCTGACAAGATGGAGTGAGCAAGTCTCCAGAGGCCAAGAGGAGCAATGACATCCAGCATAATTGAATCAAATAGCAGTAAATAAGAGTTCTAAATTGACACATCTACATTGTCCACAAGGAATTCTGCGGCCTGGGTCCAAAATACCTTCAACTATCCCTCTGTAAATAACTCCCCTCTTGAGCCCTTCACTCCTCTACTTCTAACTCCCTGAGGGTTAGTCGTTTTGCAAAGAAACAAGCTGGGGTAGATCTCTGTCTTTGGCTGGTGCATCCCTATGGAACAGCCTCCCGACCACCTTGAAACTTTAGGAAAAGCATCTTCGGTTCCGGAAGCATCTCAAGACCTTCCTCTTTGCCTCTGCCTTTACCCCCCTTCTCCCCTGTTGATCGGTTTCTTCTCTCAGCATCGTGCACCTGGCCACCCTCTGTTATTCGGGCCCAGGTTCCTGCTCAACCTGCCACCCTCCTGCACTGCCTCCAGGCCACCATCTGCACTAGGGTTCTGTATCTGTACCCATACAGTCCCCCTCCCACTTTTCTTCTGCACTTATCAGATATACCTTTCTGACTAACTTTCACCTGCCATTTGCTGGCTGCACTACCATGATTAATCGCCCTTATTTTTTTTTTAATTCTATCTAATATTTATTTATGTTTTCTCTCCTCTGCCTCGCACTCTCCACTCCCACCCCCTTCTATGCACTTTTCCCCTGTTTCCCTTTTCCATTCACTTGCGCTTTCTTAAATGTCACTGGGCCTAGGAAGATTGCTGTTTTTCTGTTTTTTTCCCTTGTTCCCCTCCCTTTTTGCCTGGTCGCTCTTTGAAACACTTGTGTACGAGCGCGATATAAATAAAATATTTAATTTCATTTCATTTGTGGTCTCTTCAAATGTGATACAGAAGCCAAAAACAGGTGCTATTCATTAAGCTTTGGACTAAGATAGTGATGTGCTTATACTCCCCTGAATGTCCCAGAAAAGAGAGGAGGCTACAAGGTCAACTACAGACAGGAAATGTTGGCTCATGGCCAGACTGATGAGAGATTATTATTATTATTATTATTATTATTATTATTATTATTATTATTATTATTATTATTATTATTATTATTTGTAATGCTCATCCAAAATGGCCCGGAGGCATACGGGCGCAGTCCCAGAACCTAGCACTACTCTCAAGAGACTCAATGGCCCTCAAACTCATATAAACAGGTGGGTTTTGAGTTTATTTTTAAACTCCTTGATTGTACTACAGTCTTTAACATCGGAAGGTAAGGCATTACATTTCATAGGGGCACTTGACCAGAATGCACCCATTTTCACTAATTGTAAGGTGGTTTTAGGAATTTGTAAGTTCTTATCTCCATTAGAACGGAGTGTGCGTGCTGCCTGTTTAGATTTTAATCTATTAATGATATAAGGCGGAGCATCTCCTGCAAGTGCTTTGAATGTGATAGTTAGCAGTCTAAACTCCACTCTTTCCTCAATAGGTGGCCAATGTAGCTTCCGTCTTACCTCAGGCGCATGTGACCATTTGCGTAGGTCCATGATAGATCTTATGGCGCTATTCTGCACCACTTGCAGTTTTTTTAGTTCGCCCTTATTCACTCCAATCAGGAGTGATCCGCAGTAATCCATTTTAGCGGATATAATGGCTCTAGCAATGGTTTCACAGTCATTTTGGGACAAGAAAGGTTGTATATGTGCAAGAAGTCTGACATAGTAGGCTGATGCCGATACCAGATCATTAACATGAGCGGCCATAGTCAGGGATTGGTCAAACGTTATTCCTAGAATTTCGAGTTTTTCTTTGACCAGAATATTGTGATCAGCAATGTGAAAAGATTGGTATTCTGGTGATAGTTTGTTGAGTCTGTGTTTAGCACCAACCAACATGAGCTCTGTCTTCCCATGATTAAGGGCCATCCCATTAGCATCCATCCATTCGCATATAAAATTATAAATGTCAGCCACCCTTTTAGCATCCTGATCAAAGTTCCCTGTAAGAGTGATAAAACACTGAGAATCATCAGTGTAATTCGAGAAGCAAATCTTCTTTTTTGTTGTAGAGCATTAAAAAACGGAACCGTAACAAGGTTATATAGGATAGGGGAGAGTGTTGCTCCCTGTGGAATGCCATAACTCGCTGTGACAGGATCTGCCTCTGCCAGTTTGCTGCAAACACGCATTGTCCTTGTGCCTAAAAATGACTCGATCCAATTTCTTGCAACGTTGCTAAAATTAGCAATATTCTCCACCCTATCAAGGAGAAGCGGATGTTCCACCAAATCGAATGTCGCTGAGAGATCCACGGACAGCAGTAGCATAGTCGATCCTTCGTTAATTCTTGCCATCATGTTTGATTTTATTCAGGATAGAATGCTCTTTAATGTGGCCAGCCAGTTGCTCATAAGCTACTCTGTCCATAATGTTCTAAATGAATAGTGAGTTAGTGATTGGCCAGTAGTTTTTAGCTTCTTTAGGGTCTAGGTCAGATTTTTTTGTGCACTCACTCGCCCCCCTCAACTATCCTTTCTCTGCTGCCGCTCACTCTTCTGCAGTCCTTGCTTGCCCTCCCGGTACTCCTCTGGTCTCCACTCTCTGTGCTATCACACACTCGCACCTGCTAACTCCTCCCTCTGAGGGCATGTGTCCAAACCCCCTACTGTGCCCCTTTATAAACTTAAATATTCCATGTGGAATATTTCCCCTCCAAAAAAACAAATATTTAAAAAATATATATTTTAACATAAACTTTTTGGGTGTTTGCCCATGGGATCTAATAGCTTTATAAACCTCGGGTCGTACCGTCATTATGGGCCCTCATACCTCGTTAAAGGCCATTGACTCGGTCTTCAGGGCCCATAACGCTCAGTACGGCCCTCGCTGCAGGTCTATAAAGCTATAATAACGTGTGGTAATGCCTGGTTACATCCTATGGCCATATACATTATCCTGTTATCAATTTTTATATCCTGCTTCATGCATATTCCTACACTTCTAAGCTCTATATTAAAGTGTGTTTTCATGACAATTCAGTAGTACTCAATTCATGAAACTCGGAAAGATGAAGGATGAAGGGCTGAGTTTGCCTTGATGGCATAAAAGGTTGCAAAATGCAGGATGACCCCATGACTAAAATGCATCTTTTACTCATGAGCTGTCATCCAAGCAATAGAGTATGAAATCTGGTAGTCTTGTGCCACTTTTTAAGTGTACCTCATAGGGTAAATTTATTGGCTGGTTGTAGGGGTTTCCCTAAGTACTTAACATTTTCCTTTATCAATGCAGGAACTTTTTACGGCCACACTAAGTCTGCATGAATATTTCCTGCAAGCACCACGTTTTAATGTAGTCATTTTTAAAAAAATGTTATTATTAAAATGTTTTGTTTGATTTGACAAACTTTTCATTTTCTTTTTTTTTTTTGCAGCTATATTACATTATATAGAAAAGAAAAGGAGAACATTATTCAGAAAACATTATTTGCTTGCATTTCACTCGTTCAGCTTGTTTTCTTTGTTGATTTCCAGCCAGAATTTGATTATTGTCAAAATTAGACGTTTGTCTTGTCCTCTTAATAAATTGTCCCATCTTTCTTGAGTTGTCAATTGTTTATGCGATATCCCAAAGTAATCTCTGTACAAGGATCTTTAATCCTTCAGTGCCGGGCAGATCATGATCAGATGAAATAGAGTTTCCGTGATGTTTATAGCCTTGCAAAAGCGACAATCAGAAGTTACTTTGTTTGATTTGTCTGTCATTGCTTGATATTCCCGGGTCGTTGAGCCGGAAATGTAAAAACAGATCACGTATGTTACGGTCTGGGAAATAGTTTAAGTAGCCTGGCAACTCGTTGCGCGCTCTTGTTTCAGTTTCACATTTTAAATATCGTTTGTATTTACTTTGTTCAGCAATGGTTTTGATCCAGTCATTGGTCTGTATTTTACGCTTTGCATACTGTGGCCTGTCGATCAGCATTTCCTCAGAGATATCTTCAGCTTGTATTTTCAGCTTGATTTCAGAAGTCCATTTAGTCAGGGCTGTGATATTAAATGCTGAATTCTTTTCTCTCAGGATTTCCAACAATGGTATTTTGTCTTCGGAAATTATTTTCCTGAAGAGATCCATTTGCTTCCAAAGCACTATGGATTTGATGGATTGGATAGCTAATTCATAGCGGATTCTTGGCATTGGAAATGACCTTGGAAGAGATAGTATTTTCCTCCAAAATAACGCTTCATACCTGGGCCAATTCATTGTTTGTTGATTGATCAGTGATTCGGTGGCATACGTCAAAATTGGATTACTTTTTGCTTATACAAAGCAATTGTGGCTTTTGTTGAGTACGTTCCATATTTTCTATGGAAGAAACAGCCCTGTCTGGCCAGAGATCTAGCTTTTCCCTCAATATGGTTCTTCCATTCTTGTTCATTTAAGGACGGATTAATCATTACACCCAGATATTTAATTGCCTTGGTTATCACGATCTCTTCTCTTTCTAGAAAAATCTTTAAGGTATGCCGCGTTTTGTTATTTTTTTGAGAGGTAAGTTTCATTACCTTAGTTTTGTTGCTGTTTATCAGCAGGTCATTTTCCAGCATGTAATTTTGAGCTTTGTCTAGAGATTTTTGTAGGCCTGATACAGTTTTGTCTAAAATAATGATGTTATCGGCGTATATTAGCGTTTGAATAGGCTTGTTGTTAATCTTTGGAGGATTAGCCGCTATGTTTTGGATTTTTTCACCAAAGTCATAAGTATACAGATTGTATAAGCAGGCTGTTACAGGTAGCAATGGGGTTTGTCACCATCCCGTCGTTGGTTAACCGGACTCTGACAGAGGTATTTGAATAAAGTTGTTTGATCGGGTTCAAAATAGAAGGTGGACATCCCCAGGCAGCGAGTTTAGACCAAAGCTTTTGCCTGTTAACCGAGTCAAATGCCATCTTTAAATCTATAAAGACGGCGTATACTTGGTGTTTCTTACTTATCGCTTCACATTTTATCAAGTTCAATAACAGGAGGTTGACATTCGTTCCTATTTTCTTAACAAAACTAATTTGTCTTTTTTTCTTGTCTTGCATTCTCCTCTGCCCAGGTGTTAAGCTTTTTTACAAGATAGCCAGCGAATAGTTTCCCTAAGGGATCCAGTAATGCTATAGGTCTGTAATTTACCGGATTTTTACGATCACCAGCTTTGTAAATTGGAATCAGCACAGCCAATGTCCAACTGTGAGGTATTTTCTTTGTGTTTTCAATAAGCTGAAGAAGAAAGATGAAGATGGCCGCCCATTCATTTGGAGCTGCTTTGAGGTCAGCATTTGATAATCCATCAGGTCCAGGGGCCCGAGGTGGATTTAGGGCCATGATGGTGTTTCTTAGGTTTAATATGTCCCAGTGAAATTCCAAGCACCATCTTCTTGTACTAAATCAATTGCAGGGACATTGGGATTTGGATTATAAAGAGTTGTAAAATGATTAATCCATTCCTGAGCTTCAACTTCTTGGTTCATAAGAGATGATTTTGGTGAATCATTTAGCAATGACCATAGTTGCCCCGTATTTTTCTGTTTGAGCGCAGCTAGAATTGCTTCTGCATCGGATTGTTGTATTAGGGCTTTAATTGCTTTGATTGCATTTGAATATGTTGGTTTTTCTTTTTTTATTTCAATTTCAAATTCAGGTTCTTTCTTTTTTTTTAACTGCCGTATTCGTTTTTGGAGAGATTTTTTCTTCAGCATAATTTCTGAATTAAACTGGTGTCTATGTTAGTTTTATGTTTTAATGCTCTTGGGGCATGGTTGATAGTATTTCTCCAGTATCCATCCGTAATTCAATTTTAATTGATCCTGAAGCAAAGACTCCTCAAATGCTGATATTAAAGCAGGTATTTGATGACTTTTGATACAGAGTTTATTGAGACCATTATTGATCTCCAGGGCTGGTAAAGTTAATCGCGGATACTTTGATCTTACTGTGTCCCATGTGATTGATATTTGGTGATGGTCACTAGTAAGCTGTGGCACATTAGCAGTGGAGATAATTAGGTTCCGTATATCTTCCGATGTGAAAATGTAATTGATGATTGATGTCGTTTTTTCTCGAGACCATGTCGGAAGAGGCACACCTTTATTATTCACTGCAGGCGCAATCAATGATATGTTACGCATGGATAGTTCTTTAACCCATTTTCTAGCTCTGTCTGACAATGCTTGGGAATCTAGTTTAGTTTTTGTCCTTCTTTACTGAATAAGTGCATATTAAAATCACCTGCAATGATAAATTCAGCTCGGTTGTTGGAGGAAGCTATATTATCGATTTCATCACATATGGAATCTAAGAATTTGTTGTCACTCATTGCAGTCGGATTCCAGTAGATATTGAAGATGGTTACGTAGGTGTATTTTGAACATTGGTCCGGATCTTTGTTGGGGTAGGTATGAGAATGGTCATATATTGTGCCCAAGAGTGAATGTCCTTCCTTGATATTATTGACCACAAAGGAGTGATTTTCATAAGGATCAACATTCATGATGCTGGTCTGCCTTGTTGTGCAGTGATTGCAGGGTTCATCAAGGTTATAAATCCTTCACAAGCCACATCTTCATTTAACCAGGTTTCCTCCAAGCAAATTATGTCGGTTTCTGCAAGAGCTAGTGAGCCTTCATTAAAGAGGCGTTTATGACCTCTAGTGTTCCAGGAGCATAGAGACGTTATACTCAATTTGGTAGTTGTTCCTGTTGTTATAGATAGGTTTTCCTAGTTTGACTCCATTGTTCATCTCTCATGTTGGATCTTATTTTATTTTCAGGATTCCAATATTGGTCACGCCATATATCTTGACTCTTCAAGGCATCATTTGTGTGTGCTGAATAATTTTCTCCGTCAGTGTATCACCACTTTGAAGCCGAATCGTTGGAATTCTTCTGTATATTTTGTATCAATTGTTGTTTATTCGTTTTATTATTATTTTGAGAATCAAACGTCACAAGTTTAGTGCTGCATTTTTCCCGAGCCATTAAACTTGCGTCATTGTAGTAATTTTACTTTGCCCTAAAGGCTCATATAAAAAATTGTTACAGCCAGATTTTTATGACTTAATTATTGTTGCTCAGTTGAAACACTTTGGGCCTCATCACGAGTCAGTAACCCTTAAACGCTATTACCGCCGCATTTATGGGTCTGCCAGATCATGGGCTTGGCGGATTTGCTCTGAACTGAGGGCAAATCCGCCGCAAATTTGCCAATTTTCAGCGCTATTACTGCCGGCTGGAAATCCGCCGGCGGTAATAGTGCGAAAATTCCCCATTGGGCCCAATGGGGAATGAGGAATTCCCGAATGGGCCCAATGGGGAAATGGAATACAACCATTCTGCCAAACCCGTGTTCCGGCAGCGCTAATAGCCCCGGCGGTAATAGCACCGGGGCTACCGCCCAACTCGTGATGAACCCCTTTGTACTGTACTCAGAAGGAGAGTGCACATTGAGTCGAGTGTTGCAGCAGTCGGAGAAAAAGGCAGCCTAGCTGTGCCAGACAGTCTTTATCTTCCGTCTCTATAAACCTTGCAGAGTACCTGAGAATGGTCGTGTTCTTCATGAACAGATTGAAAAACATTTTCATTGAGCACAGAACAATAGACACATCATGGAGCGTTTTCCTATGGGGATTGCACCATTATAAAACACTTCCATGAATCTGGCCCATTGTCATCTCTGAATGATGTAGTGTGTTGATCTTTTGCTGTGATACAATCACATCTAGGAAGCGCATCTCCTCAAAACACTAGCTTCCCTCTTCACAAATGTCATCTGCATGGGGCATCCTAGATGAGCTCATTCAAATATTTTTTACCCCTTTATGCAAATGAGGAGTCGTTTCTGTGCATTTTAAAGTGCATACCGAATTCAGAAATTATATGTACTTTTAAATTCCCAGACACGACGGTCATCCGCCCTTGCCTATTGAAACAGGCACAGAAAGAAGCGCCAATCATGACAGGGTCGTCTCTACACTCTGTAATGATGTTTCATTAAAGTGGAACAGCCGCGTTTTATGCACTTCAGAGACAGTCCCTTTTAACGGCCAGTCTCGATGAAATGCGCTCCCAGCAACCAAGTGGTTGCTGGGATATTGTCACTGCCACACTAACGTATGCAAGAAGGCTGGATAGCACAGCTTTACGCCACTGCCCATCCCCTACAGAAGTGCTCAGGTCGTCTTGCAGAATAAGGTGACATGAGCACTTCTGAAAGTAGCACACATTAAACAAGCGGTTCCTCTGTCCTCCATTAATTTGCATTACTTTATGAGAATCTAGTCCAATGTGCACAAAAGATGTGCAAAGTGGGTGGAAAGCATGTGAATATGCACAACATAAATCATGCATTGCGGGTCACAGAAATCGAGCAAAAATGCACAAAATCCTGATAAACAAATTTTCTCCAAAAATGCACTTCAACATTGGCTCCTTTCACAATGTGCAGCAAGTGGCTCAGAAAAGAATGCAACTGATTTTTACAGAAGCACACAATGCACTCCAATCACAACCAACAACACTGTATAAAATCCTAGCACACAGAGAATGTTTCACATCTCCAAAATGGCTGACACAGTAGGCATCATACTGCTGCGCCGACCAAAGAGGAGAAGGAGGAAAAAGATAGAAAGGAGGAGGATCGCCTTATTTCAACTGTCTGATGAAGAGGTCACCCAGAGGTACCACTTCCCACCCCATATCATACTGCAGATGGTGAGACAGTGGGAGGTGGCCCCTACCACAGCCACAATGTAAGCCCATGATAATAATTTAGCATTTATATAGCGCTACAAACCTTCAGGTATCTGAGCACTGCTTATTATTACCCATGGCGTGTGGAGCTCATTAATCGACCTCAGAAGGATGAAAGGCTGAGTTTGGCCCTGCTGTGATTCGAATCTGCATCAGCAGACTCTGTACAGATGTCAGACCGAGCGCCCTACTCGCTGTGCTATCAGACCGGCATTCCAACACTGGTCAAGGTACAGTCAGCCTTGCTTTGCATTGCCACTGCCTCCTTGCAGAGACCAGAGGCATCACAGTGGTGATATCATAATCCTCACTATCGAGAGCCCTAGGCATGTGACCCTTGCATTTGGACAGAATCTACAGCCATGCCCCTTTATACAGGCAGGAATAGTGAGGGAATTTCATGACATGTGTTTGTGATGCGATTCATTGCACCCCCCAAACGGCAATCTTACTCCTCTGGCTTTGGAATACTTGTACAGGAACAGGAGACATTGGCATTCATTGTCTGTACGAATCACTGCAGTGCACACAACATAATCTTGAATGTGAATGCTTAGACCAAAAAGCTACATGTATCGATGCTATAGCGCAACACTTTGAGGAAGGGTTGCACTCTGGCACACGGGCAGCTCGCGATAAGGCCACTGGCCAGCGAGTGTACATGTAGATGTCCTCAGAGGTGTTCTGGCAATACATGAAGCCTATGTGCATCCATGCCTCATCTCAGAGGATCCACATCTTGCAATGTTTATGGTCATAACGATGAGGGTAATACGCAAGTAGAGCACTGTCTAGGTAGCTGTCTTTCATTCACAATGAGCGGGGCCGCAAACAATGTCTCTAAGGCCCTTATATTTCCAGCTACATGAATACCCGATCAATTGCCGGTGCTCCTTTCCACGGATACACGTCCTGCTGTTCCAGGGGGGTTCTGCACGCAATCTTCTCCCTGGAGGACTGGTGAAAGGATTCACCGTTCCTTATTTTCTCACTGTTATTGAGAGGAGAGAGAAATGCATGCCTTCTTTTTTTGCTGCATGCCGGCTTCCAACCACAGCTGTGCCCGCTCACACTCCTGAATGCATTGTAAAACCATGTGTGATGTTAATAAGGGGATTTCTCCTGTGTGCAGGGATGGAGTGACTCAGAATGTTCCCTGGAACAACACCCATAATTATGAGGTTTCCACTGGAAGGCCTATGTTTAAGGGTTTGTCCACAATCACTTAGTATGCATCCTGAAGGTGAATGTGTTGGCGGCTGCCAAGTAGTGTAGGGATGCTGTACCTTGACATGAGGAATTAAAGTACGCGCCCGGGCAGAAGCACATTAAATGGAGACATCGCTGTGATATTTATTAATGAGTCTTGTAAGGCGCAATAAGTGTCCTCGCGGTTGCTTCATCACAATAAGCGCATGAATCCCCTTGGGATCATATTGGCTGAGGCAGATGACATCTACACTTCTACAGGTGTCCGTTGGAGCAGTGGCAGCTGGTGAAAGTCCCAGTAGAGGGGTGTAAATATGTAATGCAGATTGTTCTGAGCGGCGAGTGCACTGAGCAAACAAGAACCATTTTTGAATAATGGGATAACATGGAGGATTTTTCAGCACACAATTCACAAGGTTCGGGTAAAAAAGCCCTACATTTACATTTACATTTACAACTGGTTCTTTACAGTAGCACTTGGAAAACTACAGTAAACAGAAGCACTTTTCAACATATGTGTATGCTCACTGTCTGCAAAGAAAGTTTATGACCCCTGCCTCAAGGAAATATGCCATCATTGCATTGTAAACACATTTCCATACTGCCAATGTCCAAAAATACATGCAAGTATGTATTTGGACCATGACCTTCACCAACATCTTGGCAGGAAGTTCCATTTCTCCAACTCAGCAGCTTCCTGGGTCGTATCGTTCCTCAGTGATCGTGACTGCAGTGTCTCGATTGGAGACGCTGCGGCCGACCCCATTGCTGTTTCCATAGGCGTCACCCAAGGATCCCGTCTTTCCGAGAAAAAAAACTCTATAACACTTATACCAAACCACTATTCAACCTGCTTGACTCCCTTGGCATCAGCTACACCAACTTCGCAGACGATACACAAATTGTTATCCGTATCACAGGAAAACATTCCAAAGACCAGGCCACAATAAACAGGGTTTACAGCATTGTTCAATTCTGGATGGCAACACAATACTTATGTCTCAATGATGACGAAACTGAGTTGTTAATCGCAGGCTCCACATACGACCTCAAAAGCCTTGACTCTGCCTTCTCCTTCCCTATTGACGGCACCCGTAACCCCTTCTTGAAGCACATCAAAACTTTAGGTGTTCACCTCGATGCTGAACTCTACATGAACAATCGGATCTCAGTACTCTGACCTCCTCCACACCCTACGCTGCCAAGTTAATTTCTTTGAGAAGAAAATACCTTTCCACAGAAAACTGCCTCACACGTTCCCAAGCCACTATCATAAGTAAACTGGATTACTTCAATGATCTCTGCATGGGCACATACTCAAAAAACATTGCCAAACTGCATCTGCTAAAAGACAAAGCCCTCTGGGCTGCTCTGGGTCTGCGCCGATCAGATCCTATCTCGGCCGCTAGACGCAAGGTACACTGGCTACCCATCAAAGCCTGCATTGAATTTAAAATTCTGACTTTCGCACACAGATGTATCTACAAAGAAGCCCCCCTATATCTCAACAGCTGGATTGTTCCAAAACGCCATGTGCGGCCTCTATGTTCATCCTCCTGCCTCTCACTCATCATTCCCACTTCCACCGAAAAAGAGAGAGAGGCGCAAGCTTTGCGGTCTCTGCCCCCTCACTTTGTAACTCACTCCCTCCTAACATCAGAAATGAACCTGCTTACCTGACTTTCAGAAAACTGGTAAAACAAATCTGACTCGGCCATACAAGCTACATCTTACTGTCTGCTGTCTTCATGTCCTCTGACCCAAAAATGTTTAACTACAAACTCTGTGATACATACGGGTCTGGGCGTTCCACAAATGTAAAACATAAAATAAATAACATAAGTATTGCTCCGTGAAGAACATTTCATGCTGCATTTGCCCAGTATTGCCACTATTAAAAATGTGTTCATGTTGCTTGTAGCCATTTACTGTATACATGCTATTGCAAATACAGATTTCCACGCTGTATGCGCTTCAAATATACCAATTTATTTTTTGTATACTTTGATATAATAAGCGCACTGTCACCAGCAAGGGCATCATGGCGCTAACTGTGAGAGATAAGGCAGAAAAAAAGAACATCAGCAGGAGAGGCCTAAAATAAGAAGGTCTTTGAAGCACGACAAAAAGATAAATGATCCTCAATACTCCATAGGTTCAAAGGCAGGGAATACCAATATTGCTACTTGAAACCATTTTCATCATAATTGTGCCCAATATGTGCCAGCATGTAACTGAAAAACAAAACTGCATGCTGGCTGTGGCAATATATGACAGCATGCCACTTTAAAAACACATGTTCATAATGGCTAGCGCCAACATATGCTATAATGCCACTGAAAACACATTTTCCTGCCGGCTGTGTCCAATACACTCCAGTGGTATCACTGCCAAAGCTATTATGTTCATGATGCCCCTTCCCAATGTGTGCATGCATGACACTGAAAGAAAACACTTGTTCATGCTGATTGTGCCCGTTATATGCCAGCATGCCACTGAAAAACCGTGTTCATGCTGGCTGTGCCCAAAATGTGCTACTAGTGCCACTGTAAAAACATTACATTTTCATGCAATCCATGCCCAATGGATGGCAGCATGCCATTGTAAACACACATTTTCGTTCTGGCTGTGAAATTCTACCATGCCACTGTGAAAACACTTTAGCATGCGAGCTGGGCCCAACAAGGCCAGTATTTCCACTGCAAAAACATGTTAATGTTATGTTATGTTATTTGACATTTATCTAGCGCTCTATATATCACTGGTATGACCTCAAAGCGGTGGTAGGTTGAACGCCCTCGGGGACCGTAGTCCAGGTCAGGTGAGAGAGTAAGGTGTCATAGGGTGCTTGGGTGCACCAGTTTTGAGTGCAGCTGATGCGATTGCCTGATGGAAGCTGCATCCTAGCGTCATTAGGTGTGGTGATATTGTTTTCAGTTGAATGTGTGCAGTCTGGTGGGTGGACACCAAGACTGGGTTCTGGATGCGTTAGGCCTTTGTAGGATGCTTATGTGTGCAGCTAGGTCGGTTTGTCATGGGATGTAGCTACGTTTTATTAGAATGATGAGGTGTTCATGGGGTAATATTTGTATGTGAGCAGCTAGGCCGAAATTGTTCGAGGGGTGTAGCTGCATTCTAATTGTGTGTTGGCGTAAAGTAGAGAGTAAGCATAGTGATATGGGAGGTGAGTGTTTGGGTGCAGTTATGATCAAAGGAGTTTGCTATTTCGGACTACCTATTTAATGCTATCTGTGTTTAATGTTTGTAATGTGTACGTGACTTTTGCAAAGAATGAAAATAATCTTTACAAATGGAAGGTGTGGTGCATTTGCTTGTGTTACAGGAATCCTCCCAGGTTTATTAAAACAATAATGGGCCTCATTACGAGAATGGAGGTAGCCATGCCGCTTCTAGCAGCATGGCTACCCCCATGCCGGGTACCGGGTCCGCGTTCCAGGAATGAGGAATTAACGGGCCATTCCGACCTTGGAGGGCCCAGACCCTGTAAGTGATTTGTACCCAGCACTCCACCTAAGTCAATGCCTAGCGTGTAATGCACGGCTGGAACCCTTAATTATATATTTGTGTCTATAAGTTTTTCTTATTTCTGAATGATTTACCCCTATATTACGCCCTTCTCTTTGAATAGCCCCCAGTCATACTGAACTAGGAAGCAGGCTCTTTTGCAAAGTTAAAAGATTATTTTATGAATTGGAACAATATAGATATCACACTTTTATGAATTTGAACAATATATATATATATATATATATATATGTATATATATATATATATATATATATATATCACACTATTAATATTTATACAATAGTAAGCGTTGGGTGATATCACAACAATCAACAATCTCTTTAATCATAATGAGTATGGATAAGAAAAATAATGCAGCATGGAATAATACTTGTTATGGATAGGAAAACAATGCAGCATGGAATAATACTTGATGTGGGTTCAATCAAATGCAATATCACTCTTTCCCCCTGATACTACTCAATCCCCCCTAATATGCAATATAGAGATGGAAGGGGAGAAAACAGGTTTCAGCAATATACAATCTCAACCAATACAGTTTCAATACCAATTCCCCCCCAGCAAGCAGAGAGAAACAGAAATGATTTCAAAACAGGTCAAATGCTTTTGAATGTGGTTTTGAAAGATTGGGAAAAACACTGAAAAATGACTTTAATTCTCGAAATGGAAATCAAAACTAGTGGGAGCTGCTTTGTATAGTTTCAGGTAAACACTAGCAATGATGATTAAATAACTAGCAGATTGGAAACTGAATTCTGAGGACTGGAATTCTGCTAGCCCACCGGACAGGATTCAGGCACCCGGTTATGCACTCAGCACGGCACTCTTGTCTCTGCACGGCCTATGGACTGGATCTGATGGGTTGGGTCTGGGTTACAGCTATCTGGTTACAGCTCTGCTCTACTGGTTTGGATCTCTGGGTTCTAGCAAGAGTTATTGGCAAGAAAGCAGAAACAGCACAGCCAGGCTGTTCAATTGTTGGTGTGCCCCTTGGAAATCTGGGGTTAAAATCAGGTTTCAAGATTTTAAAGACCAGCTGAGAAGGGTTCAGCTTTGGAATTGGGCCTTCTGCTTTCAGAGTTCTGGAGTCTTGGATCTGGGTTCTCCTGCAGAGTGCTTTGCCAGTAAGTCAGTTGATGGGTGAATCTGTCCGTGTCTCCTAGATCCTAAACTGTCCCTATTTATGTATTTCCCAAAGGGGTGGGTAGACTGCATTATACCAAGCACACCCTCTAGGAATCCTATTGGTTAAAGTATTTCCCCTCTCCTGATTTGAGAAGGAAATCTAGTGTCATAGTGATGCTGCATTTTACAATCCAGGGAGTACCTCCCCTTTGTTTCGGTACAGTAAATCTATTTTTCACATAAATCATATTGACAATATCAGCACCTTGCTAACAATACATATTCACATCACAGATTTAGTAGAGCACGTATCCATCCGAGTTTTATTTTAGTGCGAGCTTCGGTTCAAAATTGACAGTTTTTCGCACTTTTGGTTGGGTACCCTGTGTCAGATCTGTCCACATTTTTCTCCATACATGTGCATGACATCTGGGCATAATCCTGTAAACTTTCATATTCCTAGCATTATCACAATTGCTACAGCATCCAAATTCTGGTAGTCCTGTCTCTGAACATCGCACAGAGTCCAGAATAGTTTCAAATGGTGAGCAGCTTTTTCATATTAACAACCTCTAATTTACAGATTTTTACAAATTTTTCACAGTTTTCTATGAGTCTTTTCCAAAAAGATATTCTCTTGTAATCTAAGATACACAAATCTGTCTGGTCCTGCCTCCATGGTTTGCTGGGCCCAGAGCAGTCCCAGGCTCTCTTCCTGCTAGCAGTTGTTTTCTGTATACAGTTGAATCTGCATATCTTTTCAATCAAGGGAGTCTTTTGTCTCTCCTCAGAGCAACAGGCCGAAATCTTCTCCCACCTCCATTAACAACTCAATGACAGTTCCTGAGCAGAGAGCAGGGTTAAAATGCCTTTGTTTGGGGCAAACTGTGGAATGTGCCTTTGAAGTACTGTGGCTAACATTAGTTCACTTTTAAAACCCATTGTTTAAAGTAGTCTTTTCTAAATAAACTTACATTTTCAACAAATATACCCACAGATCTCATAATTCCAGTCTTTTTCAAACATAGAGATTGAATTGTAGCAACCTATATTGCCTTTGATGGCAAGTCTCTTCTTTTCCACAATTTGATTTTATGACACAAGTTTTAAACTGCCAGTATAAGTAAATGACAGCTCTGACACAGGCGAGCGGCGGTACTGCGCCCATATTCTGACATATTTTTCCAGGCAAGCACCTTTTTGAATGGGGATATTTTTGTGATGAAATGTGCTTCTCCTGGCATTGTGCTTAGGTGGATTCTTTATATCAAGTGATGTTTAACACCCAACAAAGATGTTGGATCTTTGCTGATGTTTGGGAACCATGATTTTGCACTTTCAACAGCCAAGAAAAAACAGATTTTAAAACACTTCTGGGTTTTCCTGGCAAGCAACCCTGCCTTTTCAGGTAATTCCATTTCACTCTGTGGGCAGCCCAATGACAGGTTTTGGTAGTGCGGTCTCCGGTTCCACTACTGACACAGGCAAAATGGGTTGGCTGCCTATTTTTCAGGTTTCCCTGCACACTTCTCAGAGAATATTAGCGCATAGAGCTTTTTGGCGGCCATCCTGTTGTTTCTGATGAAAGCAGGACACAGTGATGTTGCAGGGTAGAGCCTAGTGGGTCAGAACATCCCACAACCCGGTACATCCCCATTCCCATTTGAGCCCCCATAGGCTCGATGGGAATGGGGAGGATGCTAACACACGGGCCCGTTAATGACAGACCCGTTGTTAGCATCCTGGTCTGCTAGCGGGTCCCGCTAAGGATGACTGGTTTTACCAGACGTCCTTAGCGATACCCGCGAGCAGACCTCGTAATGAGGTGGTAGAGGGTTAACAGCGCAAGCAGCTCTACCGGCGTCATTAACCCTCTACTGCCTTCCTCGTAATGATGCCCAATGTCATGAGCTCAAGTGAACAGATTGTGAATGAAAGTCAGATCTGCATATCAGCCTCAATTTCATAAAGGGATCTGTGCCTTAAAAAGTGATGTTAGTGGTTTCTACATAGGTGGGCCCATAATGTGCGTAACCATATATATATTTTCTGCTGTGAATCATATATTTAACATCCTAGAAACTTTTAGGTAACATGGCTTCCTTTTAGGAAAAATCAAAATGTATAATTATTCTTCTATAACGCGCTTTATACCAGTATGTGGTTTCTAAGCACGGGATCGGGATTCAAACCTGTGCTGCGCTGTGTTATCTTTCTGCCAAAACACACGTGTTGCCCCTGCACCATCCTCATCTAACCTTTCTCCATTGGCACTCCTGGTGCTGGTAGCACCAAATCTCAGGGGAAGTTTATTTGTTTTAATGACAGCCAAACCATGAACTGTGCTTCAGCAGAACTTGATTTATTGCCACATGCATCCCTAAGAGTAAAAATACTTTGGCTTATCATTTCCTCTGCCTTACCTGGTTGCAGTGTCCTCAAAACATGCGGTTTACTCAAGAATGCATCTCTGTTATGCATGCATACAAAGCCATGACCAACAATTTGCAAATGATAATCCTAAGGTCATTTTTCATGTTAACTCTTTTTGAAGAGTGCACAGGCAATAAGGAGACCGGCTCTATACATATAATTGTCTGCTGGCCCCCAATACCCTATTTCTGTTAAAATGTTCACGTGGAGCTGAGGGTGTTATTTAAGCAATATGCACTGAAGAGAGGGGTACAAGTAGCTGATAATGTCCCTGGGACCTGCGTTAGTTTTATTTATTTTATTTTATTTTATTGTTCAAAGCGCAGACCTAGCTCGTGAGTAGCGGAGCGCTGTACAGAGTGTGGGTAGTCAGCATTTGACTGGCATGTTTTAACAGTAGTGCAGTACTGTGGGCTGAGGTATGTGTGTCGGTATGTGTCCCCACTGGAATTAGTCCTTGGTCAGATGTTCTTGAAAAAGCCCTGTTTTGAGAGATTTGTGAAATTGGAGAATTGTGGTGGCATTCTGAGCCGACACCGGGACGTATTTCAGCGGGTGGGTGCGTATGAAGAGAAGGATTGGGTCATGTCAATGTGTGCCCTGAGCTATTACCAGCCAGTAGTTCCCAATCTAAGGCGTATATAGCTATTAGTTGTTAGCAAAGTGGTGTTAATAGCAGTTTCCTTAAGGTAATGTAGCACACTGATCACCCACAATTCTCTTAAAAAACATAAAAACAGGCATGGCTTCCATGGACACAGACACACAGTCCCCTTTCTTTGTGCATGGTGGTAGCAGACAAACCGTTAGCCGACGAGGGAATGGAGGGACAAGAAGGGCATTTTGGTGGGCAGTGTAAAGAGACGGGCGCTGTGGGGAAGGGTGAAGGGGCGCATCCGTCTGGACTCAGAGGCAGAGGGGAGTAGTATTGGGGACCACTTGAGGCATAATAAACAGTGGTCTTGGGGAGAAGATCAGAAGGCCTGGATGAGAAATGAAATGTGCTTTGCCATATGATAAAGCCAATATTCACGGTCATCTGAATGGCTGCCGTCTCTTCCCAGGGTAATTATTGTCTTCCCTGGGTAACACTTGTGTACAGGCGCGTTATAAATTACTTATCAAATCATATCATATAATTAAAGTCTGCATATGCATAACTTAGCTTGGCAGCAAAAGGATTTTACTTGTAAAGTTCAAAACCCCTGCTAGCTTCCATTGGACTTTTGCTTTTCGCTCTTGTTCAGTGACATAATCCTTGCATCCTAAAAATTGAGCGCTGGCATAAAGTAAAGATAAATCAGTACCACACCAAAGAAGAGTAGTGGTGCGTGCAGAGAATTAACCAATATTCAATAATAGATTTTATCCTATGTGCTTTGCTGTGCCCTCATGTGACTTCCTAAAGGCTTTGAGCTTTGGCAACTGCAGTAACAGAGGGTGGATGCTGTCATAAACTATGGTCCTGATTGACTTGAAAATACACCAATCTCCCTGCTAGGATTTCACAATGCAATCGCCCAATGTATTTTATTTTTTAATTTTTTATTTATATTATATTGGCAATTAATGGTTTTAAAATACAAAAACTATAAGCCAAATACTTCTGAAAAAGTTCTCCAATTTAAGCCACAAGGCTGGATGGTTGATCGTATCAAAGGCTTGGATTAAGTCTACAAATGCCAGATATGTTTTTTTGGCACTACTTTGCTCAGATCTTGCTTTAAGGATTTTAATAATAAAGATATTCAGAGTCGCCCCTATTCCCTTCACAAAACCGGACTGCCAGACGTCCCTCTGGGCTGACGTTGTTGCCCACGCTGCTAAATTTTTCAATAATAATAAATAAAGTAGCAAGTAGTTTACCGGCCACATCAAATAGAGCTATTGGATGATAGTTAGCGGGATCCAACCTCTGTCCTTTTTTGTAGATAGGTACAATTGTCGATGACTTCCAACACAAAGGTATCTTCTTTACTTCTGTGATGTGTAGAAATAGAACTGAGAGGAATTCGGCCCATTCTTCTGGGTTTTGTCTAAGCATCGCATTGGTCAGCCCATCGGGTCCTGGAGCTCGTGAGTTGCTGAGCTTGTTAATGCCACCCTTGATGGATTATGGAGCTAAATCAAGCCCATCCCACATTGATACCACTGTTTTGATTGTTGCAGCATGCACAGGTGATTTATCTGAGAACTTCTTGAAGTAGTCAATCAAGGTATTAGCTGAGATGGAATTCAGCACCAGTGCTTCCAGAGGCATGTCTAGTCGATTTAAAATTGACCAAATTTCACTACTAGTATGGGTTTTTATCAGCTCCAGAATATTTTCAGCATCTTTTCTCAGCAGCGTTTTGTTATGCATTTTAACCCAATTCCTGTGTTGCTGTTTTCATTTCCTGAATTATTCCCTGTGGCCGAATGATGGATTTTTTTTTAGTTGATCGATGGTCTTCTTCTAAATCTTTTTCTTAATTTCCATCTTTTCATCATAGACATGGGTATGCTGGTAAGACTGTCGCATCACCCTACCCTTTTTCGCTTGAAAGGCATTAAATAAGGTTGTATAGTCCAGGCTCTCTTTTCCTTGGATTAGTTGTACCCGATTAGATGCCACTACCAACTCCCTTGTTAACTGATTGATTTTTTTTTTGCGGAATTCTCAGTCGATTACGACCTGGTTCAAGTTCTAAGGTCATGTGTCCGTCTTCACCCCCTTCTAGGTGGGCCGCTTGCCAAGCTAGACTTAACAGATTATGGTGACTTGTTTTCTTTTTAATTACTGCCAATGTTCGTATGTTTACCATCATGTTTTTAGGTATGGTCCAATACTTGACAATTGCTTGAATCATTTCTCGTTGCTTGGCCTGGGATATCTCCCTCAATGCAGCAATTTCAACATGAATAAGTCTTTGGCAGCTAGCATTTGTTGCCACTCTAAGCATTTCATTTCTGCGGCCGTTGTTTGTGAGCGGTCCATCTCACTTAAAGCCCCTTTATCATCAAAACAGACACAGTTTAATTCTCTGCATAAAATAAACCATGGGTCCTTCCATTTTAGTCATACTGCATCTGTCAGGTCAGCCACTTGATCCAAATATGCCTTACATTCAATGCAAATTGGGTTCCAGTATAGATTGGCCAAAATGAATGTCTGAGTCTTCTTTCTCTTGCCACTAGTTAGGTTACCCACCACTATCTGGATGGGATTTAGGGAGTAGGGTATCAGGTATTAATATCGCCACATATATGGTTGCCTTAAATAATATAGCCGGGAAAATGTCGTAGCGATATTATTAAAAAATAACATTGGGTGTTGCGGGGGTGTCCACCGCATGTTCCGTGCAATAATGTCGCCACAAAAAACAACCATTTTTCGGCGATATTTTTGTGTGGCGATATTTTTGTGGCAACATTATTACATGGAACCGGGAGTAGGTGAGTTAGACTCAATATGTTGGAAACCCAGGCAATCTTTAATAGCGATCAACAATCCCGATGACGGCCTACCTTTGGCTCCTTTAATTGCCTGATTTAAGTAAACTTTGTATCCATCGGAAATAGGTTCCTCCCTTAACCAAGTCTCTTGAAGACATATAATGTCATGGTCACCAAGGGAGGGGTCTAACCCAGAAGATAAATGAACAAAGCTGCTCGTATTCCAGCACCCCAAAGTTATCAGAGACTTCTCATTTTTCTGCTGGCATTATGGCATGTAAATTTTATCATCTAGGATACCCCCCAGCCATTTCCAATTGTCATCTAATCCCTTAAAGTCTCCTGACTTATTTCTCCTAATTTGATTAGCCCCCCCTCGAGGTTTCCCTAGGAGCCTTTGTTCTCCTTTGCCTTTGGTGGCAACATTTTTTTTCTTCATTAGCTCGAGTTCCCTGGCTCCTTCGATTTAAGCGGAATCGGCCACTTCTTGGTCTTGGAGATGTCGATCTGGAGCTCCTTCTTCGTGGGCTCGAAGTTCTTCTGCAGTTCCCTATTTCGTGTCGCTTAGTACGCACATTTTTTATCGTGATCATTGCTTCTGGATTGCCAATCTTGGATGACTTTTTTGGGGATTGAATTCCAATAAATCAAACCCCAATGGTCTTAAGCGGCTAGATTCTTCTGTCAAAAGCTGGCTGATCAGGGTGTTGATGGATACAGGGCCACTCTATCAGTTTGGAGTTCAACGAAGAATTCTACCATAACCAAATCATCCGAAGTGAGGAGTCTTAAGCTAGGCACATATGAAATAATCGCACCACGTTGGCCCTGTTCAATATCAAACCATCTTCCGCTGGTTCCATCCGCTCCAGCAACATGCCATCTTGGCATATCGGGCTTCGCCGCAGGAAAGACACCTCCTGCGGTATTCTTTCATTGTACGATTTCCTCGCCTGCGACTCCTACCTATATCTCTGTTCCTCTACAGTGGTCAAAGAGGGCGGGAGCGGTCGGGACTATACTTCTTTTAATTAGGTTTTACCGTTCCTATACTTTCATTTTAAAAAGAAACCGTTTCGGAACAGTTTCGTTTTAAAATAAAAGTGTAGGAAGAAGTTGAAACTTCAAGTGTCAGTGCACTGCAGTGGACGTTCCCTTAAACAGCAGGTGCATGTGTTTTGGGATTTGTATTGTGCATGGAGGGGATGTGGAGATGGGGTTTGTGGGGAGCGGCGCAGACCAGTAAGGAACATAGTTCCACTACTTCTTTTCATACACTTCGACCACTGTTCCTCTATAGATTCCTTTACTTGAGGGAACTTCAGTGGAGAGATTACGGAAGGGTCAGCAGTATGACAGGGGGAATTCTCCTTCCTACCAGGCACCGGCCTCATAATTTCCCTTGCACCTCCGACCTTGGCCACCTCCGGCACATTTTTGCAACTTACATTGATTGTAGTTTTTGCTCCTGTACTGTTACAAGGTGCTGTGGTTTTGTTGTTTCTAATGGCCTCTCTTTCTCTTGCAGGTTTTTTTTGGGGTTGATTTTCCATTCCCCAACTCATCGCTTCTGTCCCTTCTATCATTCAGGACTAGCGAGACAGTTACTCGCTTGCAAGTAGTTGGTTCCTCTATACCAACCATCAGAACCCTCTTGTTGCAGCTTATGCAGGGATTCCTCTTTCTGAGTGTAGTTGTCTGTGAGACTTGTACATCATTGTTCATCACCCGGTCGCTCGTTGCAGGGTGGGCAGGCCCCTGTGGCCTCTTCTCCCAAGTCGGTTTCTCTGCTGCAGTGTGAGTTCTCCCTAGAATTACCCCAACACACTCCTTAGGGTCTACAGCTTCCTCCTGGTCCTCCCTATCGTCTTGATCCAAAATCATCGAGAAAGTCGATAGGTCGCAGAGCTCTATATAGGCCGAGCCTTCTAAGTCCTCTGTCCCTTCCACTGTTTTAGTGCTCCAGAAGATTGGCTCACTTGTATTTCATCAATCAGCCCATTAACCTCTGGTTTGGTCTTGGCCATTCCTGGTTGCTTTTTCGTTTGCTGGTTTGGCATCATCAGCCTTTTTATAAATACTCTAACTCCACTTGATCTTGATTTTATGGAGGTTTCATGTTCTTGGTTTTAATCGAGGCATTTTTCTCACGTGGCTTTGGTCGAGTCTTTGTTACATTTCCTTTTGATATTTTTTCCTCTTTAGAGGCCATTGATCTACGGCTTTCCCTTGTCGCTAATTGTTTCTTCTCAAAGATTGAACACAGTTTTTTCTGTGGTGTCAATATTTCGTTTTCAGAGTTAGCAGTTTGGTCTTTCTCAGGTTCATTAAATATCCAGCTAAATGATTCTTGCACTGAGATGGTTATTTCCACCCCTGTCACGGCATTCCTGTTATTGTTCTTTGCCTGCTTATCCTTTAGGGGCACGACCACTTGCCCTAAACTTGAGGTTCCATCAAGTTAGAGATTGTGACCCTTCTCTCGCTTCCTCTTCTGGGTCCAACTGATTCACTTGGGCTTCCCGATAGGTCTAAATATTCAGCTGTTTTGGGCAAAGGTAAATTCACGGTCATTGAAGCATTCTTCTGCTGATGGGTTTCCATCCCATCCAGTAGCACTGAGGCTCTTCTCATTTCCTTATCTTTAATAATGAGGTCGAAGATGGTATGTAGGAGTTTTGCTATTCTTGCCGAGCTGTTCTCTAGGTTATTTTTTACCCCAGTGACAAAACGTTCCACAAATATTGCCTTAGAATGGAGCATGTCCAACATGGTTGTCTGGTCCTTAAGCTGCTCGCCGACATGCTCGTATAGCTTCATAAATGGATTCATTATG
This sequence comes from Ambystoma mexicanum, assembly GCF_040938575.1. Classification (NCBI taxonomy): domain Eukaryota; kingdom Metazoa; phylum Chordata; class Amphibia; order Caudata; family Ambystomatidae; genus Ambystoma; species Ambystoma mexicanum. Next base: position 1,479,791,285 of record NC_090937.1, on the reverse strand, counting down.
GATGACAGAGTCGAAATTGTTTGAAAGTCTTACAATCTTGAACAATGATAGTGCTCTTCTTCTTTAACAGGCAATGGGCTTGCCATATCTGTTTGGTTAGCCCTTGTTACCTCACTGATGATGCCCAACTAGGCTGAAACACGTGTATGGGGTTGCTGTGGTACTCTTGTTCAGAGGAGAATTGCCTAGCATTTCGTTGCTGGACTGCACCTGGGCAGGACAAAGACTGATATGCGGGGACATTTCTTCTCTGTGAAAAGTACAGTGAGCTAAAGACTTGGTTGAGACTCTCCGAGGGGCCATCCACCCAAGAACAAGTCAATGGGCTGTGTTTGTGCTGGTAGAGAGTTTCCCAGACCCCCCTATGTTTTGTATACCAAGTAACTTTGGGTCTCACCCTAAGTTACCAGGGTAATCCAGACGTGGACCCCTTGCTCATTGCTCTTAGCGAGGCACAGCTTCACCTCACTGATGATGCCCAATAGGCTGAAACACGTGCATGGGGTTGCTGTGGTATTCTTGTTCAGAGGAGAATTGCCTAGAATTTCGGTGCTGGACTTCCCCTGGGCAGGACAAAGACTGATATGTGGGGAAATGTCTTCTCTGTGAAAAGAACAGTGAGCTAAATGGGCCTCATTACGACCCTGGCGGAAGACCATGGTGCTATTAGCACCATAGTCCATTCCGGTAAGTTACTGACTCCGCCATGGAGAAAGGGGGAATTACCACCCATTACAAGGTTGGCGGGGCGGTCATTCCCCCTTCCTCCATGGTCCTTCCCCATTCCCATTTTTGCCCCATAGGGCTCAATGGGAATGGGGAAGGCGCTAAGTACGGTGCCGCAAATTGTGGCACCGTAATTAGAACCAAGGTCCCTTTGCGGGTCCCTACTTTAACGGCTGGTCTACACCAGCCGTTAAGGTCGGGTCCCACAAAGGGACCTCGTAATTAGGCGCTAATAGGTTAACGGCGCCGCAGCCTTTTACAGCACCGTTTACCCATTAGCGCCTGGGTCGTAATGAGGCCCAATGGGCTGTGTTTGTGCTGGTAGAGAGTTTCGCAGACCCCCCTCTATTTTGCATACCAAATAACTTTGGGTCTCACCCTAAGTTACCAGGGGAATCCAGACGTGGACCCCTTGCTCACTGCTCTTAGAGAGGCACAGCTTCACCTCACTGATGATGCCCAACTAGGCTGAAACACGTTTATGTGGTTGCTGTGGTAATCTTGTTCAGGGGAGAATTGCCTAGCATTTCGGTGCAGGACTGCCCATGGCCAGGACAAAGACTGATATGCAGGGAAATTTCTACTCTGTGAAAAGAACAGTGAGCTAAAGACTTGGTCGAGACTCTCCTAGGGGCCATCAACCCAAGAACAAGTCAATGGGCTGTGTTATTGCATGTAGAGAGTTTCCCAGACCACCCTCTATTTGGCATACCAAGTAACTTTGGGTCTCGCCCTAAGTTACCATGGGAATCCAGACGTGGACCCCTTGCTCACTGCTCTTAGAGAGGCACAGCTTCACCTCACTGATGATGCCCAACTAGGCTGAAACACATGTATGGGGTTGCTGTGGTACTCTTGTTCAGAGGAGAATTGCCTAGCATTTCGGTGCTGGACTGCCCCTGGGCAGGACAAAGACTGATATGCGGGGACATTTCTTCTCTGCGAAAAGAACAGTGAGCTAAAGACTTGGCTGAGACTCTCCCAGGGGCCATCCACCCAAGAACAAGTCAATGGGATGTGTTTGTGCTGGTAGAGAGTTTCCCAGACCCCCCTCTATTGTGCCCTTGTAACAGTAGTAGGGACTTCAGCACAGGTCGATCGCCCCGCAACCTCGACTGTTTGGGTCGAAGCTTGGTTTGTGGTCACTTGGTCTTCTTCCCATAGAGTGGCAATCGGATCCAGTCTAGATCTATTATAAAGGTCAGATTTGGTTGCCCTATTTGTCATTATCGGCAGGTTAGTAGAGTTAAGTATAGATGTCTTTAGATGACACACAGGTGGATAATAAGAAGATTCCAGTCTCTTCAGATCACCCTTTGCAGGTCTCCAGGCACCATTGGAAGTTTGATCTGGACCTTGAGTTGTTTCTAGACAATATTGAGCAGGAGATAGTGGAGGCTCTGGTTGGAATTAGACCTCAACTCGTACCCTGCAACAACAAGTGATCTGGGATTACTTCCATTAACTTTACTTTAGTTTCTAAGGAGCCTGGGTAGCACTCAAGTGCTTCCTATATGAAAACAAACTCTGGTCACCGTTATGATTGTGAAGAAGCCCCCTTGGCTTCCAGACGTTATTTGGTAAGGAACTTGGAAGGATAACTGTTTCCCTCGAGCACTGGCTTGTGGCATTAAAAGTACTCCTTTAATGGCCATGTCGTGAGTTTGGCCTCTTTCCCCCTCTTTTTCAGACAATTCCTCACACCCCAGATCGCTTGCACTACATAACGGATGGGACAATTTGGGTGTAGAGATTGTGAAGATCGACTTGGCCTCTGTCCGTGAGGCCCCAGAATGTTCAATCACACTCGTCTCCGTAGAGTCATTATTATGCAGGGCCAATCCTTTTGTGGTTTCCGCCATTTCCCCATGTTCTTGACTGGGGACCCCCTTGTTTCTAGGTTCTCGCCATTAACAGCATTCCCAATCCGTACCATCTCGCCCCCCACCACCAGGGGACTTAATTTGCACTTGTCAATACCAATGGCAGTAGAAGGGGCAGAAGATGTGTCAGAGGTTGGGGCCGGGGAGGGCTGGTCACCGGCCTCCATTTCAGGCCCTGTTGTTAAGCTCACCATATAGGCAGTCGTACTGGACATCATACGAACGTCCACACTGAGTGGGGGTGGTTGGTGCCAAAAGAAATTACTTCTCCCGGTATGTTCATAGCAGACCGTTTGCATCTTTCAACGCTCACCTTTAGAATGGACAGATTCATTTTCAGTGATTTGCTCACCAGCTGTGCAGGACGCCCGCTGTAATCATTCACGTCCGTGGGTGTTATTTCCGCTGTCAGCGAGGGAACAGCTGTTGTTTCCATTGTTCCATCCACTCTCAATGTGGGTGGAACGGCGACCGGCTCTCCCTCCTCGACAGCAGATCGCACTTCACCCTGCACGTCGCTGGCTGTCTCCTCCCCCATTTTCCATGCAGCAACGACAAAGTACGTGCAGTTTTTGCAGTCAGGGTACTGTGGTAGCAGAGTGACCAGACCGTTCCCCGTGCACTCTGCACATTGTCACACAGTCACTCTGCCTCCGCTCTGAGTATTTTTCAATGAGTTGCCGTAAAAAAACAATGCAAAGTGATAATTCAAGGCATTATATACTTATTGCGGCACATGAGCCTTACAATGCACTATCGTTAGGACTTCATGCGTTCACGCCAGAATGTAATGAACAAGAGCCAGGTCCTATTATGATGTAAGGAAATATAACAGGATGGCAAACCCTTGTTACTAATCAGAGTAAACCTTTGCAGTCAGGGGGCAGCCAAGGTTAAATGTAACCTCCACACAGGATCTGCTGGGCGATTTCCTAAGGTTGCTGCCAGACCTTCCCTGCAGCAAGTAGTCTGAAAAGACATGAGATATTTAGAGCAATACATGGCACGGAAATATCATTGATAATTTCAAGTGACTGTTCAATTATTACCATTGATGGCTAGTGAATTGACATTAAATAATAGCCTTAATAAGAAGAGATTTTGGGAGTAGCATAGATATGGATGTTATTGACCATGCAAGATCTGGACCAAATTCTGGACCAAATTCTTCATGGTACACAGCCATATTTTATGAGCCGCAATACTAAAGGTGGAAAGGGGGCTAGTATAAATCAGTTTATCAGCCGCAAGTGCAAATCTATATAGTTAAGGGCTCTGCTATAATTTAAATGCAGATCACATGCACAATGCATAATATGCTATTACATACACATTGCATGCACCTTTATTAGATATATCAAAGATACATTTAATGCATGTTAGGTTGTCAGGCTGTATTTAAGAACGATCAGACCCATAGGACATTAAAAGGCCAGATAACTGGCAATAGCCATATGTACATATAGTATTATACATGGAAAACAATGTAATACAACCATATGAGCAGGCATATATTATGCACCAATATATGAGTCCCCACCACTTTGGATTCTCCACACATCACTGAGGTTGCTCATTTTCTGGAACTGCATCATTCTCGACAGTTCACATTACACCTGTGTACTACTTTAAGGAAGGAAAAAACCTTTTTAATCAGTTAACCTTAGATGCCCGGGAAGCTGCAGGATTTGTTCAACTATCGCTACAAGTAACCTCCTAATTACAGGGCCATTTTTAGGATCTTGCAGGAACACATAAATATAAGTACTACGCCAAATAAGAGCATGGTAGGTTTGGGAGTATATATATAAAGACAGTGAGAAGTAGTCTACGGAAATCAACACATGATAGAACCATGAGGTTAACCAAAGAGAAACTCAGTGATGAAAGAATTAGGAAACTGCTTCCTTTTCCAATCATCGAACTCAGTCTAGATATGGGATTTTTAGAACATTAACACTTTCTAAAGTCCAGTTCAAAGATCATGCGGCTCAAGAAATTTTACTTGCACTCCTTCTAAAATATCTATAAAGAGTGTCTGAATGCCACTGTCCAAATGCACACTTGCATTTATTTAATCAGCAATCATAGCATCCTTCTACCTCGACATCGATCGAGTCTGCATGTGCTGAACTACTTCTCCTTTTCTTGCTTCTGAATCAGCGGTTGAGGGTGCATCAGTCTTACCAGCATACAGCTTCACGTTGCCCAAGTGGATCCAGGCATGCATTTCGTGAACATTTACCACTGAGGGAGTGAAATTTTTGACTATAAAGGGTCCACTAAAACAGGGCTTGTGCCACTTCCTTGTGAAGTTGCATACTAGGATTGGATCTCCAATAAATATTTTGGGCACAGGTAATAATTCTTTAAGTCCAGTTGATGAATAGTCTTCATCTGTGACCTGAGACCGACACTCCTTGCGCTTGAGTTGATCTGAAATTACAGAGATACTAGCTGTCATACATGTCAAACACGTATGTAACTCATTTCCTTACAATTCTGCAGTCGTCTGGGCATCACTTCTGCTCCTCGATGGAGGAGACAAGGGCGTTCTCATTCATCTCCCAGTCACTAGCTCATGGGGTGTGAGGTGGTGGTCTGACCCAGGCTGATTTCTTAATGCATATAATGCAAGGGGCGGGCAAAATAGCCATCCCTTCTTCAATGTTCACTTCAATTTAGCAATTCCCTCTTTGAGTAAACCGTTGAGTCTCTCACATAACCCATTCGCTTTCAGGTGATAAGCAGAAGAAAACATGTATTTTATGCTAAGCAATAGGCTAATCTGTTTGAATACTTCATTACCAAAATAGGGCCCATTATCATATCTCAGCACCTCACATACTCCCCATCTGGGAAATACTTCCCGGACTAAAAACTTTGCAGCGCAAGTGGCATCAGGGTGTGTACATGGACCTGCTTCAATCCCTCTTGAAAAGGGGCTCACCACCACTATCATATACCTGTATCCACTACATGCTTGCAGCATATCAACATCATCAATATGCAAATGCTGAAAAGGACCATTCGGTCGATGAATCACTCAATTTGCAGTGTCTGCCCAGCAGTAAACCTTTGACATATCATGCAATTTACTACATAAAATGGAGCGTGCTCTAACAGGTTCAGTATGAACCAGTCCTATGCAATAGCTGCTGAGAGGCTTTCCCTAGTTACCTGCAGAGGGTAGTGCAGCTGTTGCAGCGCTACCCTTAACAAGCCTATACACCTTACCTGCTTTCCAGTGCTGTCCTGTCACCACAATGCTTCAGAGGGCGATAAAGAACACTCCCTCCATTTGCACAATTTTTTCTTTTTTTCTTTTCCTGTGGACCACTGCCTTGAACTACCCTCAACTGTGTCCTTGACAAATGATTAAACCGTTCATTTATAATCATATTTGTGACTACTTTCTCTTTTACATTTATGTATAAAAACTTGAAATATCTGGTGAATATGCAACCCATTGGGCCTCTTCATCTGCACCTTTGTTCCCGCGAGAGATAAAGTCAGTCCGCTTAGTATGTTCTGCGCACTTAGCTATTGTGATGGCTAGTGGGAGTTGTAGTGCCTTGATAAGCCTGTCCAATAATGCTACTTGTTGCACTGGAGTGCCGTCCGATAAGAGGTAGCCCCTCCTTTTCCAATGTGCTAGCCCTGCATGCACAGTTGATGTCACAAAGGCAGAGTCAATGTACACTGTTACTTCCTGCCCTGCGTGTTGTTCGAGCGTGACAATAAGCACCACCAATTTTGCAGATTGTACCGAAAAGTGAGACAGTAGTCTTGCACTTGCTACCACTTCAAATTCCCCATTAGCTCAGTGCCTTACCACAGCTGAACCTGAATGCCAATCCCCATCAGTTTGATCAATTGTTGATGACCCGTCAATAAAGAGAACCTCCCCTCCTGCTTGTGCATTCTCCTTTACCCTTGGGATATCATCGTAGAACTCCTCGTAGTTAGAGAAATCATGTACCTGCTCACCCTCTGCCACAGGCTCGGCTACAAACATGGCAGGGTTCGCTATTTTACACCTGAGTATTTTGATTGCTGCATTTGATTTAACCACCTCATATGCGGAAGCCCTCTGAGATGTCAATGTACCCTTAGGCTTCTCCAAAATGGCAAACAATGCATGCTCAACAAACAATGTCATAGAACACCGCATCACAATGCTGGTAGATTTCTCAATGGTGAATGCAGCTGCTGCCAGCAATTGTTCACAAGGAAAGTGTTCCCTCATAACTTGATCTAAAATCCCACTATAATATGCCAGAGGTTTGTACCCTAGTATAGTCCTCTGTGTAAGCACTGCTGTTATAACTGTCCCATTTGTGTGTGAAAATAAAAATAACTCCTCAGAATATTTGGGACTTCCTAAAACTGGAGCTGCACAAATTGCTTTCTTTAATTTTTCAAACCCTGCCTCCATTTCCTCAGTCCAGTCTTTGTTCACTTGTGCTTTCTTCAGAGCCTGCAAAAGGGGTCTTGTGTATGAACTATAATCAAATACCCATGCTCTAACATATTTGCACAATCCCAAAAACTGCAGAATTTGTTTTATCATGTGCGGTTTTGCTGTTTTCATAATTGCCTTAGCCGTTTTAGTTGTAACTTTCTTTCCCTCATGTGCGATTAACTGACCAATATACAACACCTCTTCTTGACAATAATGCAATTTCTCCTTGCCCACTTTATATCCCTTGTCTGCTAGAATAATCATTAACTGAATGGAATCTTGCCTGCACTCTTCTTCTGTTGTGCTGCAAACTAAAATGTCATCTACGTACTGCAGTACAACACTTTTCAAACCAATATTGATTAGACCCATCTGCAGGACCCTATTAAAGATAGATGGAGACTCACAGCACCTTTCGGTTAAACGAGTGCTCTTCAGCTTAGTCTGATGAAATGTAAATGACGTAAGGTCTTGAGAATCCTTATGCAACAGGATTGAGAAAAACAAATTGTTCAAGTCAATCACAAAGAAATATTGTTCCTCTAAGGGGATATTGCATAGCATTGTTGCCGTATTCTGAACTAAAGGAAACAATCTGGTTACTTGGTCTCATGTCCTGAATTAGTCTCCACGACACCCCTTTCGATTTTGTCACAGGGTACACTGCGGTATTGCACAGTGACTCTGATGTCAATAAGGTACCCTAATCCATCAGGGCTGATATAGTTTTAAAAATACCCTCATCTGCCGCTCGAGACATTGGGTACTGCCTTGCTCGATGTACGATTGCTCTGGACGTCAGCTTAATCTTGACCTTCCCTAGCCATTTCAATAGGCCTACGTCATAGGGGCCTGTAACCATAAAGAATTTGGCACTTTTTCCAAATCTTCATCAAAAAAAGCTGGTTGCTGCAGCACTATCATCATTCGCAGTGGGATTTCCCTTTTCTCTATTCTGATCCAATATGTAATACTCATCTCGAATATTACTTCTTCATCTGATGGGTCATCTCTAAACATATCCTCATCAGTGACTACAGTCAATCTATACCCTTCCCTAATGGCAATCAATGTTCTCCATGGCCTGACCTTGTCATCGGTTCCTTCGAGCATGGCCAATTCCCCTCACACTATGGCTGCAGTTAACCCTAGGGGAATAGTCTGTCCCCCTTCTTCTTCCATAGGTTTCTGTGGCCTGAACAAAAACTCATCAGGTATTCTCATAATATTTCTCACTAGGCTGGGTAGCCATGTCAACAAAACGCATACCCTGTAAAGAAAGACTTCTGGCTCTAATGGCATTCCTTGCAGAGCCATTTGCCCTGTAAACGCCAACATAAATTTGCCCACGTTCAGATAATTTATCCCCTAAATGGAACACCATATGCCTTCATCAGTGAAAGCAATTGTCATATTTAACTTCGTCATTAAATCTCCGCCCAGAATATTAACTGGTGTATGCCGTGAATACAGTAATGGAACAGACATGTCACACACTCCTATAGATACTGGTAATTCATCAGTAAAAAGTACTCTGCTTGTACCTCCTGAGAGTACATGCGCATTCATGGCGTTTCCCGATAATGGATATTTTCCTTCTCGTGTACATGAGTGAGTTGCGCCAGTGCCTACTAAAAAATAAAAAGATTTGCATCCTATGGTAACATAAACCCTTGGTTCCTCTTGAGGGTCTGGTGTCACCGATAGTGCTGAACACATCAAGTTGCCCTGTGAGCGGTCCTTTTGTGGATACATAGATATCCCCGTACCTGTAAAAAGACTTCCCACCATAGTGACACCTCCTACTCTAGGTTTCAATAACTGTCCCGTGTTTGCACTCTGCTGTGTCTGCATAGGTGCGTGCTGTGACTGCGGCAGATTCAATGGTGCTTGCTGCGGTTGCAATGCCTGTTGCATTTGCGGCGCTTGTGCTTGATACACTGTCTGATCTTTGGCAATCCCATCCCTATTTTTTTAGCTATATGCTGGAGGATAAAGTGTCCCCCCTCTTAAGAATTGCAGTTTCTGTACATACCCTTGGCTTCCACATAGCCCTCCTTGTTTGAATCGCCCTTGCCCATTCTGATTATCATCCTGCATATTCTGAAACCTGCCTTGGTTATTTTGAAAACCACCCCTTCCTCTGTAGCTCATTCCTCTACCTTTTGGTGTAAACCCATTCCTTCCTTGGTCCATCTGGTGTGGATTTATCACCTGCATTGTACCCACTACAAGCTGCATTCTCAGTCCCTTTCCGCTTATCAATCCTGGCCCTTCTATGGTGTACTTTAACAACATTTCTTCTGAACTAACTCGGCTTCCTCATGCTTTCTAGCATCTTCCTTCTTCTTATTTTACTCTTGTAACAGCCTGCAGTGATGTGCTATAGTCAACAGTATCTGTGCCCATGGCTCCGCTTCCATTCCCATTAATTTCATGATCTGTCTCTGTACCTGTTCTGGCTATTCCTGAAACAGAATGTGGTAAAATACTGCCACTGATTTCTCCCATGGCTCCCTTGTTTCCAAAGTCCAGCGTTCCTGAATACTTTGAAAATAAGAAAGCAGATCTTCATTATCTTTCATCTAATGTGCCATAATTGCACCCATATGTGACGTATCAGGATGCTTTACCCTGAGTGCTCTCCAGGCGTCTGCTCTGCAATTAGTAAATGGGCTGTATTCTGTGCCGTGACACTAGAGTAGCCTGCTCTTGCCCAAATGTCATCAGCCCTTTCCCCAAGAATGGCTGCTAGGAGACCCTTAATGTCCCCTTTTGCCAGAGTATTTCTTCTTGTCATCTTTTCTTGCTCGTAAATCAATTTCACCGCCCCAGCCGTTAAACTGGGGAGTTTGCATCTTAAATTATCCTTATCCATCTGTGGCCAGGGGAAATAATGAGGTCTGGCCCCTCCTTTCTCCAATAAAGGGAACTGTGTGAACCCAAATCGGCAATCGGCTAGCATCGTCTACCTATCCATAGTAGGGACAATGGTTCTTGAATGCCTCCTACCTGGCAATGTCCTCAGCCTGCTCACATATAGTGGTGACTCTGTTCTTCTCAATATGCGATCACCCCAAGGGTGCTCTGGATATACTATAGGATCTGGCATCCCATATTTAGGCTGCTCTAAATCAGACCATCTCACTTACTTGTCTGCCTGTAGGCATCCCTTGGGACTAGATGCACTTTCTCCCTCCTCTCCATGGAAGGTTTCTCTCTCTTCATCTGACATATCCAGTCACCAATTTGTATGGCTTTCGTCCCCATCACCCTTATTTAGAGTCAGCCTGTCCAAAGACAAAGCTCTATGCTCGAGACTGAACAGGTCTCTTTCCTTGCTTTGGGATTGGAGGACCAGTGACTGTTCTCCCTTCCTGTGCCTTCCCAATTTGCTGCTTTCCCTAAAGTCTTGATAGGCTCCATTGATCCTCTCGATGCTCCCTATGTCAGAATTCTCCTCTAGGGTTATCTTAGATGGTCCTGCCACTGCTCCCTGCGATGGGAGGAACTTCTCTATATGGCCCCATGATATAACTGGGCTTGGTTCCATTAACTCTTTCTCATTCCATTTCTTCATCTAATTCTCTTTGCTTTCTCGCTTCCTGTCCAACCCTTTCCTCTTCCTGTCTTTTCTCTTCCCTTTGTCTTTGCAGTCTTGTGTCCCTTAATTTCTGTGCTTCCTCCTCTTTTCTCTTCTTCTTTTGCCTGTCTTATTCCTCGATTGCTCTTTGCCTGGTATAATACTTACTTTGCTCCTCTGCCCTTTCTTCCTTCTTTTGCTGCTCCTCTTGATACATCTATTCTCGCCTCTGCCTATTCTTTCTCTTATGTTCATCCTCTTTCAATCTTCTCTCGTTCCCTGTCTTTTCTATCCTTTTCGTTTTGATCTTCCGTTTGCCTAACTTCCTCGATACTTGTCCCATCGAGCTTGAGCAATATCTGTCCACCCATCGCTTTGTTCTGCACAACCGTTACCTTGTCAGCTTTATCCTTTTCTCCTTTCCATCTCTACATCTCTTGTTCTATGTCTGCGGATATATGTGATCGTTCACTTTTATCCTTTTTATCCTGTGAGACCTTAAAGATCTCCGCCTTTCTTTTAGTCCCTTCTGGACTATCGTCACTGCGATAGGCAGGTGGTTCATTTCTTGGATTACTATAGTCTGTCGCCGCCTCCAATTCCCTTAATGGTTATAATGGTTATAGGCTCAGCACCTTCCTCCCTACATTGATTAAGCATCCAGTCCTCAGGAGGTGGTTCTTCCCATTCCTCCTGGTACATTTTCCAGTGCTCTAAAATAGCTAACCTCTTTTCCAATGTCTTCCCTGTGTATGCAGCGTGCAAGTATGTGGTCATATATTGCAAAACCGCATTTGACAGCGAATCCCCCATGCGGCCATGGCATGAACATCTTGTCTGCTGTACCCTATAACAACTCTGCACTATACTGTTTGAGTTTAGGCGCATGCTTTTGCAGCACCTTGCATACGTGTATCAGTGGAGTAACTTCCCCCATTGGGACAAGTATCAATTGACTGTCAATACTTACCATTTAGTTACACAGATACGTTTCAGATAAAACAACAAATATGAGCGTGCTCATACATGCAGGTCTTTGGAAATGTGTAATAAGGTGGGATATTTATGTTGTTGTTTTTTTTTCTATAACATGTGCTTAATTGCAGGTATTCAAAAGTAAAGGATCATAATGTTTGGGCCACATTTTTGATTTTGGTCAGGTAGTAGAAAGGGTCAAATTCGTATTGTGCTATTTACTTATTCTGTTCCTTTTCTAGTTGATTTAGATAAAATTAATTATCATCTTGGCAGCGATCGGAGGTCACAGGACCGGAGGACGCGAGAGATGATGGATTCCTGGAGTCCACGGGAGGAAGTCCCAGGAAAGCCGCGGATGGGGGCGAAGACAAAGTCTGTAAGAAGGAAGACAATGAAAATAGCATCAGCAACATGGATGATTAGCACGCTGATCATGGTGGGTCTTAAAGCCACGGGAGCACAAGTCATCATTGATCCCGGACCAGCATCTGGTATATGAGTGGAGGAAGCACCTGGGCTTATTATGGGTAACAGGTGTTTGATATATCAGAATGTATATGGGCCCTTCCGCCCTGACAATTTGATTGAGAGATTTATTAACAAAACTATGATTATGGCTGATCAGACCAGAGATTGCCTAGAATTGAGAAAAGAGGATGCTAAGCAAGCAATAAGAGACATTGTAATGCAATTAGAAAAAACCTTTGTGAATTCAGCGGATATAAAGAACAGGAGGGGAAAGAGAGAGGCAGTATTGCTTGTAGTCTCTCTGGTGATGACTATTATTGGGGCTGTAATAGGCACTACAATGTCTACAGCTAATTTCAGTAGGGACATTGAGTGCCAACGCACAGCAATTGACTCATGTTCTGGACATGATCCAAAAGGCTTTGTATGGAAGTAGAGGTGGATTGCTTGAGCAAGTAAAATGTGTCAATGAGACTGCTGTTCTGTTAAATGAGCAGGCTGAAATTCTGCAACACAGTACAAATGTTGTGATTAAACATGACCGGGTGTTAAGTGATATTATGAATATAGTAAATCCTCTTGATAGGTTGTTAACAAAATATATGGGAGAGGTTCAAACTGCAATTTCCCAATTAATTTGAAGACATATACCATTATACTTTGTTTCGCAGGAAATTGTTCATCAGATGATGGTGATAATTACTCAAAGAGAAATAGAAACAATGCAAGTTAAAATTGTGTTTGTCCCTCTATGTGAATTTAGAAAGAATGGAAATTGGATTCTTGTTATGTGTCCCATATATAGCTCCTGAACTCATTTACCAAACTAAATGGGTGCATAATGTGGGATTTTGGCAAGATGGGAAATACATACAAATCAAAACTCCAGAGGTGGTGGCATTTCAGTCATGGGAACCTGAGGTTTACTTGATCCCAAATCTGGACACATGTATAAGGTTTAAAGAACAAAATTACACGTGTCCAGGTAAACCATTTGTTCCTGATGCTGCAGATGCTATCTGTGGTTTGAAACCTGACCCAGGTGTATCAGGGGGCTGTGAAGTGGTTATTAGCAATTCGGGTAGTGAGGAATTATCACAAGCTAAGCTGGTTAAAATAGGTGGTTGGTCAGCACCTCTTTGAAGAATTATACGATTACCCATTTGAATCAGGGGGCATTTGTTGTCAAGCAGTTGAAATATAATGTATTTTACCTACAGGTTTTAAAAGATACAATTGTCTCGGTTGGGGGTTTAACCCTGTTCCAAGTTGCGAATGATATCTGGGAAAGCCAAGTGGAAAACATTGAGTTTTTTCAAAGGGACTCGTTCCTGATTGACCCAGATGTAGAATTTTTGTTGAGTCATAAGGAAAAGCACACCATTAAGATGAATCTGAGGAAAAATAACATTACCGTTAGTAGTTTGGGTGTAATGGAGGTAGATATGTTTAACTGGGGAACCTCGGTGGAACGCACTGTGGTGTGTTTGCAGTGATGGTGATGGGCGGATGGCTGATTGCTTTCGCTATAAAGATGAGGATGTTGATTATACTACTAGCAACAATTGGGAATGAGAGATATCCCAACGTGCATGCATTTTAAAATGTGGTGTATGTTTCTTCCAATTATAGTCGTGTTGGTTATAATTGTCAGAAAAAGGAGGGTATGTAAGAATAATTGGGCAGTATCCAATACCTAAATGTAGGCATTTCAAAATAGGTGCAAAATAGGTGTACAATAGGCACAAAGCAGTTTTCAGTAACAGTCAGCAGGCAATTTTTCAAAATATTTAGTAAAATGTTTTAGCACAATGTGCTGTCATTTTAAAATGAAGAGGTGCACATTTTTGCAAATTGGATGTTTTTATGTGTGCAAACTGCATTAGAAATACATAATTAATTAACCTTGTACTAATTGCATTACTAATATATTAACTCCAATCCCTCTAACATTAATGCAGTTTCTCTGCACAATGAAATGTATTCTATATTTTTACATGCACGGTTTAAAATCCACTTCATTTTCCATGAAGAGATGCACACTCTGAAATTCATTCCATGTGAGTGTTTTCCGTGGAGGGCAGAAATATGCCACTGGCAGGAAGGCAATTGGAAACAGTTGCTTTGCAGGGCTGAAATCTTCATTGTCTTGAAAAATGAGGGCTTGTACAGGACACATTCTTTTATTCTGATTGGTAGAAATTGGAGGTGGATGGGCCACATCAATAGAGGGCTGACCTAGGGGTGATAGGCAGGAGGAGTTTTCTTAAGGAATAACCAAGCGGAAGAGTTCAGATCGAGCTGGGACAGAGGTACAGACGGTGCTTCCAAAGAAATGCTGCTGGATTCCCTGTGGGTGTGAGCGTTGGCTACAAACTTAAACAGCTGGGAGCTCCCCACACAAAGAGGTCGAGTTGCTGGCTTTGATGCCGAGGAGTCTTTAGCACTGGGTCTGCGAAACAGCAAGGACGTGCAGATAAGGTTCTGAAACAAGAGTTTCAAACTTCACTGTCCTGGGTGAGTTAGTGCCAAGTGAGGAAAGAGTACGAATGGGAGATGACATAATTTGTTGACAGTGCAGGGAGTTAGAAAAATAATTATATAGCATGTTTATTCTTCTCCATGTTTAAAAGTGCTGAACACCAAATTCGTTTTTTGCAATGTGCCTTTTGTTTTCTGTTCTCTTTTATATTTTGTAGGCTTGATGCTATGATATCAAGTGGTAAGATGTATTTCTAGTTATAATGCTTATATAATACAGTGTGTACAAAAAACAAAGGCTGGGTTTTTGGTGTCATTTCATGTGTCTGTGAATCATTTCTACACAGGGGAATCACAGGGTTTGATGTTTATACCAGAGCGGTAAAGCATTTGCTAATTTACCACTGGAACTAAAATAGCATGCAAGGAAAAGTGAATAAATACCTGCGCGGTAGGAAGTTGTGTGTAAGTGTTGTGAGGGAGTCCTTCTTTGCATGCTGAAAAGAAGGCAGTGCCAGATGAGACACATAGATTACTGGGTGTAAATAAGTCAGTAATACCAGATACATACATTAGGTGGCGTTCTGAATAAACTCACTGTGTTCTCTAAGGGTGTGATAGGTATGGGGGGTTCTCTACAGGCGACCAAGAGATATTCTAATAGAGAGGAAAGATTTGTTTTATGATGGAGCTGTAGTACAAAAAAAACATGCTCACCACTATACCACAAGAATAAGGTAACTCTGAAGATACCACAAAGTAAGATACCACTAAAATTACCACCAACACAAACTAACACTATATTATTACCAAAATAGGGTAATACTAAACTATCTCTAAATGTAAGGCCAGTTTACTGCCAGTTTACCACCAAAATATCACAGTAAGAAAATACTGCCAAATCCCGAATTTGCCCCAATAAGACAAAGGGCCTCATTACGAGTCAGGCGTTAAGGGGTTAACGGCGCCGACCCTTAACGCCTGATTCCGAGGTCCCTTTGCGCCATGGTGAGTTTAACGCCTGCTTTTTGCAGGCGTTAAAATCCATGGCGCTAAGGGACCATGGTGCTAATTACGCCACCGTAATTTACGGTGGCGTAATTAGCGCCTTCCCCACTCCCATTATGCCCTATGGGGCAAAAATGGGAATGGGGAAGGGTAAATGGAAAATGGGGATTTACCGCCCCACTCACCTTGGAATGGAGCGGTAAATCCGCCATCCACCATGGTGTAAACATAGTTTACACCATGGTGGTAAGGGTATGACCCAGGCGGTAACTTACCGCCTGGGTCGTAATGAGGCCCAAAACCTCCTACAGACCATGGAGTGGAGGGTTTAGTGGTGAATGTAGTAAGAGGGAAGTAAGGTGAGAAGGGAGTGCTAAGAGCAGCGTTAAAATTAGTGAAAGGTTTGTCAGTGGATGGAATAATTAATTTTCCACTGAATGTGAGACAGTGGTGTAGGAAAGAGAGGTAGATGGATAATTTGGAAGAGGGAGACATGCTTGGTAATGGATGTAGTAGATAGAGAGTGGTGTGGAACTAGGAGTGGAGATTGAGGCAAAGCCAATCGAATGATCAGAGGGAGAAGGTGCAGTTGAGATTTTAGTGGCAGAGAGTTGAGAGGAGATGAGAATAAGGTCAAGGGAGTTATCACTTGAATGAGTGGGCATAGAATGGACATAATAAAGCGAGTGTGTACGGAGAGGAGAGCTAGAGTCAGTGGATAGAGGACTGGAGAGAGGGGGGTTAAAGTCACCAGTGACAATGAGGTGTTGGGGAGGAAGGGAGTCTATTAGTTGGGAGAGGTGCTCAATAAACTGACCCTCTGGACCAGGTGGCCGATGGAGAGATAAACTATCAATGCCATAAGGAGAAGTGATTGTGGAGTGTATTTTAAAGATGGAGAACTAGTGGGAGTTGGGGGAGTAGGAGATATAGGAAGTTTGGAAGATGACCACCACCCTTACCAGTTGGGCATGGAGAGTGGTTTAAGGTGTAGGCAGAGTCGTGCAGGGCAGAATGGGTTGCAGAGTTTGAGGGACAAATCCAGGTTTCTGTAAGGATAATGAGGTCAAGAGAGGGAGAATGGAAAAGAAGGAAATCTTGTTACAGACTTATTTCTCATTCCAAAGAGCAATACAAAGAGAGTGAGATGTAGAATCATACTGATGTTGAGTCTGCAAAGTAGAGAGGCGTTGAGGGTAGTTGCGAGAAGAAGAAGTGTGATGAAAGTTGGTGTTGGAGGTTTTGTGAATAGAGAGATTAGGTGAGCGATAAGAGGGGTGGCATTGAGGAAAAAAGATTATAGGTTTAGGGATATAAAGAGAGTTTAAATGATTTAGCAGGACACAGCAAAGCAATAGCTCAAAGGTAAAGAGGCTATGGGAAAGGCTGGAGGATGACCCTTAGATTTTATCTCTAGGCCCGGGCCCCTGGGGCTGAGTCACCTCAATGCAAGGGGTCAAGTACTGGAAGTCGTGCGGAGCATCCAATGGCAGGATTGGGATGCAGTATCTAGCACAGAGCTGGCACTATATACTGATGTGGCTGTCAGAACTGGTTTTGATGCAATTCTAGGCAAACAGTGGTGTATGCAGTATTGTTCAGTACACTGGCATGAATTGGGGCTTACTTGAAATAGAACCTTAGAGATGTTGCCCATTGTGGTGATCTTAAAAATAGGTGGTCAGCATCTTCAGGTTCGCTGCATAATGTGTTCGACAGATAGCATGTCCATGGTGTACACAATTAATACGCCGAGCGCCCAATGTACTTCTGTATTGCAATTTCTGAAAGAGTTTGTTCTGTCTTGCTTAAAACAGGATGTGGTATTTAGAACATGCAATGTGCTATTAAGAATAACCTCTCATTTTAAGATGGAGTTCAGGACCCTCTTACCAGACACAGACCTGGAGATGACGCCATTCCCTCAGATTCTATGGAAGCATAGTGCCCAAGTCTCCCTGAGATGATAGTGGCTGCCATATTTATCAAAACAAAGAATTCTTATGTCATTATGAGTGACTAAGGAAATACATGAGCATGATCAGTGTTCACTATGTCATTAGTGTGCAGTATCATTGTTTTCCAAGCTGCTGGGTGCTCCAGAGTGGGCAGGACGTTTATTTTGTGAGGAAAGCATTACAAGAGAGGGAACGCATGTCCTCCCTCATCCTTGGATACACGGGTAGCCACTGGAACTTAAAAAGGTCAAGGCCCTTCTAATGGTGTTCCCTGGTTTATATATTTCGCAGTATGAGGTTCTATTGTTTGGGCTGGCTAACACCCCGCCTTTTTGGTGCTTTTCATACAAGTGAGTTGGTGGCACATTCCTAGTCAGATGTAGAGCATGAAGTTAAGTTTTGGGATGTCGAGGTTGAAAATCAAATCCTGGGTCTGAAGATAAACAAGCCTACTACAGACCAGATGGGTAGATGCCAATGGGTGCACCTGTTTGCAGCAACAAACCAGCCCTGGTGTCCTCTCGAGGAAGAAAAACAGTATTTATGCGTAAAGCCAGAATCTCCCCAATCCAATCACCTAATTCATTTTGAGGGGCTCACTCTGACTAAATATTAGTTTGGAAGGGATTTTGGTATGTCTCTTAAACGGGCAGACATTGATCCTGTGGGCTTCTCATTGCCACTCATTTCATTTTGGGTCTGGGGGCGGCTGGCATTAAAAGGTTTAGCAGATGGAAGTCTGGATATTTTGAGAAGTATGTTTGCCCGTCATTTCTTTAGATTGCAATCATCCTTCTGATATGTATTTCACAGTTTGGGGAAAGGTACCTCGAAGTGCCCTGTTACTCTGTTTCTCTTTTTCAGTACCATTTATTAAACCCAGGAAACGTCTGGTAGTGTGATTATGTGGGCATTATTGTATGTTCAGAGCAGCCCAAAGTTTAGAACAAATGAGTTGGCAGCAGTGGTCATCCACCCAGGAGATCGCCTGTTTCTGGCCTGGAGCCTGGGGCATGAAGTGGGGTCATTTGCGGCAAGTTGTTCTGAAGGTCTTGCATGATATAAAGTTCCTTGATTCGGATTGCTTGGTGCTTCATTTGGGAGGAAATGACATGGTGCAGTTGGGGAGGCGGGCGGTGCTCGCAGCCTTGCTGTGCGTGTTTGCATGGCTGTGCTCTTGTTTATCGGTCACCACTTTATTTTGGTCTGACATGATTCCACATACTGCTTGGGGAGTGCCATCTCAGCACAATCTCTGAATGCATCAGTGAAACATTTGAACATTGCTGAACATCAGGCATGGGTTGTTGTCATTGTCTGCAAAAACCTTTTCATTCTGATGTTGTTTGTTTATTGGAGGAGGACACTGATGCTTTTCTGGAAACAATCCTAGGTCAGTTACCCCCAATGTGGTGCAGGTTCATGAGACCCCTTTGTGCGTTTTTAGGGGAGATAAGGAAACTTAAGTGTGCAATCTACTTATATTCGTCTCCCATGGTTGCAGGTTGGGGGGGGGGGTCAGGAGGGCTTAAGGTTGGCCCACTGGTCATGAAGCTCAGGCTCATACCCCTCAGTTGCTCACTAGGTGTGGGTTGAAGGCGTGGTCATGGTTGCTCCTCATTTAAGTGTAAACAAGGTGGTATGTGGGCACATGCAATAGTTGCCCAGCTGTGGTCAGGTGTGGAAAGGTGGTTTGTGGGCTCATGAAAAAGTTGCCTAGCTGTGGTCAGGTGTGGTCAGATATAGGAAAGGGGTCATTATCCTATATATTCTGTACATATTCCTATTTCGAGTTTTGAATGAAGTTCCCATGCATTGTTTGATTGCTTTCTGTGTGTCCAGTGATGGCCTCTTGTGCCACCTATTAGAGTAGTTGTGCAGTTGCTTTCTCCGAACCTGCTCCTACAAAACCCTACTTCCTATTGGCCGGCAGGCGGATATGATGAAACACAGGCGGACCTGTAGAGCCTTGATTTGTAAGCAGTCTTGCCTGAGTGGGCCAGAAGCATTGAATTGATGTTGTGCTGCATGAGATAAAGTTTAAATGCAGTACCCTCTGGGACCACTACACACAATTCTGACTACAGGTATAGGAAACCCAACCTTTGGTATAAGCTTGTACTACACAGTTTTGGTAGCGTTTTGAGCAGCCAGGTGTATCTTATCGCAACTGAACTGCAGCACTTGGGATTCAACCCTGTTAATACTTGGACATTCTTGGGAATTCAACTGAATTGCAGCACTTGGGATTTAATGCTGTTAGTACTTGCAACTGAACTGCAGCACTTGGGATTCAACCCTGTTAATACTTGGACATTCTTGGGATTTAACCCAGTTACTTTTTGCATCGGGTATATTTTGACTGGGAACTGGAGTGTGTGCCTCTCCTTCCTCACATTTTGACATAATGATATGGGAGTCCGGGCTCCAGAGGCAGCAGCACCGGGGTTATTATGCCCCACTTTGGAGAGCCATAATGATGGTTTCCCCCCTTCCCCAATTTTGGGAAAGATGTGTGCTCCAGGAGGGGTGTCGGTTCCTAGTCACCTGAATTCAAAACATTTTCTTACTACAACTACCAGAATCCTTAGAGACTGAAAAAAGCAACTAAATTGGTAACACCTGAAAAGAAACACAGCCTCCCTGATGATTGCTTGTGACAAGAAAGTGTTTGGAGGAGAAGAACTAAAGAGCAACTGAATTGCAACACTTGGGAATTAACTCTGTTAATACTTGCATCTGAACAGCAGCACTTGGGATTCAACCCTGTTAATACTTGAACATTCTTGCGAATTCAACTCAATTGTAGCACTTGGGATTTAACCCTGTTAATACTTGCAACTGAACTGCAGCACTTGGGATTCAACTCTGTTAATACTTGGACACTCTTGGGATTTAACCCAGTTACTTTTTGCATCAGGTATATTTTGACTGGGAACTGGAGTGCGCGCCTCACCTTCCTAACTTTATCCCAAGAGGGGTCAATGTAAGCTCCAGTGGAGTTAAACAGAGATTCACAGTTACAGGTATTCAAATATACTCTTACACTCAAGGTTTCTTGCATAAATAATTATTAATCTATTTATCAGTCAGTTAGAATAAGCCTTCTTCAGAAGGGAGCAATATAATAGTAACACACAAATACACTTCAATACTGTACACTCTTAGTTTCTAAATCAGTGAAGACCCTTTTGAGATGGCCCATAGACACAACCTACACCCACAGGTGACTTCAATAACTAGGGTGCTGCGGACATTAATATCTTACTGTTGGAATTTAGAATACTCTTAAAAGTTGGTAAGGCAAAGGTTATTAGAACAACAAGAGACCACACATATTCTTAAGCAGGCAAATACTTTTAGATTTTCCTCAAAGAGTAATTCCGTTGAATAGGCCAAACCAAAGTCAAGGGGCAAAAGTCTTGTATAGGATGAAGCACTTGTGGTAAGTAAATGGAAAAGTCTTTGCACAAGTTCTTAGGAGTCTTTGATGAAAAGAAGATTCAAATGTAGGGCCACAAGCTGATTAGACTTGTGAGTTGCAGAATTGGCAAGCACACTAAAGTAAGAGGTTATCTCAGGCATTTTACAGTACCTTAGAAATGAAGAAAAGATGCAGCTGATGACTTCTGTTCCTGTGTAGCTCTTCAGGTGTCACTGTTCCTGGGCCTCATTGTGGGGACAAGAGGGAGGATGTTGGGGGACTCCTGCAATGCACTGGGATCGTTAAAACAGTGGCTGTTCAAGTGTTTCAGCTCCTCATGTGTACCACAAATAGCAACACCATGGTTCCTGGC
This sequence comes from Ambystoma mexicanum, assembly GCF_040938575.1. Taxonomy (NCBI): domain Eukaryota; kingdom Metazoa; phylum Chordata; class Amphibia; order Caudata; family Ambystomatidae; genus Ambystoma; species Ambystoma mexicanum. Next base: position 1,479,769,938 of record NC_090937.1, on the reverse strand, counting down.
TGTCGAGATGGGCTTTCCTTGCTTCTGGGGTCCCGCACTCTGTTGAGGGGGCTCAGGCTTGGTCAGTCCTGCTTCCTGGGAGGCTGGAGGATCTTCCTGAAGCTCTAGGCCAGCTTAAAAGCAACACAGACAATCTGGTGTTCCTCTACCAAGCTATATGGTTTCCAGCAGCAACTCTGTGGAAATTCAGCCACTCCAAGATGGATGTCCAAGTGGCTTACTTTGGAGTTGATTGGCCCCACCAACTCAAGGGGAGAAGTCATCCATGCAGAGGCTTCTCTGTCGATGCAAACTTGGCATTTCGGCTCTGCAGCAGGGCTTCACCAGGCAAACCAACGGTCCAGGAGTTGCAGCAGGCGTCCTCTTCAAGTTCTTCTTTGGTTCCTTCATCCAGTGCTCGACTCTGCCTTCCAAGTCAAAAGACTCACCTTTTATTCAGTTCTCTCCCATTCATTCCAGCCTAGCTGTGTGTCACCCAGCAGGGTGGCTGTCCTTGCGGACAGTCAGCTGGCCAATCATCACAGAGTGCATTTGGAGACTAAGCAAAGGAAGTTTCAATCACCTCCCTCACTTCCTGCGTACCCCAGACACACTGGAGCCAGAGGTGGGCTTCACTCGTGAATCCCACCAAAGGCAAAATGAACAAAGAGACCAAACCTGGTTTGGCGTGTAGAGCAAATCTCAAGAAGGAACTTTCCACAAAGAAATGGCGCAAAAAGAAGACTGTGGGCTGTTTTTACAAAGATATCTCCCGTTGGTGCTTTACTGTAGCTGTAGCTGTGAACACAACCCGCAGAAAAGACACACCATAGTAGTTCAAACAAAACCACTTCCACCAGCCATTCAGTGTGAAAAGGGTAACATAAAACATGTTACATGAGAAACTAGACAAAGGGGATACTAGGTAACCCCTCCAGCACTCTATTGTAAAATAGGGTGTTCTGTGTCTAGAAAGTTACAATGGTAAGTAAAGTCAATTTCACTTTACTGCTCTTGGAAACAGTAGTTTATCCAAGATAAGGTATTTAAACCTTTGGGGAATCTGAAAGACTTCACTGTGCTACTACACTTAAGGTGCTGTGTGACACAATGTAAAAGATGATGCCTGTGGAGTTTGTCAGACTCCACAACCAAAAGAAACAAAGTGTTCACAATAAAATACATGAGAGAGTGGGAAATAGGGTCACACTCTCTCCAGGTTAAAAAAAAAAACTTGCTGGCGGTCTCTAAGGTGGTGGGAATTAGCACATTTCTGAGAATTCTCCCTAGCACTTGTCCCCCCCCCAGACTAAGGGACATGAGGATTTAATCCACCCCCCAGACTAAGGGACAGGAGGATTTAATCCACCCCTGGATGAATCTCCTTACTCCAGTTGGAGAGACCATCAGCATTTTGGTGATTACAACCTGACCTGTGTTCAATGGTAAAATCAAAACTCTGTAGGCTGATTGAAAATCTTAACAATTTAGGATTCTCCCCTTCATCTGCATTAACCATCTCAAGGGTTGGCGGTCTGTTTGAATCACAAAAGTAGATCCATACAGGTGTGGTCTAAACTTCTTCAAAGACCATACAATGGCAAAACACTAAAGTTCTATTGTTGCCCACCTTGTCTCAGTTTCCTTCAGTTTGCTACTGATGAAGCAGATTGGATGTTCCCTGCCTTTCTCGTCCAGCTAACTCAGAACTGCACCTATACCTGTATTGGAAGCAACTGTCTGTACAATAAAGGATTGGTTGTAGTCAGGAGCGCTTAAGACTGGAGCTTGACAAAGGGCTTACTTAAGTCCTTCAAATGCCGTAGTGCACCCCTCATTCCACCTGACCCTCTTGGGGAATTTGGGTGAGGAGATCACATTCAAGGGAGAAGCTATGGGCCCATAGTTCTCAATGTAGTTCATATAGTAACCTGTGATTCCTAGAAAGGCTCTCACTTGGATTTAAGTAGTAGGGGTGGTACAGTCTTGTACAGCTTGTACTTTGCTAGACAATGGCCTGATTTCACCTCCTCGGTCCTCATGTCTAAGGTAGACCACTTTACTCTGACCAATTTGACATTTACTTGCTTTTATGGTCAGGGTGGCCTGCTCAAGAGCCTGCAATACATATCCTAGGTGGTCAATATGCTCTTTCCAGGTAGGGCTGCACACTGCAATGTCATCCAAGTATGCTATGCAGAAGTCCTCCATCCCACTCATAACATGATTCACCATCCTTTGGAATGTAGCAGGTGCATTCTTTAGTCCAAAAGACATAACCATAAGCTGATAGAGGCCTCCTGGGGTTGAGAACAAATGCAGTTTTCTCCTTGGCTAGGTCTGTCAGAGCTATTTCCCAATAGCCTGAGGTTAGGTCAAATGTTCTGAGGTACTTGGCTGAACCAAATTGTCCACCAGCTCATCTGTCCTAGGTAAAGGATGGGCATCAGTCGTGGTGGCTGCATTAAGGGCTCTATAGTCCACACAGAATCTCAACTCCTTGGATCCTGCCTTTGGTACTAGTACAACTGGACTAGACCATGGACTTGTAGATGGCTTTATTACCCCGAGATGAAGCATCTTGTTGACCTCTTCCTTTATGTGGGTTCTTACATAGTCTGACATTCTGTAACCTCGGTTTTTAACAGGTAAACAGTCACCAGTGAGAATCTCATGATGGCCCCAAGTGGTCAAGCATGGTGATAGTGAAAACAGAGGGGCAAACTGATTTAACAGAGCTTTACTCTCCTGCAGTTGTTCCAGTGTCAGATCAGAAGAGAGATTAACTCCTTCTATCTTCCCATCTAAAGGTTGTCCCCTGTGGAGGTCAGGTAGAGGCTCACTCGCCTCCTCATCCTGATCAGAGGCTAGACGCAAAGCTCCTAGGTCTGGTCTAGAGACATAGGCCTTTAGGCGGTTGCTGTGGAAGACCCTGAGGGTCACATTAGAATTGCCAAAATAATTAACCTCTCCAAGCTTTCCCACATCCTTGAAGGGTCCAATCCATATGTCCTGTAAGGCCCTCTGCCTTGGAGTTACCATAACTAGAACTAGCTGTTCTTGAGTAAACCCAACCATGTTGACCTTCTGGTCATGCCAATGCTTCACCAGAGCCTGACCTGCTTTCAAGTTATCTGAAGCTTCTGTCATCATGTGTGTCATTCTCCTTCAGAGACCTAACACATAGTCAATGACTCTCACTGGCGTGTGGGAAGGAGCACTCTCCAACCCCTCCTTGATTAGATCCAATTGACCTCTAACCGGATGACCATAGAGAAGCTGAAATGGACTGAACCCAAGCCCTTCCTGAGGGACTTCTCTGTACGCAAAGAGAAGGTATGGCAGTAGAATGTCCCACTTTCTTCTAAGGGGTTCTTCTAACACACCTATCATGTTCTTCACAGTTGTATTAAACCTCTCTACCAACCCATTGTTATGGGGATTGTAGGCTGTTGAGAATGTGTAGGTCACTCCACAGTTCTTCCACATGGCCTGCATGTAGTGGGACATAATGTTTGATCATTTGTCAGAGTTAACCTCCTTAGGAAAACCTACTCTGGTAAAAATACCAAGTAGGGTGTTAGCCACGGCCTGAGCTGTGACAGTCCTCATAGGTATTGCTTCAGGATATCTGGTAGCATAGTCTACCACAACCAATATAAATTGGTTGCCTGAAGATGTTGGAGGGTCTAAGGGACCAGCAATGTCAATTCCTACCCTCTCAAAAGGGACTCCCACCACTGGGAGAGGCACCAAAGGTGCCACATTCTTGGCTCCACTCTTGCCAGATGTCTGACAAGTGTGACAGCTTCTACAGAATGTATCTACATCAGACCCCATTTTAGACCAGTAGAAATAAAGAGAGATCCTGTCCTTGGTCTTCTTAAAACTTAAGTGGCATGCCAAAGCAATCTCATGGGCTAATTGTAAAAACTGAGGTCTCACCTCCTGGGGCACTACACATCTTCTGTAGTCTCCTGGGGTAGACTCAATAGATTCACTGTAGAGGAGGCCATCCTCCCAGCACAACCTGTGCTTCCCTGGCTCTTGCCCTTCCAGGTGGGAAGCTGCCTGTTGATGTAGTCCTTGATGAGTAGAACACTCGCTTTGACCTCTGCTGAAGTCTGCCCTACAGCGGCAACCCTCTGCCAGTAAAGACTGCAGCTCAGGATGGTCTTTAGGATCCAAATCTCCAACAGGGGGAAGGTCTTCATCCAGCTCTGTGTCATCAGTAGCTGAATCAACTTCTTCTGGTTGGATCTCACACTCAGCCTCAGCTGGTGGAGTCGTCACTGGTGTGACTTTGGACTGTCCTTTCGGGAATGTCCTGGTTTGATGCACATGGGTGCGATCTTTCTTGTTTCCTGAGACCTTGGGTTTCCCCTTTGTCTCCTTCTTCCTAGAATTAGAAGTTGGCTCTTACTGTGGACTGGGTATTATAGGTTCTTCTGTAACATCCCACTGAGAGCCATTTAAAGTGAGCTCTCTGGCCTTCCTATTCTGCTCCTGCTTCCTTTTACTGGGAACCCTAGGATTGCTTGATACCACTCCAAGTGTTTTTAAGTCATTCCCCAGCAGGACTCTCCCAGGCACCTCACTTTGGAAACTGAAAGGTATTCTTAAAGTCATATTGTTGCACTGAATGAGAGCTGGTAGTATTGGAACCACCTGGATAGAGCCTCTAGCAAGCTTTGCGAGGCCTTTGGGTGCCTTAGCAACAACCTCAGGTTTGAAAAAGATTTCATCCACCACTGTGATGCTGGCCCCAGTGTCTCTAATGGCAGGGATCTCCTGACCATTTATAAGTACACTGTCCTTGTAGTATGCATTTGTGTTATCTGGTATAGACTTACATATCTACATTCTGCTGTTCCCACAGACCCAGGGACACTAAAGAAACACTGGCAGAGGCTCCAATTGGGTCTTCAGCCAGTAGTTGAAAGTTTCTACTTGCCATATGTACCTTTCCCTCAGGGGTGAAGCCTAAGGAGGCAGTGTGGAACCCTAAAAGTTTACCCTTGCATCTGGGATCCCCTTTCACATGGTCAGTTGACCCACAAGCATAACAGTTTCCAAATGTTTTGACAAATGGGGGCTTCTGCTGACCTCCCTCTGGTTTGGCACCAGAGGTTTCACTAGACTGACCTGGTTTCCCTTGTGGCTGACCCTTCTTATGTTGGTGATCCTCTTTTGGATGGGAGGTTTTAGAATTCTCTTTGTCATCTTTCTGGTTCTACTTCCCTTTCTACTTTTTATGAGTGGCCCCAGAATCCGTGTGAGTAGCCCTGTTGGCAACCCACAAGTCAGCAGCTTTTTCTAGCTTCTTGGGATCAATCTCTTTAGAGTCAGACAAGTGCTGTCTTAGCTCAGGAGAGCAGGCACCAAAAATAGATTCTAACAAAAAAAGATTTCTCATTCCTTCAAAAGAGTTCACCCTGTAACCCTTAACCCAACCATCTAGGTTTTTCAAACATTTACACACCCAGTTAGCCCAAGGGGTATCATCAGTCTTTTTTAGGGTCCTAAACCTCTTAAGGTACCAGGAAGGAGTTTTCCCAAATCTAGCTATCAAAGCTAGCTTCACATTTTCATACTCCAATCTTTCAAGATCCCCCACCTGCATTACAGCATCAGTTGCAACCTAGGGGAGCCTAGACAAAAGCCAGGGAATCACCTGATTCCCTGTGAAACCCTGAATCCCATAGTTATATTCCAAAGCACCCAACCAATCCAAAATATCAAGTTTCACATCATACATACTCGCTGCTTCTTTAGGCATGCAAGGTCTCTTTGGACTGGAAGACCTAGACGACTCTGGGATAGAAACATTTTCAACAGACAATAACATTCAGTTTAAACCACTTATCACATAATGCCTCCAACTTGATTCTGTTGGTTTCCATCGACATGTTTCTTCCCCAGCACATATTGGAGGAAATACGCTGGATTGGATTTTATCTAAAAGCCAGAAGACACTAGTAACATCTGTGGAAGATGCATATGGTCAGACCACTGTCAAGTATTCTCTCTGGTCTTTTCTCATCTCTATTCTGGTAAATCCTCAAAAGTGGTTAGACGATTCATTTTAACTCAAAATTGTAAAAAGGTGTCTACTGAGGCATTTAATTCTTTAGTATTACCCTTACTACCCTTATTGTAAGATAATCTTCCCCTTGATGTCTTCCTATCGTCTTTTAGAATGGCAACAGATCAAGCCTTTGATTCTCGGGCCCCGCTAAAACCAATAAAAATGAACAAAGTGCTTAGTTTTAACCAATGGTTTACCGCAGAGGTTCTGCATGCCAGAGGGTTAAATGTAAGGCCGAACGTAGCTGGTGGAAACATCTAACTATTGAGTCGGCTGCAGTTCATAAGCAGGCAGCTAGAGCTTTTAAGGCAGAGGTGTTCAAAGTTAAAGAAATTAATTTAAATATGAGAGTAGAACAGGCTAAATCAAAACTCAAAGAACTGTTCATTGTGTTGTAGGAATTAAAAGGAGTGATGGTTAAGGCATCCATTCCTGAAGACAATTACTGGTGGCAACGCATATATGATGGCTTTATTAAAAGAAAAGCACAACATCAACAGGGCATTTTGCCCTATGTTAAATTGTTGCATTCTGCTGACCCTTGTTCGATATGTTCTCACACTTAAACTAATGTAAACTCTCTGTCTTTTCTGAAGTAACGGAAAAGGAGGTAACAGAGATTATACACAGTATGAAGCCTACTCTCTGTAAGGGGGATATATTCCAGGATACACTTTTTAGGAATTTTGCAAAAACACTTTCTCCATGGGTTACACAGTTTGTTAACCATTCCTTTAAAGAGGCCTATGTTCCAGAAAACAAAAAGGAGGCATTGATAACCCCAGTGATTAAGAAAGACAATTGAGATCCAACAGTTCCAGGGAACTACAGACCCATCACTAACGTCCCATTCAGATAATTGATAAAATTGCTTGCTCACAATACCAACATTTTGTTGAACAAAATGATATCTTGGCTACTGAACCATTAGGCTTTCACATGAATCATGGGACTGAGACGTCCCTTTTAGATTTAAAATCAAACATTGTAGGTGTTATCGAGGAAGGTAGTGCAGCCTCACTCTTAAAGCTTTCTTCAGACTTCGACTTGGTCGACTGTACACTGCTGGTGAATAGACCGATTGAGATCAGTAAATGTACCCCACTGGCTGCTAACTGGTTCATGTTATTCTTGGGACCAAGAACGACAACAGTAGCCAAAGGAAATGCTCACTCATTAAGAACACTACTGACTTGTGGAGTCCTGTTATATCTGAGGCTTGGCCCTGTATGCATGTCTGGTGAGTGGTGCTGTCTGTGTGGAATGTGAGTGTAGAACCCTGTGTGCCTGAGTACAGTGTTGTGTGGTTGGTGTTTCTAACCTAGGCAGTTGATGAAGATGTAGCCTGGCTGGTGGGAGCCAGTGGGCTCTCCCGACGTATATCTCTTTATGTCCTCTGATTGTACCTGAGTAACTTGATGTGCCCTCAAGCAATAAACCTGATGAACCATACAGCTTGGCAGGCATGATTTTATGGAAGCTGCTTCACAACATGTCCCTCGGTTATCTCGGTTAGCTTATCTCTGCTGCTTTTTAATGTGTTCTCTAAACACTTATGTGATTTGCTTGTTTCTCTGGGTGTCCAGTTTGCAAACTATGCTGACGACACCCAGATAGTTTTTAAACTGCCTTGCGTTTACAGTGAAGATGTGAATAAAGTAAACAACGGATGGCTGTTAACTCACTGGCCCTTAATGAATCAAAGACAGAGCTGTTTGTTATTGGCACACAACACACATTTTAAAAGCGAGGCCCCCAGTACAAATGTTTCATGGTGAATGGTAATGCCATCACAGTTTCAGAATCAGTCAAAACATTAGGAGTCTTTTTGATTCACACCTATCCTTCCAGAAACACGTTTCATACCTCAAATCCTCTTGCTCTTACTACACAAACTTACTGTGGCAGATTCACCCATACCTGTCACAGGCCAATAGAGCCCTGATCGCTGCAGCAATCATAAATACGAAGCTGGATTACTGTAACGGTCTCTGGGTGGGCACTTCTAAGGTCAACATAAGAAGGCTCCAAGTGGCACAGTACATACTGTCTGCACTGTATGTGAACTGGGTCATCGCTCCAAGATCTCGTAGGAAGCTGCATTGGCTCCCAGTTGAGCAACACATCCACTTAAAGGCTCTGTTCTGCTGTATAAATGCTTCTGTGGTGAAGCCCCTCGTTAACTCAAGGATATAAAAAGTTCCCATTAGGAAGACCCTCCAATCAAATAATAATATAATGTTAGATCAGCCACGTGTGCTTCTCAAAAGGATTGGTGGCACCAGTTCTAATGCATAGACACCAGCCACTTGTAACTCACTCCCTTTGGATCTTAGGACTTGTGCTACCACAACTCTTTTTAAAAAAACAACTGAAAATGATACTGTTTGACAGAGGGATAATTTAGTCAATATCAGACAGCTGCTAATACCGTGACACCAGCCAATGCAGTCCATTATGTGTTCCTTGTGTATCTGTCTTGTAAGTGCCCTGAGGCCTTTGGGCGAGTGGCACAATATAAAAAATATATAGATAGAGATAGATAGATAGATAGATAGATAGATAGATAGATAGATAGATAGATAGATAGATAGATAGATAGATAGATAGATAGATAGATAGATAGATAGGAAATCATGACAACAAGTGACATGTGGTTGTGTCACACCCCCTAATTAGGGGTAACCTTTACATATCTGTATATCTATATTTATACTAGAGAAAATGTGTGGGTTTGTGGCAGGGCTTGTGGCGAAGCGTTGCTCCTTATACAATTCCACACTGTTTCACCAATCTGCACTACATTTTGCATAGTTACCTTTGAGGACCCTCTGGACAATACTGGCTACATGACATTTGAACAGTCCACCCCGTTCCCTGGATTTCAGAAAAAGTCAAAATGTGTTTGTGGGTTTGTGGCTTGGCAAAGTGGTGTTCCTTATACAATTCCACACTGTTTCACTAAACTGCACCAAATGTTGCAGAGTTGCCTGTCAGGTCCCTCGGGACATTACTGGCTACATGACATTTGAACACCCCACCCATTTTCCCTGTTTTCAGCAAAAGTCAACATTTGTTTGTAGCTTGGTGAAGTGTTGTTCCTCGTGCAATTCCACACTGTGTCACCAGTCTATAATTGTTCTTTTATAACATTTTTATTTCCAACGTGCTTAATACTGAAGACTAGTTTCTAAGTGTGAGCCCCGGATTCAAAACTGTGTTGATATCCGTTGCCTTGCTTCCAAGACACATGCGTTGCCCCTGAGCTATCCTTTTGGCCTTATTTTCGGCACCAAATTTTGCCGGTTAGGACCCTCCGAACATTACTGGCTACATGACATTTGGACAGCCTGCCAGGGACGTCATATCACCAAAATACCAGGGTTAGTGAAAGTGACATCACACAAATCTTGACTCCCTGATGACATCACTGGAAGTGATGTAATTATATCCCACCCCAAAGTGATATTGCGGGAAGCGATGGAACACGACCCTTCACCCGTTGACAAAACAGGAAGTGGCACCACATAGCATTGTACACTCAAAAAATATGGTTACAATATTACTATAATGTGATGTACATTTCATACAAGAATGGATCGCCATATGTATCATTAAGATCAGTGTGCATAGGCCCATATTACCAAATTAATATGAATGCAAGCAGACATCCAGGACCAAATGATAATGATGTGTTATTATATAGCACTTACGCTTAAGCGCTTTATATAGAAATAATATTCACCTCATATCACCCAACCTGTGTTGGTACTCATTTATCGACCTCAGGAGGATGAAATGCTGAGTTGAAGCGGTTTTTTTCCTTTTTTTTCTTTTTTTTTTTTGAGAGGTCGTAAGGGAGACCTCAGAGATTGCAACTGCGACCTCTGGCGACCCCTAAATGATGTCCCTTCACCCTGCCCCTTTCCCTTTCCCTGTATTTCAGCACCTTCACACATGAGACGGTTTCCTGAAATCAGCAAAACATCAATGTGGTCGCAGAAGGACCAGTCCCAACAAGAGGAACAAAACGGAAACCATGTTTCAAGGTCCTAAAATGCATGGTTTCCAAGATATTTGCACCGCATGCACTGCAACAAACTGCACCATGCCAGGGTGGAGCGACAGGAGGGGTGAGAGCACAGGAGGTCCCAGTATGCAGCAGCACACCAACTCACGGCTCTCGCCGCCGTCTGATCCGGGGTATGTCAGCCAGTCACAAACACCTATTCTCAGTTCAGTTTACTTCAGGGTGCAAAGCACATCAAGCAATAAGCGAATCGAAACAGCAAACTACAGGATTATAGATTTTAAAGAATTGATGAGAGTGTTGTCATGTCTGTCTACAGAACCCATTCAGAGAACCGGTACTTTGCGTGAGTATTCTATATACATTTGATCTGACCTCTATAGATATTAAATAGATGAATAAATACTTTTCCAGGCTTAACCTGCACCCGAATACATCGGTTTGGTGAATACATGTAACACACAACTATCCCACATTAGCATAACAATTCCATACCCACCATGGCAGCAATACATATTAAATACATAAATAAACACAGTTGGTTTAAAAACCTAACATGCACCCATTATTGGGGGGGGTGAAGTAATTGGCATTTAATTGTAATCACCTTACCACGGCTTATATTCATGCAGGGTTTCCTTACAGACCCACTTGGTAACCACAGTCATTACAGCTATGAGAATGTTGTTGACAACACATATTAGCCAAAACACCAATCCCCTTCCAGTTCCCACAAGTCTCCAAAGGTACACACACTTCACCCAACTAGCTATCAGAGGGCAATTAGAGATGATGGGAACACTAGTGAGGAAATGGGGTTTTACTTATTTCCAGTGCTTTGTTCATAAAACAAGATAATAATGTTCCGGGCTGTGTTTTCCCACTGAGTGGTTAGGCCGAAATACAATCAAATTTATTTGTGGGATCGATCATCTGTTGTGTGGTGAGTAACGAATTGAGAGGTCCATAACATTGTTTGTGGCAATTCCTGTGTTCGCAGCATATAATGCGGGGTTATATGTAAGCAGAACGAAGATAATGTTATGTCTCACTCATCTTTGCCGTTTTCTTTCTTTGAAGTAACAGACGCATTTGCAGACAGAATTGTACCTAAGCTGTTGGTTTATTTGAGTATTTGTTTATGGCGCTAGTTCAACGCTGTGATCCCACCAACTCCTGTTTAGTTATTTCAATCCATAAGTGCCCTGTCTCACTGCTGACACTCTCAGTGATACCCCACAGAGGCAGCACTCCTGACTTCCCTGACACTTAGTGACTAATTGGTTCATACCGGACTGATGAAACCCCCCCCCAAGGTTTTTTGTGAAGGAGGGTTTGTGTATGTTTTATGTGGAATCTGCACAGTAACTACGACCTGGTACAGGTTCTAACAAACTGCCTTGAGTCCTCATCAAAGGGGCAGAGTTCCCCACCTTGATTATACAAGGTTACCAGTGAACTATGACAGGAAAACAAACCCTTTATTGAGGTATATGAACAGCTCTTCTACCTTCACCTGGGTTGCAGTCTGGTCACCGCCAGCTTCAGGGCTTACCACAAAAATGTTTCAGATTACACATTACCAATCGCTCTTATCTCTCTCTTCCTGTCACTGACCCATCTGTCAATGAGTGCTGGCTCTACCTACTTGTCTTGAAAGACCAAAGGAAATATCGAGGCTTAATACTACCAAAATGAAATACGCCAATCACGAGTTCAGAGTTATAACTATACTTTTTAATCAAAGAATAGATAGCTATCTGGCTCTCAAGCACCTCGCAGTGCGTACCAGCAGACACCGTGAGGGAATTATTTATACACAGTCCCGGCCACATCATCCAGTCCTTCTCCAAGTTAATATCTTACAAGAGTTCATGCCCAGTTCACATGACAAATACAACAATATTGTCCTTAAATACTTCAAATGTTTTACAGTCTACAAAATACAATGGTTACAACTTTGTTCTGTCTGGTCATGTTGGTTCTCCAGCTTAAAGTAAGTCCACTTTCAAGAAACAAAATCAATGGGTTTCCGCAAAGGCACATAGTTTTAGTTGTCCAACATTCAGTTCCAGTGTTTGTATAAGGATGAAGCTATTGGTACATAAAACACTTGAATTGAGGTTCAATTTGGCTCCAAGGTTTCTTAGCACAAGACAAACATTCTGCTCTCAAGCAGCCTCAATGTTGACATAGTTCAAAGTCACACAGTTTAACATTTTAGGACAGAAAGCAGGAGTTAGAATCAAAATGGCAGATGGTTCTAAGATGGCGGCAGAGTCAACTCTATTCAGGTCTGTTTAAACGCGGTTTTCAGTACAAATGTGAATGTGCTTAGGCCAATGTTCATAATCAGATGTTATTATGCGAATATAGTTTGACAAACCCTCCTTCTGGCCTACGCCAAGAGCATTGACTGTATAAAGACCATGTGTCGCTAATAGAGCACCCTGAGTCGCTGGTTTCTAAGACATCAATCTCCACTAACTCTTTGATAGCAATTTCCTGCATTACTAAGGCATTGGTCGCTTTTTCAGGCATTTGTATCTCAGGTCCTAGTATTCCTATTACTTGTGCACAACATCCTCCTATCATCGAACATATGACAGGGAGACATTGTATACAACTTCAGCAGAACAAAAAAATTACCAAGGATCACCATGAAGACTGAACATTTTCCAACCCCAAGATTGCAACAAATCCCAGAACTATGTACTTAGATTCCAATTTCCCTCTGGGACATGTACTTCAGTGCTTAGAGTATGTACATTCTGAATTGCCTTAAATATGGTGGGAGAGGAGTCGGATACAAAAACACAACATGCAAATCCCACCATTTTGCATACTGCACCACGCTCAGCTAAAATGATGTCGAACACCATTCTATTTTGGAGGGCTACTAATCTAATTGCCTTTTGCTCTAGTGTCATGTTGTACAAAATATCGGCGGTCCTATTGATGGTTTCCTCTAATACCCTTGCTTATCTTCTGATATCCTCGGAATTCATTAGCTGTCCCCAGAATGGCACGAAGGATTTTGCAACATCACCCAAGACTTGTGAAGGAGTATCACCATTCTCATCCCGCCTTGGACGAGCTCTAGAAACTTCGGTGGTGGTGGCAATATATACTCCTGGCCACAATATCCCCAAGTAACAAATTCAGTATATGGGACACTGAATTATTTGCAAAGTTTGGTGAGGATTCGTCTAGGGGGGAAACGTTATATAGGGGGGGCCCAAAACAGCTTTTTTTCCCATGGACTGAATGGGGGAAAAAGTTTGCGCATGCCTACAGCCCAAACTGCTGGACGGATTTTCACCAAATTTGCTGCAGGAGCTTGGGTACGAAAGCGTGCTTTTGTAAATTTGGTGCCAATCCGTCCAGTACTTTTCTTTAAAACGACCAAAATGTAGGTCTAAAAGAATTAGTGATATCTATGTCCATTCTACCATCACACTTCCCTGTTCGCTCCGCGGACAAGATACCGATTGGCTAAGGGGCTCACGTCTTGACCGCGGACACACAACATCTCTGCCGATTGGCTGCAGTGAGACGTGTTCTGCGTCAGATTGTTTGGATGCGTTCGACATCTTGGATACGCCGACAGCGCAGCGGAGATCAGCGGCAACATGCTATTTTGAAACCTATTTTGCTGTGTCATAGTGCTTGGGGAGGTTCACACAGTAAGAGATGGTTGAAAAACTGTATTTGTTCAGGCGGTAGGTGTTAATGATGTATTCTGTATGCACGCCTTGTTCGGAATGTTTGTGTGTACAGAAAATGAGGGTTTTAATAGGGGTAGTATTTCAGTCTGTGCTGCGCATAGGCACCTTGAAACAGTTCTAAGGACATGCCTGGTGTTCGTGAACATCGAAATTGAGTACATGTTGTTATTACATAATTTTTTCCTATGGTTGAGCTATTGATTAGTACGCCGCCATGGGTGTGACATGCTGCGGTGGTTGTGGCCAGAGCCTAGAGTCTTGGATGCATGGCCGTAGGCCATAGGCCGAAAGGCCATACTTCCAAGACTGTAGGCCCTGGCCACAACCACTGCAGCATGTCACACCCATGGATACACCTGTAGTATTGGTTATCGATTACATGTTGTGGGGAGTGTGTACAGTCTTGGGAGCATGGCCGAAGGCCATGCACCCAAGAACAAAGTTATAAGCACTGGAGGTATAACCCACTGCACACCCATACATGTAATATCTATGGACATACAGGTAGAAGTCTAGCTTCTGGCCAGAACCACTGAAGCATACCACAACTATCGATACACCCCTACTACCGCACATCACTCAGGTGGTTATGGGGAGGATCTGCAGTCTTCGGTGCATGGCGAAGGCCATGCGCCCCAGAACAAACTTGTCAACTCTAAAGTTATAAGCCAACATGGATTTTACATAGTGCGGTGATTGTGGGCAGGAAGTACAGTTTTTGTTGCATGGCTGCAGGCTGTAGGCCATACACCGAAGAGTGTAGACCCTGCCCACAAGCATTGCAGGATATCACATTCATACATCACACCCATACTTTCGATTATGTATCTGGTAGGTGTGGGCAGGGCCTAGAGTCCTCGGTAAAAATTGAGTGCATGCTACAGTTATAATGTTTCATTGTATGGGTGTGTCACTCATGTATAAGCGACCATGGGTGTAATATGCTGCGGTGGTTGTGGCCAGGGCCTAGAGTCTTGGGTGCATGGCCATACTTCCAAGACTGTAGGCCCTGGCCACAAGCACCGCAGCATCTTACAGGAATGGATACACCTGTAGTATTGCTTATGGGTAAAATGGTTGTGGAGAGTGTGTAGAGACTTGGCTGCATGGCCAAAGTCCATGCACCCAGGAACAAAGTAATAAGCACTGGAGCTATAAGCCACTTCACACCCATATTTTGAAATATGTATGGACATACATCTAAGACTTTAGGCCCAGGCCACAATCACTGCAGCATATCACAGCTATAGATACACCTGTACTATTGCACATTACTCAGGTGGGGAGGCTCTGCAGTCATGGGTGCACATTTATATGTAGTGTTGTTACAAGCCACAATGGGTGTGATATGGTGTGGTAGTTGTGGTCAGGACGTACAGTCTTTGGTGCATTGCCTTTGGCCAAGCACCCAACAGCAAACTTATAAGCACTGCAGTTGTAAGCCACTATGGAATTTATATACTGCATACCCATACATTGAGACATGTACGGCCTTACACCCAAGTCTGTAGCCTGTGGCCACAACTACTGCAGCATATCACAGGTATAGGTGCACTCGTACTATGAAACATCATTCAGGCGGTTGTGGGGAGGCCAACTTTATAAGTAGTGAAATTAGAAGCCACAATGGTTGGATATGCTTTGCTGGTTTGGGCCAGGACCCAGAGTCTTGGTTGCATGGCCAAAGGCCATGCGCCCAAGACTGAAGTCGTAAGCAGTGAGGTTATAAGTAAACATGGGCGTGGTGTGGTGCCATGGTTGTGTGCACGTTCCAGTATCATGCCTGCATGGCTGCAGACCATGCACCCAAAACTAAACTTAGAAGTAGTCAAATTAGAAGCACCATGGTTTTGAAATGTAGCGATGGTTGTGGGTAGGACCTATAGTCTGGGTTGCTTGGCCGTAGGGTGTAGATGGTAGGTTATACATCAAAGATGCTAGGCCCAGCCTACAGCCACTGCACCATATTACTGCCATAGATTGGCCCTGTAGATTCACATATGTATGAAATGACTGTAATTATATTTACTGTTTCATTTGTTCAGAATCCATATATGTTTTACATGACTGTAGTACTTGGCGGAACTAGCCTTTTTCAATTTCTCTGATACAAGAAAAAAGTATGTTAGTGTTTGCATTTTATGAAGACTTATTACATTGTATAATAGACAGTTTAGCTTTTTTCTACCCTCATATTTCGTTTACAAACCAGTGTACTTAGCATTTTGCTCAGTTTCTGTGTTTGTTTTTCAAATCCTTGGGTCTGGGGGAAAAAAAGCCTTGTCGTATTAAAAAAAAAACTTTATTTGCTATGATACAAAGTATTTCTTTGCTTTCTTTGAGTGTTTCCTTGTTCTTTCTGATAAATTTTATGTTTCTTGCCTTGTTGCCAATTTTTTACAGCAGTTAGATACCTGTTGGCGTATTCTAACTGTGCATTTGTTGTTATGGTTCTGTGGTATTCGTTTATCTGTGTCGTTGTTATACACTCTTGAGAAGTTAGATACCTGTTGGCGTATTCTAACTGTAGACTTTCACTTCATTATTTGGTAATGTTGAAGTACACATTAGTCATTAGATTTTGGCTTTAAGAAGATACACATTTGTATGATTAGCTGGCAATCTCTGCTTTAGAGAAATGGTGCTATCATTACATTCCATCCATCCACATTTCTTTTTAATGTATGCAGTGTAGTGACCTGCATTGGTTGTAGCTCCTGCATGGTAGATTATACCTACTGTTGTTAAGGTTTTCTTTCCAAGTGACACTTGACCGTGTGTGAATCCAGTCAGCTTGCAGTTGTTTTTCGTACCATCTGCATTGTAACGTAGCAGCATAAGTATTATGTACTTACTATGAATTTGTATCAGTAAGATGGAGCGATTGTCTGAATTGCATATAGTACATAATCTGCATTGGTTTGCATTTTGTACAAGTTGCTGAAATGGAATGGATTCAAAATTAGGTATGGATACATACACAAATCGCTCATTTGGGATTTCTTCCTGTATCACATTGCTACAGAGAGTGTATGTATGTTTCCACATGTTTGAAATCTGGAAGATTTCATTTATAGGTATGCTTTTGTTTTCTTGTACTTGTAGTAAGTACATTAGACATTCTTGTAGATCTTCTTGTGAGTTTATAGTGAATCTCACCATTCCTGCACAGTTTTTTTCCTGCAATTTTTGTCTTATTCCGTAAACACTGTACGTGTTGTCAGGATTGTTTGTTGCATTTCTATGAAGGACTAACATTTACAAACACAATTGGTCTGTACTGTGTAAGTAAATATTGTTCACATTGGTGGCAATTGAAATAGAATATTCATTGCTACATTTGCATAGCAACTTACACCAGTTTCATTGGAAAATTCAAATGGACCAGCTAGTTCCGTATCTGAGTGCCTTTTTCAGAGTTTCTCTTCCTTCTTTGGAGAAGTACCTGGTTTACTTTCCCTAATAGGTTCTTTTTTGCTTGTGGTAATTGATGAACCTTTACCATCTTATGTTTTCTTTGAAGGATTTGCTGTCAGGTTCTGTTGCATTTTTGTTTGAATTAGTTTTCTTTTACCACGTTTTACTTTTTCTGGAACAGGATATTGTTTAAGATGGGGGTGTACAGTGAACGCAGTCTATTGTATTCCAAAATGCAAGGAATATCAGCATTCACTTTACTTGCATCAAAGTTGATTAGAAATAGACCGTCAAGGGTACGTAAGCGTGATAGTGCTACGTAGCTCATGCCTTCTTTAAAGATTGTGTTTCCTATATCTATCAATGCTTTGTCTAGGGTAAGACCTTGGGATTTATGAAAGGTGACTGCATATGCAAGAGTTAGAGAAAATTGTTCTCAACGTACATACATGCCTTTGAACAGAAGGAATCGAGCAGTTGAGCGCCCTATCATTTTCACTTCTGAAAGTTTGTCAAATCGAATATTGACAAACTGAATGTTGCTGTCACGTGGGTATGATTGAAAGCCAACAACTGTACTCAGTGCCCCATTAACTAGGACTTGCTCCACATCAAGGTTACGTTAAGCATTACTCTACAATTTGAGGATAATTTTAATATTTTTTCCAACCCAGCTTTGTTGGAGATTGAATTTTCTAAGCTACTAAGACTTGTGGCTTGCTCACACATGGGTAGTGTAATACCATGTATGTCTAGTTTGTCTGTGGGGCAAATTTCCATTATTGGTTGCATTTCTCTATTTAACATTGTTTCATTAAATGTGACGCCAGCTTGCAAGAGTTGGCATTAAGGCCATACAATTGACATTTTTGTGAGCTAATTGTTCCATAACATCAGTAGCAGATGCATTATCGCCATAAAGTGCACGAATGTGCCAGTTTTTCAATATTGCTTGTTCTTCTTGAGATAGTACACCAACTCTGATACTTTTTAGGATGTTGGCATAAGTGAGATCTGCAGATTGCTGCATGTTTTCTGTTAAATCTCTATGCTGGAAATGTTGCCAAAGGTTGACATTTCCTATGCTGCCAACAATTTTACGGCAGAGTTTGAGTCCTACGGTTTTAAAAATAGGTTCACCTTTCACTGGTGTCAATTGTAGAAAATCTCCAATAACGATAATGTTTTTCCCTGCAAAGAGTTCTTCGTAGTTTGTTTTAAGTACTTCTTGCAATCTGAGGTGAATCAAAGCCAACATTAGGTTGGAGACCATGCTCACTTCATCTATTAGTAGCATTTTCATTTGCTTTAATACTCTGCGTAGTTCCATTGCAGCTTCTGCAGAAAGTTTGTAATAGTCTAGTTTGTTTCGGTGTTCTACTGGAAGAAGTAGTAATCGGTGTAAAGTGACACCACTTATGTTGTAGGCAGCTAAACCTGTGGGGGCAGTTACAACAGCTGACAGTTTGTTGTTTGTAAATTGCTGAAGGAACTTGCTGATGATTTGGATTAAGAATGTTTTTCCTGACCCAGCTTCACCACTGACGTACAGCAGTATTGGTTTGTAATTTTGGCAGGTACCATCTTTATTTTCGTGTTGTATACCATGTGCTATTTGTTTTGTTACGTCTGCAAAAATGGTGTGCTGATCATTGTTAAGTTTTGCTTGTTGTACAGTTAAGTCTTCTATATTTTCTTGATAGTGGCACATGGTATTTTCCACTTCTGTCATAGCTAATTCTGCGTCATTTGCTATTAGTGGCTGTCCTAGTGGTTCTTGACTTCCTGTTACAGAAGGTTGACTATAGTCGGAAGAGTCCTTATCTAGTTGGGCCTGAAGTTCTTCTTCGTGTTGCTGTTCATTGTACAACATTGTTTTGTACTGCATAAAGTTTACATCAGTGATATCGCTTTCATTTGCTTTGAAAGCATCTTCATAGCAGTCATAATTATTTAGTATCTCTTCCTCGTTTTTCAATGGTTTAAAAAATTGTAGCAGAGACATGTAATATAGTTCTTTCTGTTGAGGAGTTTTTAATGACAATTTAACATGATTAATTAAGCTTCGTTTGGTAAGTTTCACTAAACTGCCTTCACAATCTGTGACTTTATATCTGCATTTGCTTTCATCGGGTTTTATATTATTTTTGTATGAAAAGTTTTGAGCTATGTGGTATAGACACATGCTTTCCAAAGAGCTACTCCTGTTCGGATAGTATGTGTCCAGTAAATTGTTTTTTAAAATGTCTTGGCTGTTGGGATAATTTCTGGCAATTGTTTCTATGTCCTCATATGATTTCAGAACTCTTTTTCTAGATTTAGCAGGACCAAGACTTAGCCATACTATGTTTTCTGATTTTCCGTACAAAGCACTACCGGTTAAACGATCTGCCGCTTCATAGGCGCCACATTCTCTATGAGAGAGCATTTTTATGCCTAGGCTGCCTGAGATAGTGTTTTGTCTGATGATAAGTCATCCCAGAGGTCTTGAAGCTCTGTTTTTTCTGCAACAGCAGTGGAATTGTCTGCAATGTACTGCACATCTATGTTTGCATTTCATAAGAGGGCAATGATTGCATAATCATTAATATATTTAGATTCTTGGGTTCTGTTTATGTAATATGTGTTCTTAGGTGATTTACCATTCACACTATGTCGAACTGAAGACATGAAGTTGTTCACTTCACCTGTTTCTGTAACTCGCCTAGGGAAACCAAACCGGCATTTGGTGTAGTATTTCCCTTTGTTTTTTATTTGCGCCGACAATATTTGCCGCTTTTGTGTCTTTGAAATAGTAAAATATGCCCGTGTGCAGGTCACTATGTGTCAGTTGTGAAGGGATTTCACAAGTGACATATTTTTGAATGAACTGCAAAACAGTGGCATCAGTGTCGTGACCAAATTTAGGTGCACTTTTGATCCATAAAAGCATGTGAATATGTGGTGCTCCTCTCGCTTGGCATTCTTTTCTCCAAAAGAAGTGTTGCACTTCTCCGAGGGGAGGAACAGTTTTATTGCAAATAAAGTGTAGCATAGCAATGAAATGATGATGTAAATATCTTGACACATTAACTGGATCTAGAGAGCAAAGTTCTCCAGGTGTTAATATACCTATGTTGGTTTTGGTGTTGTTTGATATGCGTAGGAACTCATGTAAATCTTCCCATGCATATTCTCCACAACTTGATTGTAAAACCTCATCTTTTTCTTGTACTTTTTGTATTAATTGCGTAGCTGACATATTTTGAAAGTGAGTTACAGATTTCAAAATGTGTGAAACTCCATAACATAGGGTTGCTAGTTCACTTTCAAAGAGTAGGTGGAATATGTATTCCATATTTTGTCTAAACCTGGGATCTTGCGAATACATTTGTAATGAGCGGAATTCTGATGCTGTAATCTGAGTGGGACTATCATCGTATGTTCCACCTTTGCCAGTAGGAAATAGCAGTGGAAAAGCACATGCTTCTATATTTTTTTCCCATATGCTCATTGGTGAACCTTTGGTTTGTTGCATTTGGTAAGTTTCTAGTGCATCATCTATGCTTTCATTGGAATGCAATGGATGAATTGTGTACTGGTCCAATAGAGTGGATACTGCACCAGGATCTAGAAGTTCGAATTGTCCAGTTTCTGATCACTCTTCAATTATTTCACTTGTTTCCCTTAAGCTTTCTTCAGTATGTATTTCCTTGTAGTATTCATTATTGTCTTTTAGATATTGCAAGGCTTGTCTAACTTTATGTAAATCCACCAGTTGTTGCCAAAGGTTTTTGTCTTTTGTTGGTTCACCATTTACCAAGACAATTAAAGAATGCTGTAATGAACGTTGCACTCCTAGAGTGTGTACATTTTCCGTTAGATCTAATGGCAAATAAACTACTTTGCCACAAATGCCTTTCACCAATTCAGAAGGAGGTAATTTTGCTGTTTTTGGGTGAAGGCGTATAATTGCTTGAAATGGGTGAACTGTTTGAATTATGATGCTTTCATACAAATTCAGTTGTTGCCGGGTTTTTGGTAGTGGGAACAATTCCAAATTATTTGTGATAGCATGTGAAGGAGTTTGGTTGTTGTCTAATTTTGTAGTGCAGTAACTACAACATATTAGGGGTTCAATTATTTGATATTTGTTTTCGGCCTAAAGGTAGAGAGCTAATTCAAACCATTTGGATCTTCATTGTCTTCTATTTTGTATGCTATGTCTACATTTTTTGTGTTCCTTTTGTAAAACGTTCTGCAGCAACACACACACACATGGTTTGGTATTTCAGCCGATGCACTTTTAAATTGTAGTATTTATTTTTTGTATGTGTGTAATAGAAGGTTGCAGAAATGTTGCTAGTCTGTTCTAAAACTATTGCATTTCACTTCCAAAATATTTTCTCTGGATACGGTCATTTTCTTCTTGTAGATATTTGGTTGTACCATGCAGAAGAGTGTTATTTAAGTTGGCTAATTCTGAAGCTGGACGTTTAGCATAGTATATTTTATACACTAGGGGCCTGATTCATGGAATTGTTTGCGTGGAAAATGCAGATTTGCACACCTTTCTGCCCGGAAATCCATGTTTTAAGTATGGGGATTTTTGGGCAGAGAGGCGTGCAAATCTGCGTTTTCCACACAAATAATTCCATGAATCAGGCAGTAGATTTCTTACATTTGAATGATGTATTGATATCCTTTTGATATCGTGGAAGGTGCTTTTGCAAATAGGTCCACAAATGCAGGCTAATGAATGTCCTTGTAGTCATGTGTATTTGCGCACTGGACAGATATCCATATTTTGCAGCACTTTCATTTTAATTTTGTCTTTACCTTTCACATACTAATTGAGGAACTTACGTAAAGATTTGAAAGATTTGTTAGGAATGGCACACATTGACGTGCATTGCCATTTTTATACTGGACGGTCTGGTTCAGTCGAATCAAGAGGTAATTCTGAGTTTTCAGGGGATCCAGCTATGGATGGCAATTGTATTTGTTTGATTTTGTTTGTATGCGTCTTCATTAAAATATGGTTCCGTGGTTGTTGTGTGACTCCATTCACCTCCACAAATATGTAAGAAGTTATTTTTGTTCACATTCCGTTTATTGATAAATTTCTTTTGTAGTTTGGTACTTACTTTTGTAATTGATTCCAACTGCCATGGGTTTTCTCCCCCAGTGCCAAGGCCTTTTTTGGTGATTTCAGTATTTCACCATGCAAAGCCTTCTAACATTTTATCCTTCATTAACCCCTTAAGTGCCAAGGACGAGCTCTCTCGTCCTTGGCACTGGGGAGGTAATCCCAAGGACGATATACCTCGTCCTTGGCACTTAAAGGGTTAACACTAATATAAACAACTTCCTTTTTAGAATGATTGCACTGTCCACGAGAGCTTGTAGGATTAATTTTCTACGGTAGGTTTTAAGGGTTGGGGATGATTTCTGTCCTCTTCTTATTAGATTCTGAAGGACTCTGTGGCGAAACATTTTTGCTAAAATACTTTTTTTACTATAGGTTCTTGTTACTATATCAGGATTAATAGGAGCATTGTTGGCAGTACTAGTAGCCAATTTTTTGTGAAGATTTTTTGTTTCGTGCCACATTTTGTTGGAGGAGGTAAAGTTTCGGTAGTTGAAGCTTCCTTTATTTTGCTAAACAACTGTATTAGCTGTATTGTTCCAGGGTTCTCTACAAACTGTGCTACAGATGGATGCTTAGGTTGGACACTTGTGTGTTTATTTGCTCTACTTCTGCGTTCCTTTCTATGGACTTGCTTTTTGGTAGGCATTCTTTGGGGTCTGTTGAAAAAAAGAAGGCATGGTTTGGTCTGTTGTACAATTTATGTGTGCTGCATGCATGCGTGCATGAGTTTAATGGGGAAGCTCTTTGTGGTGGTGTGTGAATGTGCTTTGGCCTCTTACAATGATTTGGGAAGGGTATTTCTCTGTTTGTATACTACTACAATATGCTTCAGATGAGAGTACAAAGTGGGCTAGTGGTGAGGAGAAGCATTAATACTGAACGTAATGGCATAACATTGAAACAGCTATTTGTTTTTTTAGTAGTAACATGTATGTTATTTGAGTTCGAAATATATGGGGATTTATGAGTCACTCTGCCTGTTATTCTTTGTTTAATAAATGGGGATGTGTGGGTAGAATGGTTCAGAAATTACTCTTTGCTTTGGTGTGCAAATTAAATACATAACCCACACAGTCTGTTTGAGGAATATTTTGAATATAAAGGTCGTACTGTACTTACTTTTTTTGCCGAATGACCAGGTTTCTTTGGATATGTTGTTTGCAGTGTAGATGCTGTTGATTTTCAGGAGAGTAGTCTTCATTGCGATTGTAAAGAGAAGATTTCAACACAGTGCATGTGTGCATTTCATACTTGCAGTATGTCAGTTGCACGTGCTTCAGAAATGAGTAACATTTTTAGGTTATGAAAATGCCTTGTTTCTTTTAAGCTGTGTTATCTATAGCAGAGAGGTTTGTAAGCGATAGGTAATTAAAGTAAATGGAAAAATGTCTGTACTTTCATATTATAAGTACGTTTTTGAAAAATCGGGAGACCCTCAGAGGGAGATGTCACCACAGCAATCGGGAGCGTTTACTTTTTCTCATACGATCGCGTTGGAAGTAGCATTTATGTAGGGGTACACAGTAAAATATGGTGCCATTTTGTAATGGAAAATCGAGTTTCGTACTAAATAGGGAGGGTTGTAATGTATGTATAGATTATGCGGGAGACAGTAAGAAGTAGTGCAGTTTGTCAATGAAAAATCAGACATCTTGCGCTTAAAGGGGGAACGTTGGTATGTATTGGCTATGCAGATTTAGTGGCATTAATTTGTTTAAATGACATCATAAGGGTTGCACATGTTCTCTGCTTAAAATATGCATACCTGTACTTTGTACAAATGCATGTGTGCATGCATGGAGCTGTACGTAGAAATCCGCGACACGTGCACAGTAGTTTTTAAAGTAGGTGCCTTGCAATGATATGCGACTTGCATTCAGAGTGATCAATAGTACATTTGAAGTGCAAACTTTTGATGACAGAGTTAGATGTAGGGATGTTTAATGTGATTGGTGGATGGTTGTGTGACTGCTTAGCTGTGTCCAATGAGGAAATGGATTTGCGAGTGACATGGAAAGGGTAGAAGGATTGGAAAAGAGTTACGTGCTGCACATAGACAACGCTTGTCCGCGGGTAGGGCATGTCACATACGGGTTTCTACAGCAAATCCAGCATGGAAAGGGGACTGTGGGCATCAGCCAATCAGATGTTCACATTGTTCTTTTCGGTTGAAGGACGGTCCGTATACTTAAGATGGCAGAGGTGCAGAGGGTCAGGGTTTTGGTCCTTGGAGATATTTTGTCCATGGTTTACAGCACTATGCTGTAAAGTAGGCATGTGGCACATCATTTTGATGTGAGAGGAGTGGAGGTGGTGTGGAGTGCTGAGAGTGATCGCAATGTTGCGGCAATTCTCCAAGTTTGCACCGAGAAGCGCACGATGACCACTCCTCATGTGGTACTTTTGTACTACGGTGCTTGCCATTTGGGCTACGTGAGTTCACGTACTTTGTTGAAAGATTTGGAACAGTTGGTTCAAGCAGTCATGAACATCTTTCCAACTGTGAAATTAATTTTTTCTGGGTTACTCCCTAGAGGAAAATGGGACAACAGTTCTGTTTTCTGTCCTGATCAAAGTATTGGGAGGTGTAACATCATTCGTGGCATGCGTGCTTTTATGTTACGCGCTGGTATGTTTTTCTGCAGCCACGAGAACATTGTTCCCAGTAATGCAGCTTATTTTGAAGCAGATGGTGTTGCGTTATCTTCTTTGGGAAATACCATGTTCTTTTGGAATGTGAGGCTTGCTTTGGAGAAGGTTCTGTAATGGTTGTAGGAGTAAAGTAAGAACAACAAATATTTAAAAAAACAAAATAACTGGTGTCTGTAAGGCATCTGCCCAAAAAGAAACGTCTCTTTTCAGAGCCCACCTTAAAAAGGAAAAGGGGAATAATATTTAAATGTACATTCGTCACGCTCTGATCCTGTACATGGCAGTATTTTGCAGGCGGCGCATATTACCAGCGGGGATTCTAGGTCAGAGACGCATGCAAATGAGAGTGTGCAAAGGTAGGGATTGGTCAGTAAAGGTCAGTGGGTGTGTTCTCTACAGAGAAAGTTAGTGAGAACGTCTTTTCCCTGACAGGAGATCAGACAGCCATGGCTCTGTGTGATCGAAAACAGATTATCTGGATTTTGGGAGACTCATGGATACATTGGTTGAAGGTGCATGCGGAAAGTTGCGGTCTATCTGCAGATCTTGTATTTCCTCATGTGGAAGTGCACTGGCATGGCGTGCGTGGAATGAGGTGGCTGGACTTGGTACCTCTCTGTGCTACTTTACAGATGGAGCGTCATCCTGATATACTTATCATTCATTGCGGAGGAAACAGTTTAGGCTATGTGTCGGAATTCCTTTGCAATTTGCAATGAAGGAAGGACTTGCGAAGGTCATGGACATGTTTCCAAATTGCCAATTAGTTTTTTCCCGTATTGCACAAAGACAAAACTGGCTGCGTTCTTCTGCATTTGGTCCACAAATGGAGAATGTGAGGTGCAATGTGAATAAGGCTGTTTGTGCCTTTCTGAGAGATGTTGGCATGTCCTCATTCCACAATGAAAACATTTTGTTTCGCAACTCTTTCATTTTTCGCAGAGATGTAGTCCATCTCAAATATGCTGGCAATCAGATTTTTCTTCGCAATGTACAACATGCATTGCAACTTTTTTTGGAATCATAGTCACCTATTTGGCTATCCATTTTTTCAAACCTACAATTTTTGAAGCACACACAACACCACTGAAAGGCTCTTTTCAAAGCCACAACTTACTCCCAGCGAAAATTCTATTGGTTTTGCTTTGCTTGCACCCTCCATTTTTGTGTCATACGACTGTCCGCAAACTTTTCAAAAATGCCATGGGCCTATGACGTTTACTTGAAAGTTCTATTGTTAAACTGAGAAAGGCGGCTCTGAAAAGAGCCTTTTTTGTAATTTTTTTTATTTTCCAGTTTACTGCTTTTAAGGACACGACACACTAGGAGAGGAGGGCAAAGGAGGGCAAGGAAGGGACACCAACGATGGGGATAAGAAGGGCCAGATGGAGAGAGAAAGATATAAGGTGGCCTTTACTTAGATAGGGAGCAGTTCTTCTGATGCTCAGTGACCGTAGCCTCAAAAGCACTTCAAAGACTCTCACCCCTGAAGAGTACTGCGTCACAGTACACACACAATATTGTGACTGTAGAAAGGTATGGGTCAACAGCATCGCAAATGGCTTGTGAGGCAGCTGGAGGGATGCGTTCCCCCACAGGAGTGTCTCTTGTGGTGAGAGGATCGGACACGGAGGATGCTGTGGAGGAACTCAATCTACTACGTTCTTCGCATGGCACCAACTTGCGAATGTCCACACTGTGGAACGAAGTTAGGTGTCGCTTCATGGTTGTTGTACCAAAGTTGTACGCACCAGGTCTCCCACGACTCAGCACCAACTGGCACTGGTTACACTTGACCAGGTTTGCACGTGCTTTTGGTACGTTCTCGAAAACGGAAAACAACCGCCACACCCACGACGCCCGACAAGTGTTTGTAGTGCAGAGTTCCTCCACCTCATTCTCGTCTTCCTCTTCTTCCTGATCTCTACATCCTCACCCGTATACCCCTCTGCAGGCCCTTGGGGAGGTGGTGGTGGTGGAGGGTTTGGGGGTGGTGCTGAGGCTAACGAAGCAACAGTAGCCATGGATGCCATAAGGATTAGTTGCCTAATGGTCGTTACAGCAGTAAAGAAAGCACCACTTTAACTGCTATAGCCAGTAGCACAATGAAGATGAGCTCGGAGGTGTGGCCATTTATAGGGGTCGAGGGGTGTGGCTCGTGACCATATTGATCATTCAAAAGCGCTGAAAAAATTATAAACGACACGTTCACAAGTAGAGATATTGTATGGGACATGTCAAATGGTGATTTTATGCTGAAAAATAATTTCTCATGTATGTATAAGTTATTGTGCAATGTTGCGGAAGCAGACAAGTGAACAAATTAGTCCACACGCTCAGCGTGGGTGCGGTCACATGATGACGTCCTGAACACATCCACCAGGGAAATGCGTGTCCGCTGGACAGCAAATGCAGACTAACCAACGTGCGCATGCGCGCCTGTGTTCTACGGACAGTGTTTGGGTCCTGCAAATAATTAAAAGTGCGACACAAGTGAGACGGACAGTTAGGGACAGGTGCAATGTTCACAGTACTTATGGGTGCACTGCGCATGTGTATTCCTGATGTGATGACTGTGCAGACAGGTCCAGTGTCCTTAGGACACCTCCATTTTGTTTAACTACGAACATGCCGACCACTGCGCCTGTTCTACGAATGGTTCCATCTTGGCTGCGGACGACACGGACAGGTACAGTGTCCTTAGGACACTCCCATTTTGCTCATTTACAGACATCCCAGACACCTGGTGTGTTCTAGGAACATGTTTCTTCTCGTTTGTGAGCGGTACGGAGAGGTATAATGTTCTTAGCACGCCTCCTTCTGTTCATTTATGCACACCTTCCACAGATGGTGCATTCTAAGATCAGTTCCATCTTCATTGGCATTGGTACGGATGCGTGTATTGCCGTTAGAACATCCATATTCTATTGCTTACGGCTAGCTCGAACAGGCGTGCTGTATGTGAACATTTTAAGTCTTTTTAAAAAATATATTTTCCCTCAAACCCTTCATCTACAACAAATGTACAAAAACGTTCTAAAAACACACACACACTTCAATCAACAGAAATACAGGGGGATGCAGATACTGACACAAATATAGGGGATTGTGAGGAGATGATTTGTATGGGAAAGAAGGGATGGATGTTTCATTAAAACGTCTATTTTCTTCTTGAAGGTTTGGGGATGGTTCAATAGGAAATGGAAATGGAGAAGGTGGCAGGTACAGGTGGGACAGTGATAACGTATTTTCGCTCTAACAAATTGCTCCACAAATTCCCTTAAACTGTTAAAATTGTCATTTAGTGTGTCCATTTTCAGTTCTATCCTTTTCAGCCTGTCTTCCTCTGTGTCGTTTGTTGGCCTTTCCTCTTTTTTTCCTGGTCTGTTAAAAATAAAAATATATATATATATATGTTAAATGCCCATAAAATACTGATCATTATTTTGCTTATGCAGAGCACTGTGTACCATTACTATCGCTATCTTCGGACATTTCCCCATGCAGAAAATTCTCCTTCAGCCACTCCAAAGTACTGCACATTTCTGTGTCAAAACAACAGAAAGAAATTATTTTTTCTGCCCCTCATACCAAAAAAAGTACTCACACATAAGAAAAATGAAGTTCACTTACTATTTTGTTGTAATTTGTCTTTGTTGTAGTGTGTGTGTCTACTGTTGGTCCTGGCTGCAGAGTTTCTGTGAGGTAATTACTTTGGAGTCATACTTTCTTTTTTTATGGTATAATGCATTTAATTCTACATGGTCATTAAATGCACGGTTTTTGTTTCAGATGTTTAGGTTTCCCTATTTATTTACTTGTACTTAAAATGTCTTTATGTGTCCTTTTTCAAAGTTGAGCATTTTTTGTGTAACAAAATAGTACAAATTCAGATACCCCCTGACTGTTTGGGTAGTGTTGATCTCGTCCGCGCCCGTACACACACAGGAGCTCAGTCCATGCCTTTCAAATATCAATAGCGAGGGGGTTCTGTATTGTCTATGTTACATGTATATAAAGTAAGCAAAATATACTACATATCTCCCAGGATCACATGATGATAGTGCATATTCAGCAAAAAAACTTTATTAACGCGATGTTATGATTAGGTTCGCCTTCAGAAAGCCTGTGAAATTCAGTAAAAAAAAAACTTTGTTAAAGGGACGTTATGGTTAAGTTGCCCTACTAAAAACCCGTAAAATTCAGTAAAAAAAAACTTTGTTAAGGGGATGTTACGGTTAAGTTGCCCTACCAAAAACCTGTGCACTTCACTAAAAAATCTTTTCAAATGTGCCATTGTGGTTCAAAGTAAAACTGAAAAACCCCTGAAATTCGCCAGTTATGGTAGTCTAAGCGACCATAACTGCCCGCACCACTGTCCTCTGGTAACACTAACACCCAGGACATGAAAGATGGCATTCAGAAATGTCATTAAGGGTCAAAATAAAACATGAACACTGTATGTGTTTGTTAGGGATAATTCTCTGTTTAGGCTGAAATTCCTAACCTAGTGAGTCCCCCAGCAGCTTTGCTGGATTTCTGGAGTTTGTTGTTTTTTTCCATCCTGCCAAGAGTGAGACTCTTTTCCTCCCACTCTTGGACATGAATGTGTGTAATTCCTTTTAATGTCAATGTGTTCTATGGGCTATGGGGTCTTTTACTCCATAGGGTCTCATGTTTTTCTATGTGTGTTACACCGCACCCTACGTGCCGTAACACTGGGGCGTCCTAGCGGACCTCCATCATAGACTCCATACCCAGGGACTGACTACTGTCTCCCCGGGCATATAAAGTCACCATTGGCTTTACTAGACCTAAATTTACTAACAGAACTAGTACAAACCATCCTATTGTGGATGTACTAGTAGGGGTAATTCGATTACGCCTGGATCTGTTATTCGAGGGGGCACTGTCCCGTCCCCCCTCGTCGAGTTTTGGCTGGTGGCAGTGGAAAATACGTGTTATGTTCGACCCCGAACATAACCCTATGGGATTCTTCCCATTGTTGGAGATTGATACTTTTCCTCGTTAATCTCTGGCATACCACCGGTCTACTTATCTTAAATAAGTTTATCGGATGGTATTTTCTGCCAGAACTCGGTTTTTAAAATGGCATCTGTGTTCGTCTCTGTGACTCCTAAACCAAAGGTTGAGCCCTTTGTTCCACTTTTGGCGGGCCTCTGTACAGAAACCCTCCAAAGTGGTGCCATTCTGTCTGGGTTACCACAGGGGTGTGGGAGGGGGTTTAGGCACCCTGGACCGAGTTGCCTTGCCAACTCCGGTCGCACTCTGGTGTGATTGGCCCAAGTGGTGAGCCCCCCCGTTCACCACTTAGCGTGTGTTGATTGACAGCTAGGCTGAATGAATGGGGGTTTTCTGCATAAAAGCAGGGCTTTCGGGACTGGATCTTCAGAAGTCGCCACAGGACCTAAGAATCCAACGAGGGTAACGCTGAGCCGGCCTGCACGACGACACTCCCGGTGGAGCCCTGCGGAACCGACTCACCACTTCCCGACGACAGAGGAGATCTCCCTGCCGGAGAGTCTCTTCCCCTGACTGGTGGGAACAACCAGTCCCCTTTGCTTTTTCTTCGCCTCAGGACGCAGTGGTCGAATTGCCCGTGCAGAGCACCCCGGCAACCGGATAGCCACTACCCCTGTACCGCGACCAAAAGGTGGTGCCTTTTGACGGAGCACTCCACGGCTGGTCTCTTCCCTGGTGGTGCACCGGACCTCACTTTTCTTCGACGACGAGAGCATCTCTACTCTTGGCAAAGACTCGACGTGCATCCACCACCAGAAACAACTGCTCCCGCCGGAGCTGTCTCTCCACAAACAAGGTACCGTGTCCGCCTGGCTTCCCTTTCGATCGGTTCGAGTGAGGTGTCTTAATCCTCTCCTTTCCGTTGGGTCGCCTACAAGCCTTTCTCACGTATTGTTCTGAACTGGTTCAATCTGCCGATAACAATTTGCTACAAAGACTCAAACGCATTTCCACTAAGAGACTTTTTGGGACATATCGCCTTGCCTCTCTCCGTGTGGGCCTGGCCTCTGAACTTTATGAGCTATTGTGGTTCTTGCCTTCTTGCCTTGCATTTTTCCCGTGAAGTATTGAACTGTGTTGATTTCGTAACCTGCTTATTTTTCTCTCCCGACCTAACTAATATTAGAGTGCCATCTAGGTTGAGGCATACACCTTTGTCTGTAAATAAGTGATGCTGGTAGAACCTAGACTTGTCGAAATATTGTTAGGGGGATTGATCATTTCTTCTTCGTAGAGTAATTGTGATTGAAGTGTTTGCCGTGATAGTGCCATAGTGTTTTCCATAGATGTTCCGTTATAAATAAATACCTTAATATCTTTACACTGAGCCTCGTTGCGTGTTTGCTTGTCTTACTGTGAGAAAATTGCCCTATATTGTATACTCCACATACTGCTTAACTCTTCTTGAGGGAAGTCTGGTTGCTCAGCCACAGCTACCAAGTGAATCTGTGTGGTACAGACTGCTGCCAAGTGGGTTTACTGCCAAACACCTGTAGTCCTAAATCTTTTGCAGTGGTCCCAGAGGGAACTGCACAGGTTTCCTCCTAACACTGGTGTACAGCGGTGGGATTTGTATCGAGTATACAGTTTAGAGTGCTTTTCGACACTTTAGGATAACTAACCACAAAGCTTAGCACTAAAAAGCAACTTTCAAAAACATGTCTACGATGGAAACTTACAGTCAAGAATCCTTGTCAGGTGGAAACACTGAGAGTTTGCGAGCTCTCTGGAGGCAAGAGAATCTTTCTGTAAGAGGCAAGAAGTTAGAACTAATAGAGAAATTGCTGGCGAACCAAAGTCTGGGTACTGGTTCAGAGGAACCAAGTTCTCCAGCAACTGTAGATAACAGTGATGGTGTTGATCTAAATCGTAATTCTGATGATAGCGATGAAGAGGCTGACGAGGACGGAGAGGCTAACGAAACTGTCTCCCCTGCTCCTTTACCTGCCTTACCAGCTGTGCCTACGGGGCCCATACCAGGTCCCACAAGTAACCCTGCTTATTTTGAACTTGAAAAAATGAAGCTCGAATTAGAATACAAACGGTTCTTGGCTCAATCTGAACGAAACCAAGAGCTCGAGTTCAGACGGATGAATGCCCAGGCTGAGCAGAAGCAAGCTGAGTTAAGACTCAGAGAAATAGAACTTAATCACGAGTCAGAGATGAAAAAGTTGTCTATAGAAAATGCTTCTCTCTTCTCTGGTTCCTCTAGGAGCTCCAGTCCCAAAAGACCCCGGATGCCGAAGGAATTAGTGGGTATGTATGAACCGAGATTGGATGTGTTGGATTGGTTAAAACTGTTTGAGTACAATCATGGGCTCCAGGACATCACCGGGAATTATTTGCTTCCCTGGTTGTTCTCTAGGCTCCCTCCTGTTGCGACTGATGTGGTAATGGAATTGGGGGAGGCGGATAAGACGGATTACGAAAGTGTTAAACTAGCTTTGATAGCTAGATTTGGGATGACCCCTTCCCAGTATTTTAAGAGGTTTAGAACCCTCAAAAAGCATGATGGTACCCCTTGGGCTACCTGGGTGAGTGAAGGGTTGAAAAACATAGAGGGATGGATTAAGGGTTCCAAGTAAACACTTATGAGGGTGTGAAGAATCTTTTTATGTTGCAGTCTATTTATGATGCCTGTTCTCCTGAGCTAAGACAGCACTTGGCTGATTGGAAGGAATTGGATTCCCGGAAGCTAGCTAAGGCTGCTGACTTGTGGGTTGCCAGCAGGGCTACTCACAAGGATTCTGGGGCAACTCAGAAAAAGGATGAGGGAAAACAACCTAAAAAAGACTCAAAAGAGAATTTGAATAGCTCAAATTCCAAAGAGGGCCCCAAACAAAACCAGAAGGGTAAGCCACCGGGAAAACCACAGCAGCATAGTGTGTCTTCTGGTGCCAAACCGGAAGGAGGTCAGAACAAGCCACCATTCCAAAAAGCATTCGGTAAATGCTTTGTTTGGGGCTCGACTGACCACGTGAAAGGAGATCCCAGATGTAAGGGTAAACCTTCAGGGGTCCAGCTTGTCTCCTTAGCCTTTGCTCCAGAGGAGGAAGTCCAAATGGCAAGTGGAAACTTTCTACTGCTAGCTGATGAACCCATTGGAGTCTCAGCCAGCGTTTCTTTAGTATCTCTGCGGTTGTGGGAACAACAGAATTTAGATGTCTATAATTCTATCCCCGATAATACTAAAGAGTATTATAAGGACAGTGTCCAGGTGAATGGTCAGGAGACTCCTGCCATTAGGGACAGTGGAGCCAGCATAACTGTGGTGGATAAATAGTTTTTTCAGGCTGAGGATGTTGCTAAGGCACCCAAACGCCTCACCAAGTTAGCTGGAGGGCCTGTGCAGATGCTTCCCCAATTACCAGTTCTCATCCAGTGTAACGACATGACTGTGAAGATACTTGTCAGCATACAGAGTGAGGTACCATGACGCGTACTGTTGGGTAACGATTTGAAAACTCTCGGAGTTGTATCGCATACTCCCAGACCGCCTAGTAAACGGTTACAGGAGCTAACCAGACCCGCAAGAGAGAGGACCATGCGCGGTACTCTCCAGGAGATGATGAAGAAAGAGATTACTCCGGCTCCACTGGAATTGTCGGCAGCTGTCTCCAAGAAATCAGAAGCGAAAGGGAAACCTAAGACTTCTATCCCGAAACCAGCAGCCAACATTTCAGTGCAGCCAACACGGACTTCCCCGCGGTTGTCCAAAGTTACACCGGTAACTCCACCTCCAGCTGAGGCTGAGAGGGAAGTACAACCCTGTGTGGTAGAATTAGACTTTGAGGAAGAGCTAATGGAAGGCCAGGAACTCATTGGAGATCTGGATCCTGTTGACCATCCTGAGCTGCAGTCTTTACTGGCAGAAGGTGGACCCAGCAGGGCAGACTTCAGTAAGGGACAGAGAGAATGTCCAACTCTGGAAGGTCTTCGCCACCAGGCAGAAGCTCAGGCTGAAGGGCAAGAGCCTGGAAAATACAGGTTGCACTGGGAAGATAGCCTCTTCTACAGTGAACCGACCGAGTCTGCACCTGGAGACTACAAACAACTTGTAGTACCCCAAGAGAACAGACCACAGTTCTTGCAGTTAGCCCACAAGATTCCTTTGGCTGGTCACTTGAGTTTCAAGAAGACTAAGGAAAGGCTCTCTCTCTATTTCTATTGGCCGAAGATGGGGGCCGAAGATGGGGGCCGAAGTAGAAAAACACTGCAGGAGCTGCCACACCTGCCAGACCTCTGGTAAGGTTGGCTCCAAGAATGTGGCACCTTTAGTGCCTCTCCCAGTTGTGGGAGTCCCGTTTGAGAGAGTAGGGATTGACATTGTTGGTCCCCTTGATCCTCCCACCTCCTCAGGCAACAGGTTTATACTTGTTGTAGTAGACCATGCTACTAGGTATCCTGAGGCAATTCCTATGAGGACTGTTACAGCTCCGGCTGTGGCTAAGGTACTCCTTGGTATTTTTACTAGGGTCAGGTTTCCTAAGGAAGTAATCTCTGACAGGGGGTCAAACTTTATGTTCCACTACATGAAAGCCATGTGAAAAACCTGTGTAGTTACTTACAAGTTCTCAACAGCTTACCACCCACAAACCAATGGGTTGGTAGAACGGTTCAACCGAACCATGAAGAGCATGATAGGTGCTTTAGAAGAACCCCTTAAGCGTAAGTGGGACCTTCTACTGCCATGCCTTCTCTTTGCTTATAGAGAAGTCCCTCAGGAGGGAGTAGGTTACTCTCCCTTCGAACTACTCTGTGGTCATCCCGTCAGAGGTCCATTGGCCCTGATTAAGGAGGGGTTGGAGAGTGCTCCTTCCCCCAAGCCAGTCAGAGTGACTGAGTATGTGATAGGTCTCCGGAGGAGAATGTCACACATGATGACGGAAGCAAGCGATAACTTGAAAGCTGGACAAGCATTGGTCAAGCACTGGCACGATCAAAAGGCTAACATGGTTGAGTTCGCTCAAGACCAGCTCGTTCTCGTTATGATCCCAACAAGGCAGAGGGCCTTGCAAGATAAGTGGATGGGACCCTTCAGAGTTGTGGGTAAACTCGGAGAGGTCAACTATCTGGTGGACTTGGGCAATCCCAAGGAGGCTCCGACAGTCTTTCACACCAACCGACTCAAAGCGTATGTCTCAAGACCCGATGTAGGAGCGTTGCTTCTAGCATCATCTGAGGAAGAAGAAGAGAGTGAAGCTCTTCCGGATCTCCTCAGAGGCTTACCTTTAGACAAAAAAATTGAAGGAGTAAATCTCTCCTCCAATCTGACACCCGAGCAACAAGAAGAGTGCAAATCCATGTTGAATCAGTTTGCCTCTCTGTTCTCGCTTTTGCCAGGCTTGACCCCTTGGGGCCAGTATGACATACTCACTGGTGACTGTCTGCCAGTCAAAAGCAGAGGATACAGAATGTCAGAAAACGTACGAACCCACATCAAAGGTGAGGTCAGCAAGATGCTTGATCTCGGGGTAATAGAGCCCTCTACTAGTCCATGGTCTAGCCCAGTTGTGTTAGTACCAAAGCCCGGATCTTAAGAGCTTAGATTCTGCGTGGATTATAGAGCTCTTAACGCAGTCACCAAGACTGATGCCCTCCCTTTGCCAAGAAGAGATGAGTTAATGGATAAACTTGGCGCCGCCAAGTTCCTCAGCACATTTGACTTGACGTCAGGCTATTGGCAAATAGCCCTGACAAACCATGCCAAGGAGAAAACTGAATTTTCTACCCCCGTTGCCTTATACCAGTTTAAGGTAATGCCTTTCGGATTGAAGAATGCACCTGCTACGTTTCAACGGATGGTAAACCAGGTTCTGAATGGGATGGAGGACTTCTGCATGGCATACTTGGATGACATCGCAGTGTTCAGCAATTCCTGGGGCGAACATGTAACCCACCTGAGAGATGTTTTGCAGGCTCTTGGACGAGCCAATCTGACCATAAAGGTGAGTAAATGCCAATTTGGACAGAGTAAGGTAGTCTATCTTGGACATGAGGTAGGAGGTGGAGAAATAAGGCCTTTGCTCAGTAAGATTGAAGCTGTGCAAAATTGGACAACACCTACTACTCAAACCCAAGTGAGAGCCTTCCTAGGCCTCACTGGGTATTACAGGAATTTCATAGAGAACTATGGGACCATAGCTTCTCCACTGAATGTCATCTCCTCGCCCAAATTTCCTAAAAAGGTTAAATGGAACGAGGAGTGCAATCAGGCTTTTGAAAACCTGAAAAAGGCTCTTTGCCAAGCCCCAGTACTCAGAGCTCCTGATTACCGCCAACACTTCATTGTGCAGACAGATGCTTCAAATGTAGGAATAGGTGCCGTACTCAGTCAACTGGATGGGAAAGGTAGGGAGCACCCTGTTTGCTTCATCAGCCGCAAGCTGAAGGATCCTGAAACAAGGTGGGCAACAATCGAAAGAGAGTGCTTTGCTATCGTGTGGTCTCTGAAGAAGTTTAGGCCGTACTTGTATGGTTCTACTTTTGTCATTCAGACTGACCACCAACCCTTGAGATGGTTAATGCAAATGAAAGGGGAAAACCCAAAACTATTGAGATGGTCGATCTGCCTGCAAGGGTTTGATTTCACCATTGAGCACAGGTCAGGATGTCACCACCAAAATGCTGATGGTCTCTCTAGGATGTATGTCATCGACTAGAGGTATGAGATTCATCCAGGAGTGGATTAAATCCTCCTGTCCCTTAGTCTGGGGGGGGGCGAGTGTTAGGGAGAATTCTCTGTTTAGGCTGAATTTCCTAACCTAGTGAGTCCCCCAGCAGCTTTGCTGAATTTCTGGAGTTTGTTTTTTTCCATCCTGCTAAGAGTGAGACTCTTTTCCTCCCACTCTTGGACATGAATGTGTGTAATTCCTTTGAATGTCAATGTGTTCTATGGGCTATGGGGTCTTTTACTCCATAGGGTCTCATATGTTTTTCTATGTGTGTTACAAAGCACCCTACGTGCCGTAACACTGGGGCGTCCTAGCGGACCTCCATCATAGACTCCATACCCAGGGACTGACTACTGTCTCCCCGGGCATGTTAAGTCATCATTGGCTTTACTAGACCTAAATTTACTAACAGAACTAGTACAAACCATCCTATTGTGGACATACTAGTAGGGGTAATTCAATTACGCCTGGATCTGTTATTCGAGGGGGCACTGTCCCGTCCCCCCTCGTCGAGTTTTGGCTGGTGGCAGTGGAAACTACTTGTTATGTTCGACCCCGAACATAACCCTATGGGATTCTTCCCATTGTTGGAGATTGATACTTTTCCTCGTTAATCTCTAATATACCACCGGTCTACTTATCTTAAATAAGTTTATCGGATGGTATTTTCTGCCAGAACTCGGTTTTTAAAATGGCGTCTGTGTCCGTCTCTGTGACTCCTAAACCAAAGGTTGAGCCCTTTGTTCCACTTTTGGCGGGCCTCTGTACAGAGACCCTCCAAAGTGGTGCCATTCTGTCTGGGTTACCACAGGGGTGTGGGAGGGGGTTTAGGCACCCTGGACAGAGTTGCCTTGCCAACTCCGGTCGCACTCTGGTGTGATTGCCCCAAGTGGTGAGCCTCCCCGCTCACCATTTAGCGTGTGTTCATTGACAGCTAGGCTGAATGAATGGGGGTTTTCTGCATAAAAGCAGGGCTTTTGGGACTGGATCTTCAGAAGTCGCCACAGGACCTAAGAATCCGACGAGGGTAACGCTGAGCCGGCCTGCACGATGACACTCCCGGTTGAGCCCTGCGGAACCGACTCACCACTTCCCGACGACAGAGGAGATCTCCCTGCCGGAGTGTCTCTTCCCCTGACTGGTGGGAACAACCAGTCCCCTTTGCTTTTTCTTCGCCTCAGGACGCAGTGGTCGAATTGCCCGTGCAGAGCACCCCGGCAACCGGATAGCCACTACCCCTGTACCGCGACCAAAAGATGGTGCCTTGTGACGGAGCACACCGCGGCTGGTCTCTTCCCTGGTGGTGCACCGGACCTCACTTTTCTTCGGCGACGAGAGCATCTCTTCTCTTGGCAAAGACCCGACGTGCATCCACCACCAGGAACAACTGCCCCCGCCGGAGCTGTCTCTCCACAAACAAGGTACCGTGTCCGCCTGGCTTCCCTTTCGATCGGTTCGAGTGAGGTGTCTTAATCCTCTCCTTTCCGTTGGGTCGCCTACAAGCCTTTCTCATGTATTGTTCTGAACTGGTTCAATCTGCCGATAACAATTTGCTACAAAGACTCAAACGCATTTCCACTAAGAGACTTTTTGGGACATATCGCCTTGCCTCTCTCCGAGTGGGCCTGGCCTCTGAACTTTATGATCTATTGTGGTTCTTGCCTTCTTGCCTTGCATTTTTCCCGTGAAGTATTGAACTGTGTTGATTTCATAACCTGCTTATTTTTCTCTCCCGTCCTAACTAATATTAGTGTGCCATCTAGGTTGAGGCATACACCTCTGGCTGTAAATAAGTGATGCTGGTAGAACCTAGACTTGTCGAAATATTGTTAGGGGGATTGATCGTTTCTTCTTCGTAGAGTAATTGTGATTGAAGTGTTTGCCGTGATAGTGCCATAGTGTTTTCCATAGATGTTCTGTTATAAATAAATACCTTAATATCTTTACACTGAGCCTCGTTGCGTGTTTGCTTGTTTTACTGTGAAGAATTGCCCTATATTATACTACACATACTGCTTAACTCTTCTTGAGGGAAGTCTGGCTGCTCAGCCACAGCTACCAAGTGAATCTGTGTGGTACAGACTGCTACCAAGTGGGTTTACTGCCAAACACCGGTAGTCCTAAATCTTTTGCAGTGGTCCCAGAGGGAACTGCACAGGTGTCCGCCTAACAGTGTTGTCAGGATTGTTGCCTGCATATCTATGAAGGACTAACACTTGCAAACACAATTGGTCTGCATTGTATAGGTAAATGTTGTCAACAATTGGTGGCAATTGGAATAGAATATTTATTACTACATTTGCATAGCAATTTACACCAGTTATATTGGAACATTTGGACAATTTCTGTGTCCAAGCCATTTCTTTGGAGTGTGTATTGCTTCTATGAAGAAGTACCTGAGTTACTTTGAGTAGTAGATTCTTCTTTGGTTGTAGTAATTGATGAAGTATTACCTTATTTTACTCTCTTTTGAGGATTTGCAGTGAGATTCTGTTGCATTTCTGTTTGAAGTAGTTTTCTTTTACAACATTTTCCTTTCTGTGGAACAGGATATGTTTTTAGATGAGGGTGTACAGTGAACGTAGTCTATTGTATTCTAGAATGCAAGGAATATCAGCGTTTACTTTACTTGCCTCAAAGTTGATTAGAAATAGACAGTCAAGTGTACGTATGCGTGATAGTGCTACGTAGCTCATGTCTTCTTTAAAGACTGTCAGGGTAATTAATAGAAAAGTGGCGCATGCGGCTGGCGCATAGTGTCCCCGTGCGATACACTGCGCCAGCTGCGTGCGAAAAAATCCTTTTCATCGCACAGCGTATTCATGGATTTTAGCCTCCGAAACCAGCCGTGGCGCAGAGTGGCGCAGCGACCCTGCAGCTGCGCCAGTTACGCCCCCAAGAACGCCCTCACGCAAGGAAAAGCCTTCAAAATCCCCAAATCATCGCAAAGGGCTGCGCTAACCCTGGACCAGTTCACAGGGCTGCCAAACAGCAAACGCCAAGCGGGGAACGTGTATTTCAGTGGTTCGCGGGAAGTTTCACACGCGATTGTCCTGGGTACGTGTACATCAGGGGTGCGTGGGAAGTAACACACGCAATTCCATCAGGGCATGTGTATTCCAGGGGTGTGCGGGAAGTATCACACGCAAAAACTGCAGGGTACGTGTATTCCAGGGGTGCGCGGGAAGCATCACACGCAAAAGGAGCAGGGTACGTGTATTTCAGGGGTGCACGGGAAGTATCACACGCGATTCCATCAGGGTACATATATTCCAGGGGTACGCGGGAAGTATCACACGCAAAAGCAGCAGGGTACGTGTATTTCAGGGGTGCGCAGGAAGTATCACACGCAATTCCATCAGGGTACGTGTATTCCAGGGGTGCGCAGGGAGCCCCCTACGTGAATTGCACGTGTGGTTCCTCCCAGGTGTTCCCTCTACACCCTCCACGGCCCCTGCAGGTGGCCCACACCACAGGGGCCTACCCTGCACATGTCCCGCAGGCACCCCATCCACCATGGCCATGCGCCCCAGCCAACCCACATGTCACTTTGCACTACTGCCCACCAACGCATGTCCCCCTGCACCCCCAGCCACCAGGGGCACCCTCCACCAGGCACCCACTCATGTCTACCACCACCCCCACCCCCCAGCATCCAGGGGCCCCCTCCACCAGGCCCCCACTCATGTCTCCCATCACCCCCACCCCCCAGCAGTGCAGGGGCAGCCCCCACTCATGTCTCCCATCACCCACACCCCCCAGCAGTGCAGAGGCAGCCTCCACCAGGCCCCCACTCATGTCTCCCACCACCCCACCCCCCAGCATCCAGGGGCAGCCTCCACCAGGCCCCCACTCATGTCTACCACCACCCCCACGCCCCAGCATTCCAGGGGCACCCTCCACCAGGCCCCCACTCATGTCCCCCTGCACCCCCACCCCCCAGCATCCAGGGGCACTCTCCACCAGGCCCCCACTCATGTCTCCCATCACCTCCACCCCCCAGCAGTGCAGGGGCAGCCTCCACCAGGCCCCCACTCATGTCTCCCATCACCCCCACCCCCCAGCAGTGCAGGGGCAGCCTCCACCAGGACCCCACTCATGTCCCCCTACACCCCCACCCCCCAGTATCCAGGGGCACCCTCCACCAGGCCCCCACTCATGTCTCCCATCACCCCAACCCCCCAGCAGTGCAGGGGCAGCCTCCACCAGGACCCCACTCATGTCCCCCTACACCCCCACCCCCCAGTATCCAGGGGCACCCTCCACCAGGCCCCCACTCATGTCTCCCATCACCCCAACCCCCCAGCAGTGCAGGGGCAGCCTCCACCAGGCCCCCACTCATGTCTCCCATCACTCACACCCCCCAGCAGTGCAGAGGCAGCCTCCACCAGGCCCCCACTCATGTCTCCCACCACCCCACCCCCCAGCATCCAGGGGCACCCTCCACCAGGCCCCCACTCATGTCCCCCT
The DNA here is from genome assembly GCF_040938575.1 of Ambystoma mexicanum. Lineage (NCBI taxonomy): Eukaryota > Metazoa > Chordata > Amphibia > Caudata > Ambystomatidae > Ambystoma > Ambystoma mexicanum. The sequence goes on along the minus strand of NC_090937.1, from coordinate 1,479,728,726 downwards.
GCACCCCCACCCCCCAGCATCCAGGGGCACCCTCCACCAGGCCCCCACACATGTCCCCCGGCACCCCCACCCCACAGCATCCAGGGGCAGCCTCCACCAGGCCCCCACTCAAGTCTATGACCACCCCCTCCCCCCAGCATCCAGGTGCACCCTCCACCAGGCCCCCACACATGTCCCCCGGCACCCCCACCCCACAGCATCCAGGGGCAGCCTCCACCAGGCCCCCACTCATGTCTCCGACCACCCCCACCCCCCAGCATCCAGGTGCACCCTCCACCATGCCCCCACTCATGTCTCCCACCACCCCCACCCCCCAGCAGTGCAGGGGCAGCCTCCACCAGGCCCCCACTCATGTCCCCCTGCACCCCCACCCCCCAGCATCCAGGGGCACCCTCCACCAGGCCCCCACTCATGTCTCCCATCACCCCCACCAACCAGCAGTGCAGGGGCAGCCTCCACCAGGCCCCCACACATGTCTCCCAGAACCCCCACCCCCCAGCAGTGCAGGGGCACCCTCCACCAGGCGCCCACTCATGTCTACCACCACCCCCACCCCCCAGCATCCAGGAGCACCCTCCACCAGGCCCCCACACATGTCCCCCTGCACCCCCAACCCCCAGCAGTTCAGGGCACCCTCCACCAGGCCCCCACTCATGTCCAACTCCTGTCTCCCTGCACCCCCACCCCCCAGCATCCAGGGGCAGCCTCCACCACGCCCCCACTCATGTCTCCCTGCACCCCCACCCCCCAGCATCCAGGGGCACCCTCCACCAGGCCCCCACACATGTCCCCCGGCACCCCCACCCCACAGCATCCAGGGGCAGCCTCCACCAGGCCCCCACTCATGTCTCCGACCACCCCCACTCCCCAGCATCCAGGGGCACCCTCCACCAGGCCCCCACTCATGTCTCCCATCACCCCCACCCCCCAGCAGTGCAGGGGCAGCCTCCACCAGGCCCCCACTCATGTCCCCCTACACCCCCACCCCCCAGTATCCAGGGGCACCCTTCACCAGGCCCCCACTCATGTCTCCCATCACCCCAACCCCCCAGCAGTGCAGGGGCAGCCTCCACCAGGCCCCCACTCATGTCTCCCATCACTCCCACCCCCCAGCAGTGCAGAGGCAGCCTCCACCAGGCCCCCACTCATGTCTCCCACCACCCCACCCCCCAGCATCCAGGGGCACCCTCCACCAGGCCCCACTCATGTCCCCCTGCACCCCCACCCCCCAGCATCCAGGGGCACCCTCCACCAGGCCCCCACACATGTCCCCCGGGACCCCCACCCCACAGCATCCAGGGGCAGCCTCCACCAGGCCCCCACTCAAGTCTATGACCACCCCCTCCCCCCAGCATCCAGGTGCACCCTCCACCAGGCCTCCACACATGTCCCCCGGCACCCCCACCCCACAGCATCCAGGGGCAGCCTCCACCAGGCCCCCACTCATGTCTCCGACCACCCCCACCCCCCAGCATCCAGGTGCACCCTCCACCATGCCCCCACTCATGTCTCCCACCACCCCCACCCCCCAGCAGTGCAGGGGCAGCCTCCACCAGGCCCCCACTCATGTCCCCCTGCACCCCCACCCCCCAGCATCCAGGGGCACCCTCCACCAGGCCCCCACTCATGTCTCCCATCACCCCCACCCCCCAGCAGTGCAGGGGCAGCCTCCACCAGGCCCCCACACATGTCTCCCAGAACCCCCACCCCCCAGCAGTGCAGGGGCACCCTCCACCAGGCGCCCACTCATGTCTACCACTACCCCCACCCCCCAGCATCCAGGAGCACCCTCCACCAGGCCCCCACACATGTCCCCCTGCACCCCCAACCCCCAGCAGTTCAGGGCACCCTCCACCAGGCCCCCACTCATGTCCAACTCCTGTCTCCCTGCACCCCCACCCCCCAGCATCCAGGGGCAGCCTCCACCAGGCCCCCACTCATGTCTCCCTGCACCCCCACCCCCCAGCATCCAGGGGCACCCTCCACCAGGCCCCCACACATGTCCCCCGGCACCCCCACCCCACAGCATCCAGGGGCAGCCTCCACCAGGCCCCCACTCATGTCTCCGACCACCCCCACTTCCCAGCATCCAGGTGCACCCTCCACCATGCCCCCACTCATGTCTCCCACCACCCCCACCCCCCAGCAGTGCAGCGGCAGCCTCCACCAGGCCCCCACTCATGTCCCCCTGCACCCCCACCCCCCAGCATCCAGGGGCACCCTCCACCAGGCCCCCACTCATGTCTCCCATCACCCCCACCCCCCAGCAGTGCAGGGGCAGCCCCCACCAGGCCCCCACACATGTCTCCCAGAACCCCCACCCCCCAGCAGTGCAAGGGCACCCTCCACCAGGCACCCACTCATGTCTACCACCACCCCCACCCCCCAGCATCCAGGAGCACCCTCCACCAGGCCCCCACACATGTCCCCCTGCACCCCCAACCCCCAGCAGTGCAGGGCACCCTCCACCAGGCCCCCACTCATGTCCAACTCCTGTCTCCCTGCACCCCCACCCCCCAGCATCCAGGGGCAGCCTCCACCAGGCCCCCACTCATGTCTCCCTGCACCCCCACCCCCCGGCATCCAGGGGCACCCTCCACCAGGCCCCTACTCATGTCCCCCTGAACCCCCACCCCCCAGCATCTAGGGGCACCCACCACCAGGCCCCCACTCATGTCCCCCAGCCAACATGTCACCACAATGTAGATCCCTGGCCCTTATGGTCAGCCTCCAAATGCCAAACACCCACCCGAGTATTGCATCCACCCACTTAGAAATGGCAAAAACATGATAGAACCCCAATTGCAAGTTTGGAAATGAACACATGTCCCTCACATACACCCAATGGATGTCAGTAAATGTCAAAACCCATTTCATGATATACATGAAACCAATGAGATGATACTACACATTGAAGTTTGAAGAAAAAATATGTATTAAAAGCAACATAAATTGAATCAAAAATAAACAAGCAATAATGGAAATTAAAAAAAAAAAAACAGCAGGTCCGTGAAATAATGCAAAACCACAAATCATAATGCAAAGGAAAGGTGTCCAAAGTCACAGTCCACAAAAGTAAATCCAATGGAAAATTAAAATCGAAAACCATTGCTCCAATGGGAAATCATAAAAAAAATTGAAAATCCAAAAGTCAACTATATACAGATAAACAATCTAGGGTCCATGATCCCAACCGAAGAAATGAAACCTATCTAATAACACTACCTAAAAAAAAAAATATATACAAAAATGTGGCCCATTGTCCAAAAGGTCCAAAAAAAATTCAAAACCAAAGGAAACCTAACACTAACTACAGAACTATTTACAAGGGCAGCGGGCTAGTCTGACAGCTCACTTCGGGATTTTCCGGGCTAGGGCATCATCGAACTCCTGCTCAATGTCCCGGAGGCGGTCCTCCTCCATGGCCCCGAGGGTCCGCATGGCCATCCACATGTTTACCCCAAACTCCCTGCGGATTGCCTTGAGGCACTCGGCCCGCCTCAGGGCCCTCCGCATGGAGTTCTCCGCCCTGACCATCGTGAGCCGTGCCTCTTCCGCCCGCTGCCGCTCCGCATCTATGGCGTGGCCCAACTGCTGCCACACGGAAGACACTTCCCGTCGTGGGTCCTCCTGCCCTCCAGCCGATGCCTGCCCCTCCGATGTGGAAGGCCCCGAGCCATCATGGCTCCCACCACGTTGCTGCTGCTGCTGCGCCTCTGCCCGTGCACTGCCTCTTGCTGCCTGCACATCCTCCGCTGGCTGGGGTGCAGTCGTTAATGTGGCCACCCCTGCTGGACGTCCGACTCCCGACTGTGGCAGGGATGCCACCTACACCAGCCTGGCCGCACCGTCAGAGGCAGCTCCACAGGGCACCCAGGTGACTGATGGGTGGGAAGATGGCACAGAGGACGACTGGCGCATAAGGGGTTCAGTGGAGGAGGGGGTCTGAGCAAGCCCCATCAAACGGAGGAATCCGGCCTGGGTGACCTGTCCCAGTAGGCTGATGCGGTCAAGGAGCCATTCGAGATGACGTGCAGCCTCCTCATGAAAAGACTGCAGGTCACCTTGCATGGCCCGTTGACGCAACGCCACACCAGTCAGGACAGGCTCAGCCCGGACCCGGATAGCCACGTCCACAGGCAGAGGAAGGCCAGTTGTCGTGAGCTCATCCCCTGCCTGAAAACGGGTCTGGACGTAGGCATCCCTGCTGGTGCAAGATGATGCAGTGACAGGATCAGGAACAGGATTGCACACAGGCACCTCCGCGGCGACCTGTGCTGCCTCCTGTCCCTGGTCCTGCACTACACCACTAGCACCAGTGGAATCCCCACCTCCAGACCCCGTCTCTGTTGCTTGCACGGTCTCCTCCTCCACCAAACCCCCCACCAACCTGGATGACTCCGTGCCATCTTCCCCCGTTGGGCCCTGTGGGGTCCCAGCTGCCCCTTCTGCTGCCGAGGAGTCCAACTCCGACCTCCGCCTCTTGGACCTCCCCCCGGCAGCTGCGGCCTGGGACGCGGCACCGGACTCCTCACTCCCTGACGAGATCACAACCTGGGAGGGGAGCCGGGCCTTGCGTCTCCAGCTGGCGGTGTGATCCCCGCTGCTGTGCTCCACAGCACCTTCTCCGCCCTCTTCATCAGTTGACGCTGCAGACAGGGAGAAATAAAACACAGGCATCAGGGCACTGTACAATGGACACATACACACATGACAGTTGCACATGAGTGGCATTGGCAAACCTCAGACATGGCATCACAATCGGCAACACACATGTCATTTCAACTTGCACACATGAGCCATACCACAGCCACATCGCAACTGCCAGCATCATCCATACACATACAACAGCATGAGCAGGCAAAGGTGAGCCAGACATCACATGCAACACAGGGAGTGCACCACACATGCACGCACACCACCACACTTGCATGCATGTGTACACCTCAACCAACTGTCGCAGTGTTCCGATGGGCATCCATGTCACATCTGCCAATCAGGCTTCCACATCCCGCTGTCACATGCATCCATGTTGCATCACTGCTGCACCCTTGTCAAATACACACACATGCACATGTACACAGTGCTGATACATGCAGCTGAAAACAACATACATGCGTGACATCACGAATATGCCTATTTACCTACACATTCATCCAAACATGTGTGCCCACACAACTGCATTTGGCATGCAAGCCTACACACACAAGCACCATCCATGTCTCACACATGACAGCCCTTGCATGAGTTAGCCTCACGGCCCTGTACACCCCCACCCATACTCGGCCCCATACAAACATATGTGCAACCGGCACACTACTGGCACATCACCACACGCACAGCTTACAATCATGATGCATGTACACTTACCGCTCGTCTCCACACGGTCTGCCTCTCATGGACCTGGACGTGGAGCGCTGGGGATATGTGTTACAGGACCCTCATCTGATCTTCCGACAAGTGGCCCCGGCGCCCCTTAGCATCCGCTGCCTTCAAGAGGCACCGGGCCTTGTTCAGGGTCCTGGACCTGAAGTCCTCCCAGCGCTTCTTGACATGTTGGAAGTCGCGGACTGCCACCCCCTCCGCGTTGATGGCAGTCACGATGTCCGTCCAGATCCGAGTCCGTCCTTTCTTGTCGGCGCGCACACTTCCGTAGAGGGCATCATACTGCCCCAGGACTTGCTCCACCAGGACACCAACTTCCCTGGCACTGAAGCTGGTGCCCCTCTGCCTCTCTGGCCGGGGGTTGTCAGTGGTGCCAGATGTTGCAGTGCCCGGCATGACACCCCCAGAGTCAGGAGTGGGTGGGCAACTGGGTCCTGGGGCTGGGCTGTGGAGCGATGGAATCCCAGTCGGGAGTCTTCGGTTCCAGCAGGGGTGGTCACAGCAACAGCACCCCTGGCTGATGTGCAGGCAGCAAATGGCAGGGCACGTGGGCAGCAGGCAGTCAGGCAGCAGCAGATGGAAGGTGGGAGCGTGCTCGGGGCTCTGGGGGGCAGTAATTCGGCCTTCTGGGCAGGAGCGTGGTCTTCCATGTGCTTACGCGTGGCCAGCTTGATACGGAGTGATTTTGCACGTGAAAATCCTGCACGTCTGCGTGTAAATCGAGGAAAGGACCTTAGCGCGTATGCACGTCAGCACGCATATGCGATTTCATTGGACCAAAGGCCCTTAGCGCGTAAGCGCGTCTGTGACATGACGCGCGGGGGTGTTTCCCTCATAACACGTGATGACGTCGGAATAGCCCGCTGCCCTTTTAAATAGTTCTGTAGTTAGTGTTAGGTTTCCTTTGGTTTTGCATTTTTTTTGGACCTTTTGGACAATGGGCCACATTTTTGTATATATTTTTTTTTTTAGGTAGTGTTATTAGATAGGTTTCATTTCTTCGGTTGGTATCATGGACCCTGGATTGTTTATCTGTATATAGTTGACTTTTGGATTTTCAATTTTTTTTATGATTTCCCCATGGAGCAATGGTTTTCGATTTTAATTTTCCATTGGATTTACTTTTGTGGACTGTGACTTTGGACACCTTTCCTTTGCGTTATGATTTGTTGTTTTTGCATTATTTGACGGACCTGCTGATTTTTTTTTTAATTTCAATTATTGTTTGTTTATTTTTGATTCAATTTATGTTGCTTTTAATACATATTTTTTCTTCAAAGTTCAATGTGTAGTATCATCTCATTGGTTTCATGCATATCATGATATGGGTTTTGACATTCACTGACACCCATTGGGTGTATGTGAGGGACATGTGTTCATTTCCAAACTTGCAATTAGGGTTCTATCATGTTTTTGCCATTTCTAAGTGGGTGGATGCAATACTCGGGTGGGTGTTTGGCATTTGGAGGCTGACCATAAGGGCCAGGGATCTACATTGTGGTGACATGTTGGCTGGGGGACATGAGTGGGGGCCTGGTGGAGGGTGCCCCTGGATGCTGTGGGGTGGGGGTACAGGGGGACATGTGTGGGGGCCTGGTGGAGGGTGCCCCTGGATGCTGGGGGTGCAGGGGGACATGAGTGGGGGCCTGGTGGGGGGTACCCCGGGATGCTGGGGGGTGGGGGTGGTGGTAGACATGAGTGGGGGCCTGGTGGAGGGTGCCCCTGGATGCTGGGGGGTGGGGATGCAGGGGGACATGAGTGGGGGCCTGGTGGAGGCTGCCCCTGCACTGCTGGGGGGTGGGGGTGGTGGGAGACATGAGTGGGGGCCTGGTGGAGTCTGCCACTGCACTGCTGGGGGGTGGGGGTGCAGGGAGACATGAGTTGGACATGAGTGGGGGACTGGTGGAGGGTGCCCCTGGATGCTGGGGGGTGTAGGTGGTGGTAGACATGAGTGGGGGCCTGGTGGAGGCTGCCCCTGGATGCTGGGGGGTGGGGGTGGTGGGTGACATGAGTGTGGGCCTGGTGGAGGCTGCCCCTGCACTGCTGGGGTGTGGGGGTGCAGGGAGACATGAGTTGGACATGAGTGGGGGCCTGGTGGAGGGTGCCCCCGGATGCTGGGGGGTGGGGGTGGTGGTAGACATGAGTGGGGCCTGGTGGAGGCTGCCCCTGCACTGCTGGTGGGTGGGGGTGGTGGTAGACATGAGTGGGGGCCTGGTGGAGGCTGCCCCTGGATGCTGGGGGGTGGGGGTGGTGGGAGACATGAGTGGGGGCCTGGCATGGGCTGCCCCTGCACTGCTGGGGGCTGGGGGTGCAGGGAGACATGAGTTGGACATGAGTGGGGCCTGGTGGAGGGTGCCCCTGGATGCTGGGGGGTGGGGGTGGTGGTAGACCTGAGTGGGGGCCTGGTGGAGGCTGCCCCTGCACTGCTGGGGGGTGGGGGTGGTGGTAGACATGAGTGGGGGCCTGGTGGAGGCTGCCCCTGCACTGCCGGGGGGTGGGGGTGCAGGGAGACATGAGTGGGGGCCTGGTGGAGGGTGTCCCTGGATGCTGGGGGGTGGGGGTGGTGGTAGACATGAGTAGGGGCCTGGTGGAGGCTGCCCCTGCACTGCTGGGGGGTGGGGGTGGTGGTAGACATGAGTGGGGGCCTGGTGAAGGCTGCCCCTGCACTGCTGGGGGATGGAGGTGCAGGGAGACATGAGTTGGACATGAGTGGGGGCCTGGTGGAGGGTGCCCCTGGATGCTGGCGGGTGGGGGTGGTGGGAGACATAAGTGGGGGCCTGGTGGAGGCTGCCCCTGCACTGCTGGGGGGTGGGGGTGCAGGGAGCCATGAGTGGGGGCCTGGTGGAGGGTGCCCCTGGATGCTGGGGGGTGGGGGTGGTGGTAGACATGAGTGGGGGCCTGGTGGAGGCTTCCCCTGCACTGCTGGGGCGTGGGGGTGCAGGGAGACATGAGTTGGACATGAGCGGGGGCCTGGTGGAGGGTTCCCCTGGATGCTGGGGGGTTGGGGTGGTGGGAGACAAGAGTGGGGGCCTGGTGGAGGCTGCCCCTGCACTGCTGGGGGGTGGGGGTGGTGGGAGACATGTGTGGGGGCCTGGTGGAGGGTGCCCTGCACTGCTGGGGGGAGGGGGTGCAGGGAGACATGAGTTGGACATGAGTGTGGGCCTGGTGGAGGGTGCCCCTGGATGCTGGGGGGTGGGGGTGGTGGTAGACCTGAGTGGGGGCCTGGTGGAGGCTGCCCCTGCACTGCTGGGGGGTGGGGGTGGTGGTAGACATGAGTGGGGGCCTGGTGGAGGCTGCCCCTGCACTGCCGGGGGGTGGGGGTGCAGGGAGACATGAGTGGGGGCCTGGTGGAGGGTGTCCCTGGATGCTGGGGGGTGGGGGTGGTGGTAGACATGAGTAGGGGCCTGGTGGAGGCTGCCCCTGCACTGCTGGGGGGTGGGGGTGGTGGTAGACATGAGTGGGGGCCTGGTGAAGGCTGCCCCTGCACTGCTGGGGGATGGAGGTGCAGGGAGACATGAGTTGGACATGAGTGGGGGCCTGGTGGAGGGTGCCCCTGGATGCTGGCGGGTGGGGGTGGTGGGAGACATAAGTGGGGGCCTGGTGGAGGCTGCCCCTGCACTGCTGGGGGGTGGGGGTGCAGGGAGCCATGAGTGGGGGCCTGGTGGAGGGTGCCCCTGGATGCTGGGGGGTGGGGGTGGTGGTAGACATGAGTGGGGGCCTGGTGGAGGCTTCCCCTGCACTGCTGGGGCGTGGGGGTGCAGGGAGACATGAGTTGGACATGAGCGGGGGCCTGGTGGAGGGTTCCCCTGCATGCTGGGGGGTGGGGGTGGTGGGAGACAAGAGTGGGGGCCTGGTGGAGGCTGCCCCTGCACTGCTGGGGGGTGGGGGTGGTGGGAGACATGTGTGGGGGCCTGGTGGAGGGTGCCCTGCACTGCTGGGGGGAGGGGGTGCAGGGAGACATGAGTTGGACATGAGTGTGGGCCTGGTGGAGGGTGCCCCTGGATGCTGGGGGGTGGGGGTGGTGGTAGACATGAGTGGGGGCCTGGTGGAGGCTGCCCCTGCACTGCTGGGGGGTGGGGGTGCAGGGAGACATGAGTGGGGGCCTGGTGGAGGGTGTCCCTGGATGCTGGGGGGTGGGGGTGGTGGTAGACATGAGTGGAGGCCTGGTGGAGGCTGCCCCTGCACTGCTGGGGGGTGGGGGTGGTGGGAGACATGTGTGGGGGCCTGGTGGAGGGTGCCCTGCACTTCTGAGGGGTGGGGGTGGTGGGAGACATGTGTGGGGGCCTGGTGGAGGGTGCCCCTGGATGCTGGGGGGTGGGGGTGCTGGGAGACATGTGTTGGTGATCAGTAGTGCAAGGTGACATGTGGGTTGGCTGGGGGGCATGGCCATGGTGGATGGGTTGCCTGTGGGACATGAGCAGAGGTGCAGGGTAGTCCCCTGTGGTGTGGGCTGCCTGCAGGGGCCGTGGAGGGTGTAGAGGGAACACCTGGGAAGACCCACACGGCCAAATCACGTGTAGCATTCCCCGGCACCGCCGAAATACACGTACCCTGCTGAAATCGCATGTGAATCTTCCCGCGCACCTCGGAATACACGTACCCAGGCCAATCGCGTGTGGAACTTCCCGCGCACCTGAAGTACACGTACCCAGGCCAGTCACGTGTGGAACTTCCCACGCATCCGAAGTACACGTACCCAGGCCAATCGCGTGTGGAACTTCCCACGCACCCCGAAGTACACTTACCCAGGCCAATCGCGTGTGGAACTTCCCGCGCACCCCGAAACACACGTACCCAGGCTAATCGCGTGTGGAACTTCCTGCGCACCCCGTCGTACACGTACCCAGGCTAATCGTGTGTGGGACTTCCCACGCACCCCGAAGTACACGTACCCATGCCAATCGCGTGTGGAACTTCCCGCGCATCCCAAAGTACACGTACCCAGGCCAATCGCGTGTGGAACTTCCCGCGCACCCCGAAGTACACGTACCCAGGTCAATCGCGTGTGGAACTTCCCGCACACCCCGAAACACACTTACCCAGGCTAATCGCGTGTGGAACTTCCCACGCACCCCGTAGTACACGTACCCAGGCCAATCGCGTGTGGGACTGCCCGCGCACCCTGAAGTACACGTACCCAGGCCAATCGCGTGTGGAACTTCCCGCGTATCCCGAAGTACACGTACCCAGGTCAATCGCGTGTGGAACTTCCCGCGCACCCCGAAGTACACGTACCCAGGTCAATCGCGTGTGGAACTTCCCGCGCACCCCGAAACACACGTACCCAGGCTAATCGCGTGTGGAACTTCCCGCGCACCCCGTAGTACACGTACCCAGGCTAATCGCGTGTGGGACTTCCCGCGCACCCCGAAGTACATGTACCCAGGCCAATCACATGTGGAACTTCCCGCGCACCCAGGAACACACGCACACGCTATTTTTCACACAGCGGGTGTCTGTGTTTGTCGGTACCCCTTTGCACCTCTTTTGTCCTAGAGGGCCACTGTATGGACCATTCATCATGGCTGTATATGGGTGCTTTTTGTTATCGCACATTTTGGCGCACATTTTTTTCAGGTGCAGGGACGCTACCGCCTGCTTTCTTGTGGCGTACTTGTTTGGCCCTGTGCGCGTCTTTGACCGTGCGCTGGTTTGCCATATTCGATTCCATGAATACGGGTTGTAGGCGAGCGTGTGGCCGTTCCTCGCACTTGCCTATTGTATTTCCACCGTGACGCCCATATTTTCACGCGTTGTTCCCCATTCCGAGTGTTACGCCCTGTGTTCCGCCTACTTTTGTGATGTGCGCCGCTCTATGTGCGATTTCGCAGTGGCCGTGGCGCACGCTGTTGGATGACCTGTGCGCCGGCGTGCGCGGCCCTCATTTTCAGCGCACATCCAATGTTTTTCTCGTGCACAGACTTCCATGAATCGATGTGCGCTGGTTTCCCTGCGATTTTCGCACTTGCACTGCAAATCGCACGTTTTGGCACCTCTGCGCAGGAATTTTCGGCGCACATTAATTCCATGAATCGACCCCTGTGTTTCCAATATCTATCAATGCTTTATCTAGGGTAAGACCTGGTGATTTGTGAATGGTGACTGCGTATGCCAGAGTTAGAGAAAATTGCTCTCTGCGTACATACATGTCTTTGAAAAGAAGGAATCGAGCTGTTGAGCAGCCTATCCTTTTTGCTTCTGATAGTTTTTTAAAGAGAATATTGACAAACTGAATGTTTAAAGATAATTTAATATTTTATGCAAACTAGCTGAGTTGGAGAGTGAGTTTTCTAAAGTATTTAGTCTTGTTGTGGCTTGTTTCAATTATTGGTTGCATTTCTTTTTTCAACATTGCTTCATTGAATTTTGAACAGCTTGCAAGAGTAGGCATCAAGGACATACAAATGACATTTTTGTGTGCTAATTTTTCCATGACATCAGTAGCACATGAATTATGGGCATGCAGTGCATGGATGTGCTGGCTTTTTAATATTGATTGTGCTTCTTGAGATAGTACACCAACTCTAACACTTTTTAAAATGTTGGCGTATGTGAGGTCTGCAGACTGGCGCATGTTTTCTGTTAATTCTCTGTATTGGAAATGTTGCCAAAGGTTGACATTTCCTATGCTGCCAACAGTTTTATGACAGAGTTTGTGTCCTAAGGTTTTAAAAATAGGTTCACCTTTCACTGGTGTCAATTGAAGAAGATCTCCAAAAATAATAATGTGTTTTCCTCCAAAGAGCTGTTCGTAGTTTGTTTTGAGTACTTCTTGTAATCTGAGGTGAATCAAAGCCAACATTAGGTTGGATACCATGCTCACGTCATCTATTAGTAGCATATTCATTTGTTTTAACACTCGCTGTAGTTCCATTGCAGCTTCTGTAGAAAGTTTGTATTATTCTAATTTGTTTTGGTGTTCTACTGGAAGGAGTACTAATCGGTGTAAAGTGACATTGCCTATGTTGTTGGCAGCTAAATCTGTGGAGGCAGTTACAACAGCTGACAGTTTGGTGTTTGTCAATTGTTGAAGGAACTTACTGATGATTTTGATTAAGAATGTTTTGCCTGAACCAGCTTGACCACTGACGTATAGTTGTATAGGTTTGAAATTTTGGCAGGTACATTCTTTATTTTCATGTTGTACACCATATGCAATTACTTTTGTTACTACTCGAAAAATGCTACTCTGCTCATTGTTCAGTTTTGATTGCAGTACAGTTAAGTCTTCTGTATCTTCTTCATAGTGAGGCATGTTTTTTTCTACTTCTGTCATAGCTAATTCTGCCTCATTTGCTATTAGTGGCTGTCCCAGTGGTTCTTGGCTTCCTGTTACAGAAGGTTGACTACTGTTGGGAGTGTCCTTATCTATTTGGGCCTGGAGTTCTTCTTCATGTTGCTGTTCATTGTGCAACATTGTTTTGTACTGTATAAAGTTTACATTGGTTATAGTCCTTTCATTTGCTTTGAAAGCGTCTTCATAGGAGACACAGATATCTAGTATCTCTTCTTCTTTTCTCCATGGATTAAAAAGTTGTATCAGGGACATGTAATATAGTTCTTTATGTTGAGGAGTTTTTAATGACAATATGATATGATTAATTAAGCTTCATTTGGTAAGTTTCACTAAGCTGCTTTCACAATTTGTCACTCTGTATCTACCTTCATTTTCATCGGGTTTTATATTATTTTTGGATGTGAAGTTTCGGGCAATGTGGTATAGACATATGGTTTCCAAAGTGGTACTCCTGTTTGGGTAGTATGTGTCTAGTAAATTGTTTTTCAAAATGTCTTGACTCTTGGGATCATTTTTGGCTATTGTTTCTATGTCGTCGTATGATTTGAGAACTCTTTTTCTAGATTTAGCAGGACCAAGACTTAGCCATACTATATTTTCAGATGTTCCATACAAAGCAATACCGGTTAAACAATCTGCAGCCTCATAGCAGCCACATTCTCTATGAGAGAGCATTTTTAGGCCTAAGCTGTACAATTTCTGAGACAGTGTTTTGTACAATGATAGGTCATTCCAGAGGTCTTGAAGCTCTGTTTTTTCTGTTTTGATTAAGTAGGCTGTAACATATCATGCAACTGCAATGGAACTGTCTACAATGTACTGCACATCTATGTTTGCATTCCATAAGAGGGCAATGATTGCATTTTAATCATTGATATATTTTGCTTCTTCTGTTCTTTTTATGTAATATGTGTTCTTAGGTGATTTACCTTTAACACTATGTCTAACTGAAGACATGACGTTGTTCACTTCACCTGTTTCTGTAACTGGTCTAGGGAAACCAAAGCGGCATTTGTTTTTGTATTTGCAACAACAATATTTCCCACATTTGTGTCTTTAAAATTGTACAATTTGTGCATGAAGATCACTATTTGTTGCTTGTGGTGGAATTTCACAAGTGACATATTTCTCGATAAACTGTAAAACAGTGGCATCACTGTCTTGACCAAAGTTAGGAGCATCTTTAATCCATAAAAGCATGTGGATATGTGGTGCTCCTCTGGCTTGGTATTCTTTTCTCCAAAACAAGTGTTGCGCTTCTCTGAGGGGAGGAACAGTTTTATTACAAATAAAGTGTAATATAGCAATGAAGCGATGATGGAAATATCTTGAAACATTAATAGGATCTAGAGAGCAGTTCTCCAGGTGTTAGTATGTCTATGTTTGTTTTGTTTGATATGCGTATGAAATCATGTCAATCTTCCTATGCATATTCTGCACAACTTAATGTAACAAACCAAGTGGGTCGGCCAAGGTTTCTTATCATACAATGTACATCTCTGTGACGTCGGAACCAGTACTCTTTAGTACCATGCATGTTTGCAAACAGATTTGTAATGCTTGATTGTAAAACCTCATCTTTTTCTTGCACTTTTTGTAGTAATTGTGTAGCTGCCATATTTAAAAGTGGGTACTTGATTTCAATGTGTGTGCAAATCCGTAGCATAGAGTTGCTAGTTCCCTTTCAAAGAGTAGGTGGAATATGTATTCCACATTTTGTCTAAATCTGGAATCTTCAGAATACATTCGTAAGGAGCGGTATTCTGATGCTGTTATCTGCGTGGGTCTATCATCGTACCTTCCTCCTTTCCCAGTAGGAAACAGTAGAGGAAAAGCATGTGCTTCTATACTTTTTTCCCATATGCTAATTGGTGATCCTTTGGTTTGTCGCATTTGGTACATTTCTAGTGCATCATCTATGGTGTCTTTAGAGTGTAATGGATGAATTGTATAATGGTCTAAAATACTGGCTTCTGTAGCAGGATTTAGAAGTTCAAATTGACCAGTTTCTGGTAACATTTGACATTTTTCAGTGGTTTCCCCCAGGTTTTCTTCAATATTAATTTCTTTGTAGTATTCATTATTGTCTTTTAGATATTGCAAGACTTGTCTAACTTTATGTAAGTCTACGAGTTGTTGCCAACTGTGTTTTGTGGGTACACCATTTACTAAGACAATTAAAGATTGCTCTATTGGATGTTGCATTCCCAGAGTGTGCACATTTTCTTTCAGATCTAATGATAAATAAACTACTTTGCGACAAATGCCTTTCACTAATTCAGAGGGAGATAATTTTGCTGTTTTTGGTTGAAGGCGTATTATTGCTTGAAATATGTGCACTGTTTGAATTATGATGCTCTCATATCAATTGAGTTGTTGCAGGGGTTTTGGTAGTGGGAATAATTCCAAGTTATTTGTGATAGCACGTGAAGGAGTTTGGTTGTTGTCAGGTTTTGCAGCGCAGTAACTACCAAGTATTAAGTGGTCAGTTATTTTGTATTTGTTTTCTGCTATAAGGTAGAGATCTAATTCAAACCATTTGGAATATTCATAGCCTTCTATTTTGTATGTTACGTCTACAGTTTTTGTGTTACTTTTATAAAAAATTCTGCGGCAACACACACACACACATGGTTTGGTACTTCAGCGGGTGTACTTTTAAATTTTTGTATTTCTTTTTGTATGTGTGTAGTAGAAGGTTGCCATCTGTGCAATTGTTGCTAGTCTGTTGTAAAGCTATTGCATTTTGTAAGTGGCTTTCACTTCCAAAATATTTTCTCTGGATATTCTCTATTTCTTCTAGTAGGTCTTTGGCTGTACCATGTAGAAGATTGTTATTTAAATTGGCTAGTGCTAAAGCAGGACATAGTACAGTTTATAGACTAGATTTCTTATAGTTCAATGAGGTGTTGATATCATTTTGATATGATGGAAGGTGCTTTTGCAAATAGGTCCTGAAATGCAGGCTAATGAATATTCCTGTAGTCCTGTGTATTTGCGCACTGGACAGGTATTTTGTAGTAGTTTCATTTTGATTTTGTCTTTGCCTTTCACATACTGCTTGAGGAACTGGCGTAAAGATTTGAAAGATTTTTTGGCAATGTTACACATTGACGTGCACGGCCATTTGTATACTGGACGTTCTGGTTCAGTTGAATGGCGAGGTGATACTGAGTTTTCTGGGGATATTTTTGTAAGCAGTATTTCTTGTTCCATTATGGTATTATTAAGTTTTTCATACCCTCGTCCACTGCTTTGTATGGCAATTGTGTTTGTTTGCTTTTGTTTGTATGCTTCTTCATTGAAATATGGTTCTATGCTCGTGGTGTGACTCCATTCACCTCCACAGATATTTAAGAAGTTATTTTTGTTGACATTCCGTTTATTGAGAAGTCTTTTTTGTAATTTAGTAGTTCATTTTGTTAGTGGTTTCATTCTGTTTAAAACTAAAATAAATAACTTCCTTTTGAGAAGGATTGCACTGTCTATCAAAGCTTCTAAGATTAATTTTCTATGGTAGGTTTTAAGGGTTGTGCGTGATTTCTCTCCTGTTTTTATAAGATTCTGAAAGACTCTGTGGCAGAACATTTTTTCTAAAATACACTTTTTTGGTATGGTTACTTGCCAATACATCAAGATTTATAGGAGCAGTGTTAGCAGTAGTGGTAGCTGAATTCTTGTTAATCACTTTCTGTTTCGTTTTACATTTTGAAAGAGGAGGTACATTTTTTGTATTGGAAGCTTGTTTTGTTTCGCTTAATGACTCTATTAGATCTTTTGTTTGAACTTTTTGTACAAATTCTGCTAGAGATGGATGCTTTTTTTGGATACTTTTATTTTCATTTGCTCTACTTCTGTGTTGCTTTCTATGGACTTGCTTTTTGGAAGGCATTCTTTGGGGTCTGTTGAAAAAAAAAGAAGGTATGGGTTGGGCTATTCTGCAATGTATGTGTGCTGTGTGCATGAGTGTCTGAGTATGATGGTAAGGATGTATGTGGTGGTGTGTGATTGTGCATTGGGCAGCTACAACTAGTTGGGAAGGCTATTTTTGTATTTGTGTGTTACTATACTGGGGTTCAGATGAAAGTAGAAAGTAATCTAGTGGTGACAAAAGTTATGTCATTTGTGCACTGAAAAACGGGGATTTGAGCGCCATTCTGCCTGCTAATCCCTGTTCAACAAATGGGGATTTGTGGGCAGAATGGTGCACAAATCTCAGTTTTTCAGTGCACAAATTCCATGAATCAACCCCACAGTGTGTTTGAGTAACAGTAAGAATATTATGGTAGTAATGTACTTGCTTTTTTGTGTGGAATGAGCAGGTTTCTTCTGAGTTGTTGTTTGTACTTCAGATGCTGCTGCTTTTCAGGAGTGGTATTCAATGCAATTGCAAAAGAAATAAGTTAGTAATGTTGTGTGTTTATAGCACTGATATTAATTTAGACGTTGATTTTTATTTTTTTGTAGTAGTATTCTTGTTTGATATCTGAACATAGTATGTGCATACAGTTTCCTTTGACTATGTGCAGCCTTTATATTTTACTTACAATATGTTAGTTCAACATGCTTTGCAAATGAGTAGAATACTAAGTGTATGAAACTCACTTGGATTCTTAAGGCTGTGTTATTGAATGTTGGGAGATAGAAAAAATAATGATATACTTATTTCGCACATTTTATAAGGTAAATGGCAGAAACTGTATAGAAAAGAATGGAATGTATGCATTTGTGAAGGTGTGGGTAATAAAGCAGAAGGATGTAATTTGCAGGCAGTGGTGTTATTTCAGGTGGGAGCTTTAATTTGATAGTGTCTATCTGTGTGAGTGTAAAAAGATGCATGACCTTATACTGGCTGTGTGTAATTTTATAATACACTGCTAAGTGTTTTTCTGCAATTATACTGTTATTTCTCCCATCTTTTAATATTATAATTTTTTAGATAGCTGTGTGTGTAAAACAATTTTTATATAGCAGACAGGTTTGGAAGTGACAGTTGATTATAGCAGATGGGAAAAATGACAGTACAGTACATTTGAAGTGTTGAACTCTGATGATGGAGTTAGATGTAGAGGTCTTGGATGTGATTGGTGGATGGTTGTGTGACTGCTTAGCTGTATCCAATGAGGGAATGGCACAGAGAGTGAAGTGGAAAGCGTAGAAGGGCTGTCTAAGAGTTACGCGGTCTGCGGACATTGCGGCTGTCCGTGGCAGGGCATGCCACATCCGGGGTTTTCCAGCAAATCCAGCATGGAAGAGGGACTGTAGGGATCAGCCAATCATATGTTGAGGTTGTGGATTTGTGTTGAAAGAGACTGTGTGTAGTGAAGATGGCAGAGGTGGAGAAAGTCAGGGTGTTGGTGCTTGGAGATATGTTTGTGCATGGTTTACAGCAGTATGCTCAATGCAGGCATGTGGCAAACAATGTTGATGTTGAAGGAGTGGAGGTGGTGTGGAGCACTGTGCCTGATTGCAATGTACAGGGAATTGTACAAGTTTGTGAAGATATGGGCAGGATGAACAGTCCCCATGTGGTAGTTTTGCACTATGGTGCTTTCCATTTGGGCTATGTCAGTGCCTCTACTTTGTTGGCAGATTTGGAACACTTGGTTCAAGCATTAATGAACATCCTTCCAAATGCCAAAGTATTTTTTTTCTGGATTAGTACTTATTTGTATTTATTCTATTTATAACGCGCAACCATCAGGCCCGGAGGCATCAGGGCGCACTTAGGGCAATATGGGACAATAGTTCTGTTTTTTGTCCTCAGCAAAATATTGCTAGGTGTGCAATCAACTGAGGCATGTGTGCTTTCATGCTTAGAGCTGGTATGTTCTTCTGTAATAATAATGAGAATATTGATTCCAGTAATGCTGTTTATTTTAAAGAAGATGACATTTCCTTATCTTTTATGGGAAATGCCATTCTGTTTTGGAATGTAAGGGTTGCTTTGGAGAAGGTTATGTGAAGATTTTAGGAGTAAAGTAAGAAAATATATATATACAAAATAACAGGTGTCTGTCAAGCATCTGCAAAAAGAGCCAAACTCAAAAATTTACATTCACCACGCTCAGATTTTCGATATGTCCGCGGACATGGCGGTAGTCCGCGGACAGCGCGTTTTACATACGGGGTACATACAGGAATTTTGTGGTGGAGAGGCATGCAAATGAGAATGAGCAGAGCAATTGATTTATCAGTAAAGTTTACTGGGTATGTTGTGTAAGGAGAGAGTTTGTCAGAAAGTGTTTTTCCTGAGAGAAGAACAGATAGCTATGGTTGTGTGTTTCAGAAAACAGATTATCTGGATTCTGTGAGACTCATGGATACATTGGTTGGAGGTGCATGCAGAACGCTGTGGAGTAGCTGCAGCTCTTGGATTCCCGCATGTGGAGGTGCACTGGCATGGAGTGCGTGGAATGAAGTGGCTGGACCTGGTACCTCTCTGTGCTAGTTTGGAGACAGAGCATCATCCAGACATAATTATAATTCATTGTGAAGGGAACAGTTTAGGACATGTGTCTGGAATTTCATTGTAATTTGCAATGAAAGAAGGATTTGGGAAGGTTATGGATATGTTTCCAAATTCCCAAGTAGTTTTTTTTAGTATTGCCCAGAGACAAATGTGGCTGCGTTCTTCTTCATTTGGTCCACAAATGGAGAAAGCGAGGCACAATGTCAATAAGGCTATTTGTGCCTTTCTAAGCGATGTTGGCATGTCCTCTTTTCACAATGAAAATATTATGTTTCATAGCACATACATTTTTCGCAGAGATGGAGTCCATCTTACTTATGCTGGCAATCGGATTCTTCTGAGAAATGTACAAAATGCATTGCAACCTTTTTTAGAAATACAGCCATCCATTTTGCAGTAGGTGTTGACCATTTCAAGTTTTTCAAACACAAAAAAACCCACCAAAAGGCTCTTTTCAGAGCCACCACTTCCGTTCAGAGAAAAGTGCAATGGGTTTGCTAGTGCAGCACCCCAAAATTTTAGATGTCCACGAACTGTCCGTGTACTTCTAAAAAATACACAGGGCCCTGCACCATTTATTTGCCACTTCTATTTTTAAACTGTGAAAGGCGGCTCTGAAAAGAGCCTTTTTTTTTGGCTTTTGTTGTAATATATATTTTTTGTTTTTTTACACACGGCACACAAGGAAAAGAGGGGAAAGGAGGGCAAGGAAGGGACACTAACTCCTTGACTGCAGTCTCGAAAGCAATTTGAAGATTATCTGCCCTGCAGAGTACTGCATCGCAGTACATACACAATATTGTGACCCTCGAAAGGTAAGGGTCAACAGCATCATGAATGGCCTGTGAGGCAGCTGGAGGGATGCGCTCTCCCACAGGAGTGTCTCTTGTGGTGAGAGGAGCGGAGCGGAGGATGTGGTAGAGGAACTCAACCTACTACCTTGATCACAAGGTACAACCTTGCGAATGGCCCCACCGTATCGCTTCATGGATGTCGTACCAAAGCTGTACGAACCAGGCTTCTGATGACTCAGCACCATTTGGCACTGGTTGCAGGTGACCTTGTTCGCACATGCTTTTGGTACGTCACCATGAATGGTAAACAACCGCCACACCCAAGACTCACGGCAAGTGCTGGTAGTAGGGACTTCCACTACCTCATTCTCTTCATCCTCTTCATCCTCCTCCTCTACATCCTCACTCCTGTTCCCCTCTGCAGGCCCTTGGGGAGGTGGTGGTGGTGGGGGGTTGGGGGTGGTGCTGAGGAAGATGTAGCACCAGCTGGAGCAGCAGCAGCTATGGATGCCATCAGGGTTGATGAGATAATCTCAGCAAGGGCAGCAAAGGCAGCTAAAGTCAATCTGCAATAGCCAGAAACACAATGAAGATCAGCTCTGGGGTGTGGCCTTTTATAGGGGTGCTGGTGCACGCTCCGCGGACAGCCGCACTGTCCGCAGACAGATCGAACACTCCAAAAAGGATCAAAAAAGTTCCAAGAAGTATGTAGAAAGCCAGGGTCATTGTCAATGCAATGGTGAATTTTTACTGTAAAATACTTTGGATTGTCTAAAAAACTACTTTTAAAATGTTTGGGGACCCGGACAGTGTCCTCAAATCAGGGCACATGCTCAGCGTGGGTGCGGTTACATGATGATGTCGCGAAAACGTCCGCGAAGGGCATGGGTGTCTGCAGGACACCAAATGCACAGGAACGGTTGTGCACATGCGCGCGGGTTTTCTACGGACAGTGTTCAGGTCCTCAAACTAATTAAAAGTGTGACACACGTGAGACGGACAGTTACGGACAGGCGCGATGTTCATAGGACTTATGGGTGTGGTGCGCATGTGCGTAGCTGTTCTACAGACAGTACGGACAGGTATAGTGTCCTTAGGACACCTCCCTTTGGGTTAATTGCAGACATTCCGGACACCAAGTGTGTTCTAAGAACAGTTCCATGTTGCTTGCGGACAGTACGGACAGGTATAGTGTCCTTAGGAAACCTCCATTTTGGTTAATTGCAAACATTCCGGACACCAGGTGTGTTCTAAGTACATTTCCATCTTGCTTGCGAACAGTACAGACGGGTATAGTCTCCTTAGAACACCTCCATTTTGGTTAATTGTGGACATCCCGGACACCGAGTGTGTTCTAAGAACAATTCCATCTTGCTTGCGGACAGTACGGACAGATTAACAGGCCGATTCATGGAATAATTAGCGCGGCGCAAGTGGGCAAAAACGTGCGAATCGCAGTGGAATAGCGAAAATCGCAGTGCAAGTGTGAAAATCGCACGAAAAGCAGCGCACATCGATTCATGGAAGTCCGTGCGTGAGAAAACCAGCGGATGTGCGATAAAAAAGTGTACGGCGCACGTTGGCGCACAGGCCATCTAACAGTGTGCAGTATGTTCAAATAGGTATAAACAGTCCCTATAATAACATCCTACTCTACTGACAGGGATATCAATATGTATAATACAATAAAGAGTAAGATAACACGTCTTGTTTTACTTACATCCAACCCCCTTTACACAGGAACTCTATAAGGTTTTCCGGCATCACTAGTCCTGACAAAATGGACTGTCTGCTATAATTGATTAAAAAATGTGTATAACAAATTTTTATTCAAATAATTCGAACTGAATTTAAACATAAAACACTACCCTCACCTAACACAGTGTACTAAACACTAAAAAACAGTTACTAAAACATGAAATACAAAGTTCACTTATTTGCATGACACAAAAGATATCACATAACATAACACAAAAAAAATCTCAATGTGTCTCTAAAACAACAACCATCCCCTACCAGAAATTATGCAGTCGAGTATCCCGCATTTGGGGACATCGCAGGGGTCAGCACATCCGGTGTGCAATGGATGAGCCTCACCCTGGGAGAACCACCTTAGTGATCATGGTGTCTCCCCTGCCAGGTAAGTATACTTTGCATAATTTCTGGTAGGGGATGGTTGTTGTTTTAGAGACACATTGAGATTTTTTTTGTGTTATGTTATGTGATATCTTTTGTGTCTTAGTAACTGTTTTTTAGTGTTTAGTAGACTGTGTTAGGTGAGGGTAGTGTTTTATGTTTAAATTCAGTTCGAATTATTTGAATAAAAATTTGTTATACACATTTTTTAATCAATTATAGCAGACGGTCCATTTTGTCAGGACTAGTGATGCCGGAAAACCTTATAGAGTTCCTGTGTAAAGGGGGTTGGATGTAAGTAAAACAAGACGTGTTATCTTACTCTTTATTGTATTATACATCTAACAGCGTGCGCCAGGTCACAGCGAAAATCGCACAGGCCACAGCGAAATTCGCACATAGCGCGGCGCACGCAACAAAAGTAGGCGGAACACGGGCGTAACACTCGGAATGGGGAACAACTTGCCAAAACGTGGGCGTCACGGGGGAAGTACAGGGCACAAGTGCGCGGAACGCCCACACGCTCGCCTACAACACGTATTCATGGAATAGAATAGGGCAAAAAAGCGCACGCTCAAACCAGCGCACAGGCACAAACACGACCGCCACAAGAAAGCAGGCGGTAGCGTCTCTGCGGCTGTAAGAAATGTGCGCCAAAAGGTGCGCCAACAAATAGCACCTATATACTGCCATGATGAATGTCCTCTACTGTGGCCCTCCAGGACAAATGACGTGCAAAGGGGTACCCACAAACACGGACACCCGCTGACAAAAAATATGTGTGCGTGTATACCGGGGTGCGCGGGAAGTCTCACACGCGATTTGGCCGGGTACATGGATTTCAGGGGTGCGCGGGAAGTTCCACACGCGATTCCAGCAGGGTACGTGTATTTCAGGGGTGCGCGGGAAGTTCCACACGCGATTTCATCAGGGTACGTGTATTTCAGGGGTGCGCGGGAAGTTCCACACGCGATTGGCCCAGTGCGAGCAGGGTACCTGTATTTCAGGGGTGCGCGGGAATTTCCACACACGATTTCAGCAAGGTATGTGTATTTCAGGGGTGCGCGGGAAGTTCCACACGCGATTTCCTCAGGGTACGTGTATTGCAGGGGTGCGCGGGAAGTTTCACACGCGATTGGCCCAGTGCGAGCAGGGTACGTGTATTTCAGGGGTGCGCGGGAAGTTCCACACGCGATTTCAGCAAGGTATGTGTATTTCAGGGGTGCGCGGGAAGTTACACACGCGATTGGCCCAGTGCGAGCAAGGTATGTGTATTTCAGGGGTGCGCAGGAAGTTCCACACGCGATTTCAGCAGGGTACGTGTATTTCAGGGGTGCGCGGGAAGTTACACACGCGATTGGCCCAGTGCGAGCAAGGTATGTGTATTTCAGGGGTGCGCAGGAAGTTCCACACGCGATTTCATCAGGGTACGTGTATTGCAGGGGTGCGCGGGAATTACCACACGCGATTGGCCCAGTGCGAGCAGGGTACGTGTATTTCAGGGGTGCGCGGGAAGTTCCACACGCGATTTCAGAAAGGTATGTGTATTTCAGGGGTGCGCGGGAAGTTCCACACGCGATTTCAGCAGGGTACGTGTATTTCAGGGTTGCGCGGGAAGTTCCACACGCGATTGGCCCAGTGCGAGCAAGGTATGTGTATTTCAGGGGAGCGCGGGAAGTTCCACATGCGATTTCATCAGGGTACGTGTATTGCAGGGGTGCGCGGGAAGTTCCACACACGATTGGCCCAGTGCGAGCAGGGTACGTGTATTCCAGGGGTGCGCGGGAAGTTCCACACGCGATTTCAGCAAGGTATGTGTATTTCAGGGGTGCGCGGGAAGTTCCACACACGATTTCAGCAGGGTATGTGTATTTCAGGGGTGCGCGGGAAGTTACACACGCGATTGGCCCAGTGCGAGCAAGATATGTGTATTTCAGGGGTGCGCGGGAAGTTCCACACGCGATTTCATCAGGGTACGTGTATTGCAGGGGTGCGCGGGAATTACCACACTCGATTGGCCCAGTGCGAGCAGGGTACGTGTATTTCAGGGGTGCGCGGGAAGTTCCACACGCAATTTCATGAAGGTATGTGTATTTCAGGGGTGCGCGGGAAGTTCCACACGCGATTTCAGCAGGGTACGTGTATTTCAGGGGTGCGCGGGAAGTTCCACATGCGATTGGCCCAGTGCGAGCAAGGTATGTGTATTTCAGGGGTGCGCGGGAAGTTCCACACGCGATTTCATCAGGGTACGTGTATTGCAGGGGTGCGCGGGAAGTTCCACACGCGATTGGCCCAGTGCGAGCAGGGTACGTGTATTCCAGGGGTGCGCGGGAAGTTCCACACGCGATTTCAGCAAGGTATGTGTATTTCAGGGGTGCGCGGGAAGTTCCACACGCGATTTCAGCAGGGTATGTGTATTTCAGGGGTTCTGGGGAGTACCACACGTGAATTGGCCGTGTGGGCCCTCCCAGGTGTACGCTCCATAACCTCCACGGACCCTGCAGGCAGCCCACACCACGGGGGACTACCCTGCACCCATGCTCATGTCCCGCAGGCAGCCCATCCACCATGGGCATGCCCCCCAGCCAACCCACATGTCACCTTGCACTACTGATCAACAATGCATGTCTACCACCACCCCCACCCCCCCTGCCACCATGGGCATCCTCCACCAGGCCCCCACTCATGTCTACCACCACCCCCACCGCCCTGCCACCATGGGCAGCCTCCACCAGGCCCCCACTCATGTCTAACACCACCCCCACCCCCCAGCATCCAGGGTCACCCTCCACCAGGCCCCCACTCATGTCACCCACCACCCCCACCCCCCAGCATCCAGGGTCACCCTCCACCAGGCCCCCACTCATGTCTCCCACCACCCCCACCCCTCTGCCACCAGGGGCAGCCTCCACCAGGCCCCCACCCATGTCTCCCACCACCCCCACCCCCACCCCACAGCAGTGCAGGGGCAGCCTCCACCAGGCCCCCACCCATGTCTCCCACCACCCCCACCCCCCAGCATCCAGGGTCACCCTCCACCAGGCCCCCACTCATGTCTCCCACCACCCCCACCCCCCAGCAGTGTAGGGGCAGCCTCCACCAGGCCCCCACCCATGTCTCCCACCACCCCCAATCCCCAGCAGTGCAGGGGCAGCCTCCACCATGCCGCCACTCATGTCTCCCACCACCCCCACCCCTCAGCAGTGCAGGGGCAGCCTCCACCAGGCCCCCACTCATGTCTCCCACCACCCCCACCCCCCAGCATCCAGGGTCACCCTCCACCAGGCACCCACTCATGTCTCCCACCACCCCCACCCCCCAGCAGTGCAGGGGCAGCCTCCACCAGGCCCCACTCATGTCTCCCACCACCCCCACCCCCCAGCAGTGCAGGGGCAGCCTCCACCAGGCCCCCACTCATGTCTCCCACCACCCCCACCCCCCAGCAGTGCAGGGGCAGCCTCCACCAGGCCCCCACTCATGTCTCCCACCACCCCCACCCCCCTGCCACCATGGCCACCCTCCACCAGGCGCCCACTCATGTCTCCCACCACCCCCACCCCCCAGCAGTGCAGGGGCAGGCTCCACCAGGCCCCCACTCATGTCTCCCACCACCCCCACCCCCCAGCAGTGCAGGGGCAGCCTCCACCAGGCCCCCACTCATGTCTCCCACCACCCCCACACCCCTGCCACCAGGGGCAGCCTCCACCAGGCCCCCACCCATGTCTCCCACCACCCCCACCCCCCAGCATCCAGGGTCACCCTCAACCAGGCCCCCACTCATGTCACCCACCACCCCCACCCCCCTGCCACCATGGCCACCCTCCACCAGGCCCCCACTCATGTCCCCCTGCACCCCCACCCCCCAGCATCCAGGGTCACCCTCAACCAGGCCCCCACTCATGTCACCCACCACCCCCACCCCCCAGCCACCAGGGGCAGCCTCCACCAGGCCCCCACTCATGTCTCCCACCACCCCCACCCCCCTGCCACCAGGGGCAGCCTCCACCAGGCCGCCACCCATGTCTCCCACCACCCCCACCCCACAGCATCCAGGGTCACCCTCCACCAGGCCCCCACTCATGTCTCCCACCACCCCCACCTCCCAGCAGTGCAGGGGCAGCCTCCACCAGGCCCCCACTCATGTCTACCACCACCCCAACCCCCCAGCATCCAGGGTCACCCTCCACCAGGCCCCCACCCATGTCTCCCACCCCCACCCACCCCCCAGCAGTGCAGGGGCAGCCTCCACCAGGCCCCCACTCATGTCTCCCACCACCCCCACCCCCCTGCCACCAGGGGCAGCCTCCACCAGGCCCCCACCCATGTCTCCCACCGCCCCCACCCCCCAGCAGTGCAGGGGCAGCCTCCACCAGGCCCCCACTCATGTCTACCACCACCCCCACCCCCCTGCCACCATGGCCACCCTCCACCAGGCCCCCACTCATGTCCCCCTGCACCCCCACCCCCCAGCATCCAGGGTCACACTCCACCAGGCCCCCGCTCATGTCACCCACCACCCCCACCCCCTAGCCACCAGGGGCAGCCTCCACCAGGCCCCCACTCATGTCTCCCACCACCCCCACCCCCCTGCCACCAGGGGCAGCCTCCACCAGGCCCCCACCCATGTCTCCCACCACCCCCACCCCCCAGCAGTGCAGGGGCAGCCTCCACCAGGCCCCCACTCATGTCTCCCACCACCCCCACCCCCCTGCCACCAGGGGCAGCCTCCACCAGGCCCCCACCCATGTCTCCCACCACCCCCACCCCCCAGCATCCAGGGTCACCCTCCACCAGGCCCCCACTCATGTCTCCCACCACCCCCACCTCCCAGCAGTGCAGGGGCAGCCTCCACCAGGCCCCCACTCATGTCTACCACCACCCCCACCCCCCAGCATCCAGGGTCACCCTCCACCAGGCCCCCACCCATGTCTCCCACCCCCCCCCACCCCCCAGCAGTGCAGGGGCAGCCTCCACCAGGCCCCCACTCATGTCTCCCACCACCCCCACCCCCCTGCCACCAGGGGCAGCCTCCACCAGGCCCCCACTCATGTCTCCCACCACCCCCACCCCCCAGCAGTGCAGGGGCATCCTCCACCAGGCCCCCACTCATGTCTTCCACCGCTCCCACCCCCCTGCCACCATGGCCACCCTCCACCAGGCCCCCACTCATGTCCCCCTGCACCCCCACCCCCCAGCATCCAGGGTCACCCTCCACCAGGCCCCCACTCATGTCACCCACCACCCCCAGCCACCAGGGGCAGCCTCCACCAGGCCCCCACCCATGTCTCCCACCACCCCCATCCCCCAGCAGTGCAGGGGCAGCCTCCACCAGGCCCCCACTCATGTCTACCACCACCCCCACCCCCCTGCCACCATGGCCACCCTCCACCAGGCCCCCACTCATGTCCCCCTGCACCCCCACCCCCCAGCATCCAGGGTCACCCTCCACCAGGCCCCCACTCATGTCACCCACCACTCCCACCCCCCAGCCACCAGGGGCAGCCTCCACCAGGCCCCCACTCATGTCTCCAACCACCCCCACCCCCCTGCCACCAGGGGCAGCCTCCACCAGGCCCCCACCCATGTCTCCCACCACCCCCACCCCCCAGCAGTGCAGGGGCAGCCTCCACCAGGCCCCCACTCATGTCTACCACCACCCCCACCCCCCTGCCACCATGGCCACCCTCCACCAGGCCCCCACTCATGTCCCCCTGCACCCCCACCCCCCAGCATCCAGGGTCACCCTCCACCAGGCCCCCCCCTCATGTCACCCACCACCCCCATCCCCAGCATCCAGGGTCACCCTCCACCAGGCCCCCACTCATGTCTACCACCACCCCCACCCCCCTGCCACCAGGGGCAGCCTCCACCAGGCCCCCACCCATGTCTCCCACCACCCCCACCCCCCAGCAATGCAGGGGCAGCCTCCACCAGGCCCCCACTCATGTCTCCCACCACCCCCACCCCCCAGCATCCAGGATCACCCTCCACCAGGCCCCCACTCATGTCTCCCACCACCCCCACCCCCCTGCCACCATGGGCAGCCCCCACCAGGTCCTCACAATCCCCAATCATGTGCGTAATGGTCAGCCTCCACAGCCAAAAAGCCCTACCAAGTAACCCATTCAGCCACATGGAAATGGAAATCACATGTTACACCCCCAATGTACATGAAGCTAATGAACCCATGTCCGTCACACACAATGGTTGCAATTGAATGGGAAAACACACAACATGACATGCATGAAACCAATGAGATGATACCACACAGTGAAGTATGGAAACAAAATTGTATTGAAAAAAATAAAGAATGCTAAAGAAAGAAAACAAACTACAATGTGAATGAGAAAAAAAAAGCTGCATGTCCGTATAAAAACACAAAACTGCAAATCAGAATCCAAAAAAATTTTGTCCAAAGTCAAATGTAAAAAAATCTCCATGCAATAAAGAACTATGTACAAAACCAACAAGGGTCCATGAGCCCAACTGAACAAAGGAAACCTACTAAAAAACCTACCTAAAAATCAACTATATACAAAAAGTGGAGCAGTGTCCGTCGACTCCAAATCATAATAAGAAAGAAAGGAAACCTAAAACTAAAGAACTATATACAAAGGCGGCGGGCAAGTCCAGCGGCTCACTCCGTGGTGTCCCGGGCCAGGGCATCATCGAACTCCTGTTCGATGTCCCCGAGGCGGTCCAGTTCCATGGCCCCGAGGGTCCGCAGGGGCGACGCCGTGTCCTCCTCCAACCCCCTGTGGATTGCCTCGAGGCACTTGGCCCGCCTCAGGGCCCTCCGCATGGAGTTCTCCGCCCTGACCATTGTGAGCCGCGCCTCTTCTGCCCGCCGCTGCTCCGCACCTATGGCCTGGCCCAACCGCTGCCACACGGAAGACACTCTCTGTCCTGGGTCCCCCTGCCCTCCGGCCGATGCCTGCCCCTCCGATGTCGAAAGCCCCGAGCCTTCATGTCTCCCACCATGTTGCTGCTGCTGCTGCTCTGCCTCTGCCCGTGCACTGCCTCCTGCTGCCTGCACATCCTCCGCCGGCTGGGGTGCAGTTGTTGATGTGGCCACCCCTGCTGGACCTCCAACTCCCGACTGTGGCAGGGATGCCTCCTCCACCAGCCTGGCCGCACTGTCAGAGGCAGCTCCACAGGGCACCCAGGTGACTGATGGGTGGGAAGATGGCACAGAGGACGACTGGCGCGTAGGGGGTCCAGTTGAGGAGGGGGTTGGAGCAAGCCCCATCAGACGGAGGAATCCGGCCTGGGTGTCCTGTCCCAGCAGGCTGACGTGGTCAACGAGCCATTCGAGATGACGTGCAGTCTCTCCATGAACAGACTGCAGGTCACCTCGCATGGCCCGTTGACGCAACGCCACACCAGCCAGGACAGGCTCAACCCGGATCTGGATGGCCACGTCCGCAGGCAGAGGAAGGCCAGTTGACGTCAGCTCATCCCCTGCCTGAAAACGGGTCTGGACATAGGCATCCCTGCTGGTGCAAGATGATGCAGGGACAGGATCGGGGACAGGATTGCACACAGGCACCTCCGCGGCCGCCTGTGCTGCCTCCTGTCCCTGGTCCTGCACTGCACCACTAGCACCAGTGGGATCCCCACCTCCAGACCCCATCTCTGGTGCTTGCATGGCCTCCTCCTCCACCAAACCCCCCACCAACCTGGATGACTCCGTGCCATCTTCCCCTGTTGGGCCCTGTGGGGTCCCAGCTGCCCCTTCTGCTGCCGAGGAGTCCAACTGCAACCTCCGCCTCTTGGACCTCCCCCCGGCAGCTGCGGCCTGGGACGCGGCACCGGACTCCTCACTCCCCGACGAGATGACAACACGGGAGGGGAGCCGGGCCTTGCGTCTCCGGCTGGCGGTCGGATCCCCGCCGCTGTGCTCCACAGCACCTTCTCCGCCCTCTTCATCAGTTGACGCTGCAGACAGGGTGAAACAAAACACAGGCATCAGGGCACTGTACAATGGACACATACACGCATGACAGTTGCACATGAGTGGCATTGGCAAACCTCAGACATGTCATCACAATCCCCAACACACATGTCACTGCAACTCGCACACATGAGCCATACCACAGCCATATCGCAACTGCCACCACCATCCATACACATACAACAGCATGAGCAGCCAAAGGGGAGCCAGACATCACATGCAACACAGGAAGTGCACCACACATGTACACACACCACCACACTTGCAAGCATGTCTACACCTCTGCCAAGTGTCGCACTGTTCAGACGGGTATCCATGTCACATCTGCCAATCAGGCTTCCACATACCGCTGTCACATGCATCCATGTTGCATCACTGTTGCACCCTTGTCAAATACACACACATGCACATGTACACAGTGCTCATACATGCAGCCGAAAACAACATACATGCCTGACATGACGGACATGTCTACTTACATACACATTCATCCAAACATGTGTGCACGCACAACTGCATTTGCCATGCAAGCCCACACACACAAGCACCATCCATGTCTCACACATTACAGCCCTCGCATGTGTCAGCCCCACGGCCCTGTACACCCCCACCCATACTCGACCCCATACAAACAGATGTGCAACCGGCACAATGCCGAATAATCACCACACGCACTGCTCACAATAAGGATGCATGTACACTCACCTCTCGACTCCAGACGGGTCTGCTTCTCTAGGACCTGGACGTGGAGCGCTGGGGATATGCGTTCCAGGACCCCCATCTGTTCTTCCGACAAGTGGCCCCGGCGCCCCTTGGCATCCGCTGCCTTCAAGAGGCGCCGGGCCTTGTTCAGGGTCCTGGACCTGAAGTCCTCCCAGCGCTTCCTGACATGTTGTAAGTCCCGGACTGCCACCCCCTCCGCGTTGATGGCAGTCACGATGTCAGTCCAGATCCGAGTCCGTCCTTCCTTGTCGGCGCCGGAACTTCCGAAGAGGGCATCATACTGCCCCAGGACTTGCTCCACCAGGACACCAACTTCGGTGGCACTGAAGCTGGTGCCCCTCTGCCTCTCTGGCCGGTGGTTGTCAGTGGTCACAGATGGTGTTTGCCCCGACATGACAACCCCAGAGGCAGGAGTGGGTGGGCAACTGGGTCCTGGGGCTGGGCTGTGGAGCGATGGAATTCCAGTCGGGAGTCTTCGCTTCCAGCAGGGGTGGTCACAGCAACAGCACCCCTGGCTGATGTGCAGGCAGCAAATGGCAGTGCACATGGGCAGCAGGCAGTCAGGCAGTCAGGCAGCAGCAGATGGCAGGTGGGAGCGTGCTCGGGGCTCTGGGGGGCAGTAGTTCGGCCTTCTGGGCAGGAGCGTGGTCTTCCGTGTGCTTACGCGTGGCCAGCTTGGTACGGAGTGATTTGGCACGTGAAAATCCTGCACGTCAGCATGAAAACCGAGGAAAGGCCCTTAGCGCGTAAGCGCATCAGCACGCATACGCGATTCTATTGGACCAAAGGCCCTCAGCGCGTAAGCGCGTCTGTGACGTGACCCGCAGGGGTGTTTCCCACACAGCACGTGATGACAGAGCACACGTGGAAAGACTGCACGTCAGAGTCTCATCGCGTGTAATTGGACAGCACGTCAGAGTCTCATCGCGTGTGATTTGTGGAAATGGCCCAACACGCAGAAGTGACAAAGCGTGTAATTGGGTGAAATGGCCCTACACGCATAAGTGACAAAGCGTGTAATTGGTGGAAATGGCCCTAGCGCGTACACGCCGCGCAAGTGACGCTGGACGTGTGGGCCTGTATAAAAGGTACGCGTAGAACACCATTTCCTTGTACGTGCTTTTCGTGGAGAGCGATTGGGTGAATTCTGTACTTCTTGTCGTTTCACACGCGATTTACTTCACAGCGTTTCAAGTTCGTATTCCCTGTTACCTCTGACAGCTTTTTCTCTTTTTTCTCTTTTACTGGTTTACCTGGGCCTGTTCCCTCAAACAGTGTTCCCTTCTACTGTTGTCCTGTCTCCTCAGACAGCGTACAAATCTTCTTTTGGCGGGGGTGTTGCCAACCAAACGCACTCCTTTTTCACGCTCTTTTACCTGGCAGACGGTGAGTCACGCACGTATCTAACATCTGTGCTTGCCCCGTGTGTAGCCTACCCCTTCAGAGGTCATTCTAGGCTGCGTGTGACACGCATACGTTCATTCTTGTGTTACTGGGTGCCACAGCGTAGTGCAGGTTTTTCTTTCTGCACACGTGGTCTAGGAGGGGTTGCGTGCATGTCATCTCCCTTTTTTGGGGCTCCTGTGCGTAGCGTGACCCGTCATCTTTCCCCAGGGGTTACAATCAGCCTTGCAAGAGCACTAGGGTACAATTACCATCTGGTACCCAACCCCTTTGACCCCCAATTGCCCAGGACAATATTTTACAGCCACTCCCATACGCACATTAACATCAGTGCCATGGCTGGGAGGCGAGGATTCCGTAAGGGTGGCAAAGGTGGAAGAGCCACAAGTGGTGGCCGTGGTGGATCCGGTAGGGGACGTGGTCGTTACTTGCAGGGTGAGCCTGTCCCCCCATGTGTGGAGGACCAGTCAAGGGCACCCATAATCCCCCCACCCCCCCCTCCCGTTGAGGCTGATGTGGCTGACACCATCCATGCTCAGCCCTTGTTGGACCAGCCCATTGTGGCACCAGACCTGGCTGACTCCATGGCTGACTTCCAGGTCAGCAGGCCTATGACACGTGCGCTGGTGCACGTTGATGTCACCATGCCACGTGCATCTGGGGCAGCAAGGTCATCTGCTGCACCAAGTAGGCAGGGCGTAGAGGCTGCAGGGGCAGCTGCGGCTCCATCCACCCCAGCCCGGACAGTGTCGGTCCTAGTCCATGCTGCTGACATTCCCCCTGACACCATCACACTAGAGCCAATGCCTGCACCAACTCCCATGCTGAGTGTGCAATCCCACACTCCTGATACAGAGTCCACCAGGGCTCCTGCCCCTAGTGTCCAGAGTGGCGCAGGTCACTCAGGATCACCACCACCTTCCAAGCGGAAGAGGAAGAGTGCTCGTCCGGCACAGGCTGATGCCCCAGACACGGCTACACAGTCCGGCCCATCCAGGAAGCCCAGCTTCACGGATGACGAACTGAATGCACTTGTCGAGTATGTGTCCGCACATGACAACGAGATGGTCATTGTTGCAGGATCCAAGACCACACCTGCACAACGCCAGGCACACTGGCAGACCGTTGCGGACATCGTAAGTGCCCTTGGAATCGTGAGGCGCACAGCCAATGATTGCTATAAGCGCTGGAATGACCTAAAGCGCAGGGCAAAGAGTAAGCTGGCCTCAAGTCATGCCGCAACTCTAGTGACTGGAGGTGGGTCTCCAGTAGTAGACATGGAACTCACTCCACATGAGTCAGTCGCTGGGACCTACGTCACGGAGGAACAGATCCAAGGCGTGGGAGATTTGGCTGATTACGAGGCATTGTCCGGTGAGTGCACATGCATGTGTGTGTCATCCATGTGCATGGTGTGTGTGAGGGCTTCTGTTTGTGTGCCAGGTGAGAGTGTGTGCGCCTGAGTCGTATGGGTCAGCCATGTGCTTCATGCAATACATCCTGCGCAGCTGCATTTGGCCATAGCAGTATCCCTTCTGCCAACAGTAGACATCTAGCCCAACTGCACGCCAGTTGCCCTTGAAGTGTCACCTTGCCACAACATTGTTGCTTAATTTTTCACTGTTCATTTAGTCAGATTGTTTGCATTCCACCACTTTTACTAGACATGTCGCAGTCCTCTAGTCACATGTCTGACATGGCTATGGTAAAGTGGAGTGACTTTGTTACCTGGATATCATTTGTTCACACATGTCCCTGCGCAATTGCACCATTTCGGACTGGCAGCTCCAGGTGAAGAATCTGACCTGTTTGAATTAGAAAAGCTATTACATGTGGGAACTGGACTGAATGAATAGGTGCTGCCCTCCTCTCCATCTTCACTCAATAGCAATGGTACATGCCATCCGTGTGATGGCATGTGTGTTTCACCTGCCAATCACAGGCCAATGTGTGATGCCACTGCCAGGCAGCATGCAGAAAATGTGTTCATCTTCCATCTTGGTGTCATCAGTGTGTGCCATTTGCCTGCCCTTCATACGCAGTGAGGGTGCATGCATGGGAGGGTTTTAGTCATGTGGGACATGTGTCAAACAAGTACTGGTTTTCTTGCTTCTCAGCCCTCATTGTGTGCCATGGTGCTAATGCCTGTTTCCATTTCTTTGTTTTAATGTCTTTGCAGGGGAAGACGCACCTGATACTGCCTGGGTTGTGGAGATGGTGCAGACCCAGGAGGGGTCCGAGGGCCGACCAACCACTAGTGAGGGATGTGGTGTGGTGGTGGGTGAGAACCCACAAGTGCTGCAGGTCGTGTTCTCAAGGGGTGTCTCTGGCTGCACCTCCCCCGAGCTGTACTCAGGTGTTGATTCGGATGAGACCTACGTGCCGTCGCAGGTGAGTGTTCCAGGGAGGGATTCTGTTCTGTCTCACCCACCTGCACCAGGGTCAGAACCCTCAATGGGGATGTCAGTGTTGGCAGCTATGCCTTTGGTGGTTACGGATGCAGGGTCACACTCCGCGACATCTGATCCTGTTCCTGGGCCAGCAGATCAGAGGGGGAATGCAGTCCTGCAGCCTCAGGCAGTGCCGGCACAGCAAGGCGCAGTTCGCCTTGCCCCAGACAGGTGTGGTGCCCGCCGACGTGGTGGCCATACGCCACCTGGCAATACCGCATGGGAGCAATCCATTTACGGTATGGCAACCCATCAGGCAGCATCATCCGAGATGATGGCTCAGGCCATGGATAGGGTGGCCACTTCCATTGTCCCCCCTGAAAGGCTGATGGAGCGACTAGAGCAGGCAACCGACTCCATCTGCCAGTCACACAGGGAGGACATGTTGGGGTCCAACAGGGACAGGCGGGCGGCACTGGCGACTCTGCAGGAGGCCATCTCCATTGAGTCCCAGGGCCACAGGGAACCCCTGAGGCAGGAGCTCCTTCACCTCAGGACGACTCTTGTTGAGCTTGAGGCTTCAACACACCAAAGGACAGAACAGCAGCTGGAGCGTCTCACCCGTACGCTCTCAGCTGAGATGCAGGCAACGAGGGCGGAGGTCCGGGCATCCCGTGAGTTGTTGCATTGGGACCTCCGCACACTCATCCTCCAGAACCAGACCTACCACACCCGCATGCTTGCAGCCATCTAGGAGCAGACTAGGGCCTTGCGTGGGCTGCCTCCCATAGTGCAACCACCTCTGGATGCAGCTGCACAAGGTGATAATAGCGACAGCAGTGATACTCCCACAATAGGGTAGCCGTGTGGGGCATGAGCCCATGGAGGTGTTTTATTTTCCCAGGATCCACGCAGGTGGGTTCTGGTGTGCATCCTGTCCTCGGACCTCCTGGGTGGCCTCCCCAACCCCCCCGGGCCCTTCAATGGCCATTTTTGATTTTTTTTTATTTTTATTTTTATTTTTATTTATTTTATTCCCAATTTTTTTGGGACGATTTGTTGGCTTCCGTGGTTCCTGTGGGCATACGCTGCATTGTGGCTGGGCATATGCAGGCTTGTAATGTATTTGGTTCAGATGCTTGGGTTTGAGTCACACACACCCCTCCTGCTTCCCGTTTCCATGGGCTTGCAAAGGGTGTGCCCAAGTGACAGTGAATTACACAGTGACGTTGGACTCCCATGAGCTGTGTGGGCAGTCTGTAGTCAATACTGTGTATACATTCCTAGTGCATATTGCTGTTGTGTTGTACACTGCATGTTGCATTGATGTGTAACTCATCTTCTGTGTCTACCTCCCAATTTGCAGGTCCCTTCCTCATGTCTACACAAGGACCTCTAGTCTGGAGATGTGGTCCATGTTGGCAGCAGTGCACCTACAACTCTACATGGTGCCAACACTGCACAGTTGGTAGTGGTGGGAGTGCAGGCATTTCCAGGTGGTGAGACTACTAATATTTAACATTAGTGATGTCATGTTAATGGTAGTACGTGCTCAAGTTTGTTGTTGGTCCGGCATTACTGTGAGCATTTCAGGTGTTGCAAGTTTCTAATATGGAGACTGTACATTGTGACACTAGTGTCATGTTGTGGGGATTACTTTGTTTACCTGCAAATAGCATGACATGGCAAGTGTGTCGTGTGGCGGTGCTGGGGTTGGGTTGGCTGACATGGCACTGTCCTCTTGTTGCATTTTGCAAGTGGGTATTCATTTTAGCTGCTTGAATGTGTAACTTCACAAAACTGCATTGGTGGTGTCTGTGTGGGTAGGGATGCACACATTGTGACACTTCCAGGTGAACAATCTCAGGCTGATATGGTTTTCACGGTTCTTTCTCCAGACATTCAGGATCAGTGTCAGGTTGCGTCATCATTGATTGTCAGATGGAATGTGCCAGGGCAGTGTGCACTCCACAGGGGTGTGATTTCTATGTGAAGTAATTAGCCACTAGCTGTGTACGGGCTGCCTCCCCCGTGCCCTTTCCCCTCCCATGCGCAGCGGCTGTGCATGTGGTTGGGGATGGGGGGGCACCACCATGTCCACGGCCAGGCCCCGGCGTGTTGCAACGTTGTGCAGGACACATGCTGCCACTATGATCCTGCACACTACTGGGGGAGCGTACAACAGCTGGCCGCCCGAACGGTCAAGGGAGCGAAAGCGTGACTTCAGCACTCCGAATGTGCGCTCCACTATGCCCCGGGTTGTAATGTGGGCTGTGTTATATCTTACCTGGGGTGGCGTGGTGGGGTTCCGAATTGGCGTCATCATGTGGGGGCTGAGAGGGTAGGCACTGTCCCCTGTGGAGGTGGTGATTGGTATCATTGGTGGGGTTGTGACCTTGCTCAGTATCTGACATGCATGCATGTGCAGTGGCATTCATACTCACCAAGCAGCCATGTATCGCCATGCCGCCCAGCTTCTAGGTCCCGGATTAGGGTGGACATTCGGTAAATGAAGCTGTCGTGGGTTGACCCGGGATAGTTGGCATATACTGAGGTGATGATTCCCTTGGCATTACATACTACCTGCACGTTGATGGAATGCCAGTGCTTGCGGTTCCTATAGATGTGCTCAGATGCCCTGGGGGGACGTAGAGCCACATGGGTGCAGTCGATGGCACCTAGCACTTTGGGGAATCGTGCCACAGCGTAGAAATCCAGGGCGGCAGCATGCCTTTCTGCAGGGGTTCTGGGCAGGTATATGTGCCTGCGGACTGATGGGCGTGCAGTGATGATGTTCAAGACCTGGTGTAGGCAGCGTGACTGGGTGGCCTGTGATACACCACCCACAATGGCACTTGTCCGCTGAAATGATCCAGTGGCTAAGAAGTGCAGTACATTGAGGACCTTCTCCAGGGGGCTGAGTGCTTGGGAGCACAGGGTGGGTGATGTGAGGTCATCCTCCCACTCACTCACCAGGTCCAGTATGATGTGTGGTGGAAACCTGTACCTCCCATGCACCTGGTCATCAGGCATCCCGAAAAGGCTGGTTCTGGGTGTGAATATTCTGGCCCTGACTATCCTCCTCCTCCTCCTTTGGTAGGCCACGCCCACTGCTGCTAGGAACGGTATGTTCATCCTGGGTCTGAGCTTGTTATTTTGTTAGCGCGCAAATTAATGCGTTGCGCGTGTTGTAGGCGAGCGTGTGACCCGCGCACCCCTGAAATCCAGTACCCAGTCCAATAGCGTGTGGAAATTCCCGCGCACACCGGGATACAGGTGCGCTGACGTACTTGCGTGTGTAAGTGTCCGCGCACACCTGCCATACACGTACATAGGCCAATCGCGTGTACGCGCACTTTTGTCCAATTACACGCGATGACACCCTGACGTGCTGTCCAATTACACGCGATGAGACTCTGCCGTGCTGTCCAATTACACGCGATGAGACTCTGACGTGCTGTCCAATTACACGCGATGAGACTCTGACATGCTGTCCAATTACACGCGATGAGACTCTGACGTGCAGTCTTTCCACGTGTGCTCTGTCATCACGTGCTGTGTGGGAAACACCCGTGCGGGTCACGTCACAGACGCGCTTACGCGCTGAGGGCCTTTGGTCCAATAGAATCGCGTATGCGTGCTGACGCGCTTACGCGCTAAGGGCCTTTCCTCGGTTTTTACGCTGACGTGCAGGATTTTCACGTGCCAAATCACTCCGTACCAAGCTGGCCACGCGTAAGCACACGGAAGACCACGCTCCTGCCCAGAAGGCCGAACTACTGCCCCCCAGAGCCCCGAGCACGCTCCCACCTTCCATCTGCTGCTGCCTGACTGCCTGCTGCCCACGTGCACTGCCATTTGCTGCCTGCACATCAGCCAGGGGTGCTGTTGCTGTGACCACCCCTGCTGGAAGCGAAGACTCCCGACTGGAATTCCATCGCTCCACAGCCCAGCCCCAGGACCCAGTTGCCCACCCACTCCTGCCTCTGGGGTTGTCATGTTGGGGCAAACACCATCTGTGACCACTGACAACCCCCGGCCAGAGAGGCAGAGGGGCACCAGCTTCAGTGCCACCGAAGTTGGTGTCCTGGTGGAGCAAGTCCTGGGGCAGTATGATGCCCTCTTCGGAAGTTCCCGCGCCGACAAGGAAGGACGGACTCGGATCTGGACTGA
This sequence comes from Ambystoma mexicanum, assembly GCF_040938575.1. Taxonomy (NCBI): domain Eukaryota; kingdom Metazoa; phylum Chordata; class Amphibia; order Caudata; family Ambystomatidae; genus Ambystoma; species Ambystoma mexicanum. The sequence goes on along the minus strand of NC_090937.1, from coordinate 1,479,689,998 downwards.
CATCATGACTGCCATCAACGCGGAGGGGGTGGCAGTCCGGGACTTACAACATGTCAGGAAGCGCTGGGAGGACTTCAGGTCCAGGACCCTGAACAAGGCCCGGCGCCTCTTGAAGGCAGCGGATGCCAAGGGGCGCCGGGGCCACTTGTCGGAAGAACAGATGGGGGTCCTGGAACGCATATCCCCAGCGCTCCACGTCCAGGTCCTAGAGAAGCAGACCCGTCTGGAGTCGAGCGGTGAGTGTACATGCATCCTGATTGTGAGCAGTGCGTGTGGTGATTATTCGGCATTGTGCCGGTTGCACATCTGTTTGTATGGGGTCTGTTCATGGAGAGACTGCACATCATCTCGAATGGCTCGTTGACCACGTCAGCCTGCTGGGACAGGTCTCCCAGGCCGGATTCCTCCGTTTGATGGGGCTTGCTCCGACCCCCTCCTCAACTGGACCCCCTACGCGTCAGTCGTCCTCTGTGCCATCTTCCCACCCATCAGTCACCTGGGTGCCCTGTGGAGCTGCCTCTGACGGTGCGGCCAGGCTGGTGGAGGAGGCATCCCTGCCACAGTCGGGAGTCGGAGGTCCAGCAGGGGGGGCCACATCAACAACTGCACCCCAGCCGGCGGAGGATGTGCAGGCAGCAGGAGGCAGTGCACGGGCAGAGGCAGAGCAGCAGCAGCAGCAACATGGTGGGAGACATGAAGGCTCGGGGCTTTCGACATCGGAGGGGCAGGCATCGGCCGGAGGGCAGGGGGACCCAGGACAGAGAGTGTCTTCCGTGTGGCAGCGGTTGGGCCAGGCCATAGGTGCGGAGCGGCGGCGGGCGGAAGAGACGCGGCTCACAATGGTCAGGGCGGAGAACTCCATGCGGAGGGCCCTGAGGCGGGCCGAGTGCCTCGAGGCAATACTCAGGGGGTTGGAGGAGGACACGGCGTCGTCCCTGCGGACCCTCGGGCCATGGAACTGGACCGCCTCCGGGACATCGAACAGGAGTTCGATGATGCCCTAGCCCGGGACACCACGGAGTGAGCCGCTGGACTTGCCCGCCGCCTTTGTATATAGTTCTTTAGTTTTAGGTTTCCTTTCTTTCTTATTATGATTTGGAGTCGACGGACACTGCTCCACTTTTTGTATATAGTTGATTTTTAGGTAGGTTTTTTAGTAGGTTTCCTTTGTTCAGTTGGGCTCATGGACCCTTGTTGGTTTTGTACATAGTTCTTTATTGCATGGAGATTTTTTTACATTTGACTTTGGACAACATTTTTTTGGATTCTGATTTGCAGTTTTGTGTTTTTATACGGACATGCAGCTTTTTTTTCTCATTCACATTGTAGTTTGTTTTCTTTCTTTAGCATTCTTTATTTTTTTCAATACAATTTTGTTTCCATACTTCACTGTGTGGTATCATCTCATTGGTTTCATGCATGTCATGTTGTGTGTTTTCCCATTCAATTGCAACCATTGTGTGTGACGGACATGGGTTCATTAGCTTCATGTACATTGGGGGTGTAACATGTGATTTCCATTTCCATGTGGCTGAATGGGTTACTTGGTAGGGCTTTTTGGCTGTGGAGGCTGACCATTACGCACATGATTGGGGATTTTGAGGACCTGGTGGGGGCTGCCCATGGTGGCAGGGGGGTGGGGGTGGTGGGAGACATGAGTGGGGGCCTGGTGGAGGGTGACCCTGGATGCTGGGGGGTGGGGGTGGTGGGAGACATGAGTGGGGGCCTGGTGGAGGCTGTCCCTGCACTGCTGGGGGGTGGGGGTGGTGGGAGACATGGGTGGGGGCCTGGTGGAGGCTGCCCCTGGTGGCAGGGGGTGGGGGTGGTGGGAGACATGAGTGGGGGCCTGGTGGAGGGTGACCCTGGATGCTGGGGGGTGGGGGTGTTGGGTGACATGAGTGGGGGCCTGGTGGAGGGTGACCCTGGATGCTGGGGGGTGGGGGTGCAGGGGGACATGAGTGGGGGCCTGGTGGAGGGTGGCCATGGTGGCAGGGGGGTGGGGGTGGTGGTAGACATGAGTGGGGGCCTGGTGGAGGCTGCCCTGCACTGCTGGGGGGTGGGGGTGGTGGGAGACATGGGTGGGGGCCTGGTGGAGGCTGCCCCTGGTGGCAGGGGGGTGGGGGTGGTGGGAGACATGAGTGGGGGCCTGGTGGAGGGTGACCCTGGATGCTGGGGGGTGGGGGTGGTGGGAGACATGGGTGGGGGCCTGGTGGAGACTGCCCCTGGTGGCAGGGGGGTGGGGGTGGTGGGAGACATGAGTGGGGGCCTGGTGGAGGCTGCCCCTGCACTGCTGGGGGGTGGGGGTGGTGGGAGACATGAGTGGGGGCCTGGTGGAGGCTGCCCCTGCACTGCTGGGGGGTGGGGGTGGTGGGAGACATGGGTGGGGGCCTGGTGGAGGCTGCCCCTGGTGGCAGGGGGTGGGGTGGTGGGAGACATGAGTGGGGGCCTGGTGGAGGGTGACCCTGGATGCTGGGGGGTGGGGGTGCAGGGGGACATGAGTGGGGGCCTGGTGGAGGGTGGCCATGGTGGCAGGGGGGTGGGGGTGGTGGTAGACATGAGTGGGGGCCTGGTGGAGGCTGCCCCTGCACGGCTGGGGGGTGGGGGTGGTGGGAGACATGGGTGGGGGCCTGGTGGAGGCTGCCCCTGGTGGCAGGGGGGTGGGGGTGGTGGGAGACATGAGTGGGGGCCTGGTGGAGGGTGACCCTGCACTGCTGGGGGGTGGGGGTGGTGGGAGACATGGGTGGGGGCCTGGTGGAGGCTGCCCCTGGTGGCTGGGGGGTGGGGGTGGTGGGAGACATGAGTGGGTGCCTGGTGGAGGGTGACCCTGGATGCTGGGGGGTGGGGGTGGTGGGAAACATGAGTGGGGGCCTGGTGGAGGCTGCCCCTGCACTGCTGGGGGGTGGGGGTGGTGGGAGACATGAGTGGGGGCCTGGTGGAGGGTGACCCTGGATGCTGGGGGGTGGGGGTGGTGGGAGACATGGGTGGGGGCCTGGTGGAGGGTGACCCTGGATGCTGGGGGGTGGGGGTGGTGGGTGACATGAGTGGGGGCCTGGTGGAGGGTGACCCTGGATGCTGGGGGGTGGGGGTGCAGGGGGATATGAGTGGGGGCCTGGTGGAGGGTGGCCATGGTGGCAGGGGGGTGGGGGTGGTGGTAGACATGAGTGGGGGCCTGGTGGAGGCTGCCCCTGCACGGCTGGGGGGTGGGGGTGGTGGGAGACATGGGTGGGGGCCTGGTGGAGGCTGCCCCTGGTGGCAGGGGGGTGGGGGTGGTGGGAGACATGAGTGGGGGCCTGGTGGAGGGTGACCCTGCACTGTTGGGGGGTGGGGGTGGTGGGAGACATGGGTGGGGGCCTGGTGGAGGCTGCCCCTGGTGGCTGGGGGGTGGGGGTGGTGGGAGACATGAGTGGGTGCCTGGTGGAGGGTGACCCTGGATGCTGGGGGGTGGGGGTGGTGGGAAACATGAGTGGGGGCCTGGTGGAGGCTGCCCCTGCACTGCTGGGGGGTGGGGGTGGTGGGAGACATGAGTGGGGGCCTGGTGGAGGGTGACCCTGGATGCTGGGGGGTGGGGGTGGTGGGAGACATGGGTGGGGGCCTGGTGGAGGGTGACCCTGGATGCTGGGGGGTGGGGGTGGTGGGTGACATGAGTGGGGGCCTGGTGGAGGGTGATCCTGGATGCTGGGGGGTGGGGGTGCAGGGGGATATGAGTGGGGGCCTGGTGGAGGGTGGCCATGGTGGCAGGGGGGTGGGGGTGGTGGTAGACATGAGTGGGGGCCTGGTGGAGGCTGCCCCTGCACTGCTGGGGGGTGGCGGTGGTGGGAGACATGCGTGGGGGCCTGGTGGAGGCTGCCCCTGGTGACAGGGGGGTGGGGGTGGTGGGAGACATGAGTGGGGGCCTGGTGGAGGGTGACCCTGCACTGCTGGGGGGTGGGGGTGGTGGGAGACATGGGTGGGGGCCTGGTGGAGGCTGCCCCTGGTGGCTGGGGGGTGGGGGTGGTGGGAGACATGAGTGGGTGCCTGGTGGAGGGTGACCCTGGATGCTGGGGGTGGGGGTGGTGGGAAACATGAGTGGGGGCCTGGTGGAGGCTGCCCCTGCACTGCTGGGGGGTGGGGGTGGTGGGAGACATGAGTGGGGGCCTGGTGGAGGGTGACCCTGGATGCTGGGGGTGGGGGTGGTGGGAAACATGAGTGGGGGCCTGGTGGAGGCTGCCCCTGCACTGCTGGGGGGTGGGGGTGGTGGGAGACATGAGTGGGGGCCTGGTGGAGGGTGACCCTGGATGCTAAGGGGGTGGGGGTGCTGGGAGACATGGGTGTGGGCCTGGTGGAGGGTGACCCTGGATGCTGGGGGGTGGGGGTGGTGGGTGACATGAGTGGGGGCCTGGTGGAGGGTGACCCTGGATGCTGGGGGGTGGGGGTGCAGGGGGACTTGAGTGGGGGCCTGGTGGAGGGTGGCCATGGTGGCAGGGGGGTGGGGGTGGTGGTAGACATGAGTGGGGGCCTGGTGGAGGCTGCCCCTGCACTGCTGGGGGGTGGGGGTGGTGGGAGACATGGGTGGGGGCCTGGTGGAGGCTGTCCCTGGTGGCAGGGGGGTGGAGGTGGTGGGAGACATGAGTGGGGGCCTGGTGGAGGGTGACCCTGCACTGCTGGGGGGTTGGGGTGGTGGGAGACATGGGTGGGGGCCTGGTGGAGGCTGCCCCTGGGGGCTGGGGGTGGTGGGAGACATGAGTGGGTGCCTGGTGGAGGGTGACCCTGGATGCTGGGGGGTGGGGGTGGTGGGAAACATGAGTGGGGGCCTGGTGGAGGCTGCCCCTGCACTGCTGGGGGGTGGGGGTGGTGGGAGACATGAGTGGGGGCCTGGTGGAGGGTGACCCTGGATGCTGGGGGGTGGGGGTGGTGGGAGACATGGGTGGGGGCCTGGTGGAGGCTGCCCCTGGTGGCAGGGGGGTGGGGGTGGTGGGAGACATGAGTGGGGGCCTGGTGGAGGCTGCCCCTGCACTGCTGGGGGGTGGGGTGGTGGGAGACATGAGTGGGGGCCTGGTGGAGGCTGCCCCTGCACTGCTTGGGGGTGGGGGTGGTGGGAGACATGGGTGGGGGCCTGGTGGAGGCTGCCCCTGGTGGCAGGGGGGTGGGGGTGGTGGGAGACATGAGTGGGGGCCTGGTGGAGGGTGACCCTGGATTCTGGGGGGTGGGGGTGATGGGTGACATGAGTGGGGGCCTGGTGGAGGGTGACCATGGATGCTGGGGGGTGGGGGTGCAGGGGGACATGAGTGGGGGCCTGGTGGAGGGTGGCCATGGTGGCAGGGGGGTGGGGGTGGTGGTAGACATGAGTGGGGGCCTGATGGAGGCTGCCCCTGCACTGCTGGGGGGTGGGGGTGGTGGGAGACATGGGTGGGGGCCTGGTGGAGGCTGCCCCTGGTGGCAGGGGGGTGGGGGTGGTGGGAGACATGAGTGGGGGCCTGGTGGAGGGTGACCCTGCACTGCTGGGGGGTGGGGGTGGTGGGAGACATGGGTGGGGGTCTGGTGGAGGCTGCCCCTGGTGGCTGGGGGGTGGGGGTGGTGGGAGACATGAGTGGGTGCCTGGTGGAGGGTGACCCTGGATGCTGGGGGGTGGGGGTGGTGGGAAACATGAGTGGGGGCCTGGTGGAGGCTGCCCCTGCACTGCAGGGGGGTGGGGGTGGTGGGAGACATGAGTGGGGGCCTGGTGGAGGGTGACCCTGGATGCTGGGGGGTTGGGGTGGTGGGAGACATGAGTGGGGACCTGGTGGAGGCTGCCCCTGCACTGCTGGGGGGTGGGGGGGTGGGAGACATGGGTGGGGGCCTGGTGGAGGCTGCCCCTGGTGGCAGGGGGGTGGGGGTGGTGGGAGACATGAGTGGGGGCCTGGTGGAGGGTGACCCTGGATGCTGGGGGGTGGGGGTGGTGGGTGACATGAGTGGGGGCCTGGTGGAGGGTGACCCTGGATGCTGGGGGGTGGGGGTGCAGGGGGACATGAGTGAGGGCCTGGTGGAGGGTGGCCATGGTGGCAGGGGGGTGGGGGTGGTGGTAGACATGAGTGGGGGCCTGGTGGAGGCTGCCCCTGCACTGCTGGGGGGTGGGGGTGGTGGGAGACATGGGTGGGGGCCTGGTGGAGGCTGCCCCTGGTGGCAGGGGGGTGGGGGTGGTGGGAGACATGAGTGGGGGCCTGGTGGAGGGTGACCCTGCACTGCTGGGGGGTGGGGGTGGTGGGAGACATGGGTGGGATCTGGCTGCCCCTGGTGGCTGGGGGGTGGTGGTGGTGGGAGACATGAGTGGGTGCCTGGTGGAGGGTGACCCTGGATGCTGGGGGGTGGGGGTGGTGGGAAACATGAGTGGGGGCCTGGTGGAGGCTGCCCCTGCACTGCTGGGGGGTGGGGCTGGTGGGAGACATGAGTGGGGGCCTGGTGGAGGGTGACCCTGGATGCTGGGGGGTGGGGGTGGTGGGAGACATGAGTGGGGGCCTGGTGGAGGCTGCCCATGGTGGCAGGGTGGTGGAGGGGGGTGGGAGACATGAGTGCGGGCCTGGTGGAGGATGCCCATGGTGGCAGGGGGGTGGGGGTGCAGGGGGACATGAGTGGGGGCCTGGTGGAGGCTGCCCCTGGTGGCTGGGGGTGGGGGTGGTGGGAGACATGAGTGGGGGCCTGGTGGAGTCTGCCCATGGTGGCAGGGGGGTGGGGGTGGTGGGAGACATGAGTGGGGGCCTGGTGGAGGCTGCCCCTGCACTGCTGGGGGGTGGGGGGGTGGGAGACATGGGTGGGGGCCTGGTGGAGGCTGCCCCTGGTGGCTGGGGGGTGGGGGTGGTGGGAGACATGAGTGGGGGCCTGGTGGAGGATGCCCATGGTGGCAGGGGGGTGGGGGTGCAGGGGGACATGAGTGGGGGCCTGGTGGAGGCTGCCCCTGGTGGCTGGGGGGTGGGGGTGGTGGAAGACATGAGTGGGGGCCTGGTGGAGTCTGCCCATGGTGGCAGGGGGGTGGGGGTGGTGGGAGACATGAGTGGGGGCCTGGTGGAGGCTGCCCCTGCACTGCTGGGGGGTGGGGGTGGTGGGAGACATGGGTGGGGGCCTGGTGGAGGCTGCCCCTGGTGGCTGGGGGGTGGGGGTGGTGGGAGACATGAGTGGGTGCCTGGTGGAGGGTGCCCCTGGATGCTGGGGGGTGGGGGTGGTGGGAGACATGAGTGGGGGCCTGGTGGAGGCTGCCCCTGGTGGCTGGGGGGTGGGGGTGGTGGGAGACATGGGTGGAGGCCTGCTGGCAGGTGCCCCACAGTGCTGGGGGGTGGGGGTGGTGGTAGACATGCATTGTTGATCAGTAGTGCAAGGTGACATGTGGGTTGGCTGGGGGGCATGCCCATGGTGGATGGGCTGCCTGCGGGACATGAGCAGGGGTGCAGGGTAGTCCCCCGTGGTGTGGGCTGCCTGCAGGGGCCGAGGAGGTTGTGGAGCGTACACCTGGGAGGCCCCACACGGCCAATTCACGTGTAGTACTCCCCAGAACCCCTGAAATACACGTACCCTGATGAAATCGCGTGTGGAACTTCCCGCGCACCCATGGAATACACGTACCCTGATGAAATCGCGTGTGGAACTTCCCGCGCACCCATGGAATACACGTACCCTGCTCGCACTGGCCCATTCGCGTGTGGAACTTGCCGCGCACCCCTGAAATTCTCGTACCCAGCTGTAATCGCGTGTGTAACTTCCCGCGCACCCCTGAAATTCACCTACCCTGCTTGCACGGGGCCAGTCGCGTGTGGAACTTCCCGCGCACCCCTGCAATACACGTTCCCCGCTTGGCGTTTGCTGTTTGCCAGCCCGGTGAACTGGTCCAGGGTTAGCGCAGCCCTTTGCGATGATTTAGCGATTTTGATGGCTTTTCCTTGCGCGAGGGCGTTCTTGGGGGCGTTACTGGCGCTGCTGCAGTGTCGCTGCGATTCTCTGCGCCACGGCTGGTTTGGGAGCCTGAAATCCATGAATACGCTGTGCGCGGAAATCGGTTTTAGCGCACGTGCCTGGCGCAGTCAATCGCACGCGGACACTCTGCGCCAGCCGCTTGCGACACTTTTCTGCGAAATTCTATGAATTACCCTGATAGTGTCCTTAGGACACCGAGTGTGTTCTAAGAACAGTTTCATCTTGATTGCGGAGAGTACGGACAGGTATAATGTCCTTAGGACACCCCCATTTTGGTTAATTATGGACATCCCGGACACTGCGCGTGTTCTAAGAACAGTTCCATCTTGCTTGCAGACAGTACGGACAGGTATGGTGTCCTTAGGACATCCCCATTTTGGTTAATTACGGACATCCCAGACACTCCGCCTGTTCTAAGAACAGTTCCATCTTGCTTGCGGACAGTACGGAGAGATATAGTGTCCTTAGGACACCCCCATTTTGGCTAATTACAGACATCCCAGACAGGTGCACTGTCTGTGGACACCTTACCTGCCTTTTTTTTTAAAATAAGACACAAAGGAGGGAATTAAAACATACACAATATTATTTTTATTATATACAGATATAAAATTCATGAAAGAGAGGGGGAAGCAGAAACTGACACAAATACAGGTGAATTAGGGGTTTGGAGAGGATGGATGGGAGGGCATGAAGGGATGGAAGTCTCATCAAAATGTTTTTCTTGGTGTTGAGGGTTTGGGGATAGTTGACTGGGACATGGAGAGGGGGAACAGGTGCATATGGGACAATGATATTTAATTTTTTCTTTTATGTTGTCCTCCACAAAATGTTTCAAAAGATTGAAATTTTCCATAAGCATGTCCATTTTTTGTTCCATGCGCTGCAGAGTATTTTCTGATGTCTCTTTTGCTATATTATTTTCAATGTTTGTATGGTCTGTTAAAAATATATATATATGTTAAGTACACATAAAGTAATGCTTATTAATTTGCTCATATAGAGAAGTGTCTACCATTAGTATCACCGTCTTCAGACATTTCCTCACGTGGGAAACTTTCCTCAAGCCATTTCAAAGTACTAAACATTTCTGTGTAAAAATAAATATATTACTTTTAGTGTACCAAATACAGAAAGTTTAGAAATATATAAGAAAAATTAAGTTTACTTACTAGTTTCTGGTAAGATGTGTTCTTACTGTTGTGTAGGTCTGCTATTGCTCCTAGCTGTGTAGTTTCTGTGAGGTAATTATGTTGGAAGCATATCTTTTTTGTTTTGGTATATTCCATTTTAGTACATATGGTATTTAAATGGATGGTTGATGTGTTACATATATAGGTTGCACTTCTTATTTATTATTACATATAATGTGTTTATGTGCTGCTTTTTTAACTGGTTCAGTGTTTATATGGCAAGATAGAACAATCTAAGATACCCCCTAAATTTTTGGGTAGTGTTGCTGTTGTGTGCGTCCATCCGTGGACATCAAAATCACTAGCATTGGGTTCGGCATGTTCTATGTTACATGTATATAAATTAAGGGAATGCTAGTAAACATCTATCAAATTCACACTATGTATATGTATATTCAGTAAAAAATACTTTGTTAAAGGGACGTTATGGTTCGAAGTAAAACCGAAAACCACCTGAAATTTGCCAGTTATGGTAAACTAAGCAACCATAACTTGCGCCTCCACCGTGCATTGCTAAGACTAACACCCAGGACATCAAAGATGACATCACGAATGTCATCGATGACATCACTGATGACATCACATGTCTGACTCGCTGTTTTTTCCTTTGGTGATATATCTTAGACAGTAATAGTTAGGAACAAAGAAATCAAAAAGTACTATATTTGAAGACTTATACTTCAAATATGTTCTTACAATAATTCACTTAGGGTCCACTCACAGCATATGAAACATATACATAGGAAAAATAAACACTTAAAATATAGCAATGCTTTCTGTGTATGAAGACAATCAGTAAGTTTATCAACACTTTCTTATTGTTTTGCTGTTTATTTATTACTGTACTTTCTCTGGATGTGCTCATATTTGTATTCGCATTACTTTCTTTATTGAGCAGTCACATCATGTGATAGTTGTACATAGGGAAGTAGTAGGTTTGAAGCAGAGCAATCCTCTCTGTGCATAAAGATAATCAGTTAGGTTGTGAAAACTTTCTGCTTCTATTTCTGCTTTTTTGCGTACTTCACTTTCTCTATATAAACTCATATTTGTATGTGTCGCTGTGTCTTTGTGTTTAGTATGTAATAATGAAATTATTTAGTAAGTGGGTTTTATTAGCTACTTATTACATGTTGCACAGTACACAAAACTCTAATAAGAAAGCATTTATCATTTCACTATTCAACATGGGAAGATTATGAATATTGCCCCTCCATCATGTATGCTGCACACAATGCTTATATTTATACATGAGCAGCTTAGTATACTGTAAAAACGTCATAATAGAATGCTATTTATATCAATGCATTGCCTAATACACTACATAGCACAAGGTATCTATTCCAATGATCCTTGACACGTTTTTTATCTACATTATAATAAGAATCCCCTGTACAGACTTTTCATGAAAGCTTGTGATGTCATATTTGATGTCCTGGGTGTTAGTCTTAGCAACGAACGGTGGTGGCGCGAGATATGGTTGCTTAGCTTACCATAACTGGCAAATTTCAGGGGTTTTTCGGTTTTACTTGGAACCATAATGTCCTTTTAACAAAGTTTTTTTACTGAATTTCATTGTTTTAGTAGCACAACTTAACCATAACGTCCCTTTAACAACATTTTTTTTATAGAATTTCATAGATTTTTAGTAGCGCAACTTAACCATAACGTCCCTTTAACAAAGTTATATATATATATATATATATATATATATATATATATATATATATATATATATATATATATATATATATATATATTCTTTTTTTTTCTTCTGGTTATAGAGAACAGATGCATATGACCTCCTCCTCAGAACAGCAAAGAAAGCATCACTGAACATACAAAAATTGTGTCATAACATTACCAGGGAAAGATCCCCACCTAATCCATGGAAGGATTTTTTCTTTCGCTGCATACCAACAGACATTTTTTTCTTAAAATGGTTGGATGTATTTTGGAATAATGGCAGACTACTTAGCAGGACTCGCCATATGCCCTTTAATCAGTGGCGTATTTAGGCTTTCTGCTGCCCTAAGCCCAAATAAGTGGATGCGCCCCCCACACTACTCCACCTATGCCAGACTCTGCCCTTTCAACAGATTCCACCCATTCAACAAAGTCTGTCCACCTTATTCTAACTGTGTCCCTTCAAACCTGTTTTGTCCCCCATTTTGACTCCATAACATTATAATGACGTTTTTAAGGTTGCTGGGATTAGGAAGTTCTTGCTTCCTGGCTATTAATTCAAGCCTGTCATCTTCTGTGTTATGTTATGTTACCTGAAAGATTGTTTTCTGATCTCTGCTGCTCAAGATTTGGTGAAGGAAATGTGTTCTACAGTTGAGTGCACTAGAGGTAATTGTTATGGATAATTGTCTACTTTCGGTTATGAACAGGAAGGCCCTTTAAGGCGAGGTAACAGTATCTGAGATGGATGGGAGGCAGATTTCACTCTGACATCAATAATCAGACCAACTCAGGAAGTTGTCAATCTTTAGCGGTTTTATTAACAATTATCTAAAACAGAGAGTACAACAGACATCAACGGATGTCACACAGCAAGGTCTCTCGAAAAATTTCATAAAAAAGCATTCTTTTATAGCAAAAACTTGTCATTACTGACGTCATACTATGTGGCTAAATAAGAAAACCTAAGTGGGACTGTGATAGGTTTAAGGGGGGAACATCTAAGCATCCTTTCTATGGGAAATAGGTATGTGATTGGATCTCTAGGGTCAGGCGGACATCTCTGCCCACCCCTTGTGAAAGTCATCTTCGCTGTCATAAAATACACAACATTTCATTGGCTTCTAAACTATAGGGTTCTTTGCTACGTTGCGCTCTACAATTAGTTGGCATGCTTCTATCCTTCTAGAATATTCCACACGCTATCAGCACGCAAGCTGGTACCCCAGGTGCTTGTGGGTGGACTTGACCATGCCTTCCCACTCAATTAGCCCATCATCCATCATCACTCCTGCTGCCTGTCATTCAAATTAGTCTTTGAACTTGGCCTTGCAATAGCCACTTGTCTCTGGGAATAAAAGGGAGTGTGAGCACAACCTTATCTCGAATCTCGATATAGCTTGCCCGAAGTCTATTTCAGTCTCGAACATGTGACAGGAGACCGTGTTTGAGCTCCTTCTTCATATTTAATACTATTAAATGAATAAAACTTGGCACTCATAGTGCTTTTTCATGCACCTCAAACAGGAGCTTGTCTTGCTTCTCACGTTCATTGTATCTTCTCGAATAGATAACCAGTTCTTGGTTGCTCCAACCCTCGACACTGGGCCAGACAAGCCTTCTCGATTATTCTCTCGTCGTCGGCTGTTTTCTTCTACTGCGCCACACTTTCCACACTTCTACTCATAGGGCCCTAGTTTGCTAAAATATGACGTGAAACATCCAGATTCTTTACACACATATATAATGGCGGCACCGCCTGCAGTCTATTAACTTCGTATAGCCAGTCTCATGATTACTTAGTCTACTTGTGTTTCAGCATCTGTAAATTTATAAAACGGTTTACATTTTCTGCAGTGCTCTCCTCCTATGCAATCTTCATTCTGTGCATGAAATGTTGCTCGATTCTTCACTTCGCTATCAGATTCTATAAGGTCTATATACTCTCTTCATCAGCATCTCTTTTGGGTGTGTCATTTCTGCTTCATGCAACATCACCAGTCTTCTCTTTCATTCATCTTCACACTTCTTCCAGGACTTCCTTTAAAAGGCTGTCATTTCTCCGCAGGTACATCATGTAGGGTTTTCTCAATGTGTACCTTGTTTCAAGGACTCTTTGCGGTATAGGAATCATTATAGGCGCTGTGCATGTTGCAATTTCCGGTTTCCAACATATAGGCAAATGGGGGCAGGACTTCTGGTAGAGGCACTTGGCTCCTCTTCTACACTTAAATCTGTAAACAATCTTTTATAGAAAGTGATAAGAACATAAGCTGTCTGCCAACTGGACACAAGGGAGAGAAGGTTGGAATGAGGAATTTGGTTTTTAATGGTAATCTCTGGTTTCTCTCACAAAATGCCTGCTGTCACTCTATGAGAAGCACCTAGACTGGTATGTAATATTAATGCAACATAACTAAATGTCCAAATCCGGTTTTGTCAAATGGTAAACTTTACATATGAAATACAGGACCATCTTATAAAAATGTTGAATAAAAAAGAAATCAACCCCAGTTCTCATGGTTACAGCTCTGATATTAGCAGGAGGCAAAATGGAAATAAGACATGTTACCTGCTGCAGCCGATGTACCTCCAATCCCTTGGGCTGGAAATCCATTAAAATATTGCAAAATCATAAGTGAAATTTGTTAACTGTGCTTGGGCCTAAACACCTTAGTAGAGTAAAGACAGTTGGAGAAGGTACTTGGAATCTTTGGCTGTGCATTCTCACGGTGGGGTGATGAATAAGGGTGACGCTGAACATTCATGCGTTGGAAGCAACAGAATTCTGCATTGCTGCACAATGCAGGCATCTTTTATAACAAATGAAGTGGTTCTTACTGTTTACATCAATTGTTCAAAATACCCAACACTCCAAGAGTAAAATTGAACAATGGATCGGGCGTTCCAGCACAATATTAACTTTGTGGATGTGGTTTAGTCTGTAGGTCTTGCCAGCTTGCGTTCAAGGTTATTTCAAATGTTTGTTAACTCTGTAGAGATGGTTGGACTGCACAGTACATAGGAACATTTTGAGATGTGTGGGTATAGATATCCTTCTGTCGTTTGAAGTACTGTTTCACAGTGAAAGTCCTACCTTGTATTTAGAATATAATGAATGTAAAGATTACTTATAAGCAAAGTTATGCATTGTGCGACATACTTTATAGTTGGTTCTCCAGGTAGTACTGAGTGTGCAGCAGAATGTCATCAAAGACACATAATAAACCCAGCAGTGATGCAGTTTGTCTGACAGAACTCTGAGCTGGACTTAAGCATAGACATGTATTTAATATTGTAAAATGATGCATCATTTTTAACCCTTACTTTTCTAAAAGGGAAAACCCTCATTTTTGCAGCTGTTTAAAAAATGCATGTCGTGTATTTCAAGTGATTGCTTAACAGAGTGTATGTGTGTATTGATTATAAAGAACTCCAGAAATAATGTGAAGTGGCACCAATAAAACCAATGAGGTGTTGGCTGTTTTGCATATTAAAGAGCATTCTGGAAAGATAAGAAAGAGAAAATAGCTTTATTGCTGTCATATAAGTCTGTGAGAGTTGTATGACTCAATCACAAAATACCTAAATCACATACCCATTTCCTTTTTTGTTTATTTAAACAAATGTCACCCTAACAATAAAGCTTTTGTTAATATCAAGCATATGTACAAGTTTGGTCATCAAAATCTTTAGCTGTCAGACTGGAATGACTGCTAACAACTAGACATTACTTGCTGTGTTGTATATCAGCCAGACTTGAAGAAAGCACATTCACTCTAAAAAATGACAACCAATAAATTTAATATAAACTGCAATAAAATGCTGCTCTTCCTGGCTTGGACTTGTTGTAAATGTGCCTCTGCTTCAGAGTATTCATGTCATGTATGTAGTTGAGTGGATTATGAGATAAACCTGATGAAAAGGATGGCTCACACCACTAGAACCAAAGATTGCCATCAAAATGTGCCCTATTTCCAATAAAGGATGTGATTTCCAAAAATGGAAAGCACTCGAAATGAGCCGTGCCAATTTTGAAGAGAAACTGTTGCAATGAAAGCAGATTCATATCGAGGCCTGCTGTTTCCTGGCTCCTCAAGATTACCTCATACATTTTCGAGACAACACAGTGTAGCAAATTAGCTACATGGCAATCGTCTGTGTCTTTCTCAGAATGTAATGTTTAAATGATAGATCGCAGTGCTTGTTTGATTCGGTTTTGGACGAGGTGCGCATGTTTTTTTTTCCCCTGGCAGGCAACACTGCATGGATATTAGTGACCTTGCTGTTCGCGGCGTCCAGAAGTCGAGGTTATTTGGTACAAGTGAGCCATGTACCAGTCAGTTGCATGAATTAGAAATTGCTAATTCCATCAAGCAGACGCCACCAGGAGTTAGGGGATGCCCAACATGTTTCTGATAGGTTGTCAGGTGACTGTCACAATTCATTCATGGTTAATCGGTCAGAGAAGAGCGTGTGTCTGTGATTGGTATGAAGCAACAGCTGGAATGCCCCAGCACTTTGATTGCATGTTTTACCCTTTGTTTCTCTAGTTCTGCTGTGGATACACACAGCGGAAAGGAAAAACAATCCCAATAGGCATTCAAGGCAGCGTGTGCCAGTGCCGAAAAGAGTCAATGAATGCCCTAGATCAGTGGTAGTCAATCTTTTTCATACCGCAAACTATCCCCCACCCCGCGGGAGTAAACATATTATTTCTGGGGCACCCCCACTAAGGGGCCCAAAGGATGTCCACGGGGCCACATGCTCTTTAAATGTATGAAGAGTATTTACTACTTATATTTTCTATTAAAAGCAGTCATCTTAATCCTTTTTCATACTAAAGACAGTCATCATAATCTTTTTTTAAAGAGTCTGCCCCCCTCACACTTTCCCCTCAGACTTCCCACTCCCCCCACTCCTTGCTGGGTGGCCAGCCCCCGGTTTGAAGACCACTGCTCTAGATCATGGGCTTCAGATGGGGAGCAGGTGCAAGTGGATCTTGGTCACCTGGCCTAAGCCCTGCCCACCTGGTGCCTTCCTAGTTGCCGCTCTTTTTCCCCACTTAAGGAGCCCTCCAGCCTCTTTCCCTCTGCAGATGGGGAGCAGGTGCAAGTGGATCTTGGTCACCTGGCCTCAGCCCCGCCCACCTGGTGCCTTCCTAGTTGCCGCTCTTTTTCCCCACTTAAGGAGCCCTCCAGCCTCTTTCCCTCTGCAGATGGGGAGCAGGTGCAAGTGGATCTTGGTCACCTGGCCTCAGCCCCGCCCACCTGGTGCCTTCCTGGTTGCTGCTCTTTTTCCCCTCTTAGTAAGCCCCGTTCACCTGGTGCCTTCCTGGTTGCCGCTCTTTTTTTCCTCTGCAGATGGGGGGCAGGTGCAATTGGAGCTTGGTCACCTGGCCTAAGCCCGCCAACCTGGTGCCTTCCTGGTTGCCGCTCTTTTTCCCCACTTAAGGAGCCCTCCAGCCTCTTTCCCTCTGCAGATGGGGAGCAGGTGCAAGTGGATCTTGGTCACCTGGCCTCAGCCCCGCCCACCTGGTGCCTTCCTGGTTGCTGCTCTTTTTCCCCTCTTAGTAAGCCCCGTTCACCTGGTGCCTTCCTGGTTGCCGCTCTTTTTTTCCTCTGCAGATGGGGGGCAGGTGCAATTGGAGCTTGGTCACCTGGCCTAAGCCCGCCAACCTGGTGCCTTCCTGGTTGCCGCTCTTTTTCCCTACTTAAGGAGCCCTCCAGCCTCTTTTCCACTGCAGATGGGGGGCAGGTGCAAGTGGATCTTGGTCACCTGGCCTAAGCCCCGCCCACCTGGTGCCTTCCTGGTTGTCGCTCTTTTTCCCTACTTAAGGAGCCCTCCAGCCTCTTTTCCTCTGCAGATGGGGGGCAGGTGCAAGTGGATCTTGGTCACCTGGCCTGTAAGAATGTCTTTGTATTTTCCCTTTGTTACCTCCCTTGCCTTGAATCGCTTTGAAACACATTGTGTATAGGCGCTATATAGATAAACTATCACATCATATCAAGTGCTTAAAGAGGGGAAGAACTTAAAGACGTGCCCTAACAAGGCACCGAATATTTGTGGCTATGGGCTGAAGAGCCAAGGGATGTGGTATAGAGAGTCAAGGGGCGTGGCTCAAGAGATGTAAATAACAGGATTTCTTTCTGGGGTGCGCACCCCACTAAGAGCTTGTTCTTACACAGCCTTTGTTTGATGAATTCTTATTGAAATGTGAGTGAAGTGAGTTGTTCTGAAAGCTTGGTGTTGTTCAAATCAGCAACAACCCTTCTTCCAAAACGTGAGGATGGGAATTCAACAGTCATGCGCAGTGGTGCTGGAACGGTTTTCAGACTGAGGATGCTGACCGCTGCCACCAACTCTCCAAAATAATTGAGATTGTAAACAACACATGCCCCCCTGACCCACAGTGCAGCAAACGAGAAGTATCTATATATAGTACCCTCAGTGCATTCCTTTAAAGCAATGGGGTCAATTAGTACATGTTATTGCCTTTTTCTTGCACATAGGGTAAACTGTGGCAGAACAGCATAGAAAGCACATTCACGATTGAAATAGCATCCTAATGCTCGGGGATTACTATAATAACATTGGTGCCACCTTCGACTCTGACAGAAGAGGAGCCAGGTGTCAATCGCTGTGAGCTAATTACAGCGTTTACAGCTCTAAAGTGCCCCATGAATTCATGAGAAGCCTCGCAATTTCTCACATTGCCCTGGGGCATTAGTCCTCTGCAGCATAAAATATGTTATAATTCCTATTACATGCCCGGAGGTGACTCTAGATGAACAACAGTAATATGCTTATTTATTAGTAGTCATTGTGTGCAAACGGCACAGAAAAAAGTTCATGGAATAATATGTTATGTTAACAAATATCAAAGGCCTTTTCACGAGTTGGGCGGTAGGCCTTAAATGTGGCAGTAACAGTATTACGCCACATTTAAGGGTCCGCCAATCTCGAGTCTGGCGTGTTTACCCCCAGCTCAGAGCAGAGTGCAAACACGGCTAAAAAGTACCAATTTTCGGCACAATTACCACGTTCTAATTGCATCGGAAATTCCCCATTCGGTCCAATAGATCCAATGGGGAATGGGAACTAACAGATGGCACCCAACCCATGATCCGGTTGTAATACTTCCAGACAGGGGGGCGCTAATGCTAATAAAGATGGCCGGTATCCCAGCTGGGATAACGCCCAAAAGGGGTGTGGCTAGGTCTGGAAAAGATCAGGGGCTTAGCTAATGTTGGGACTGGCAGGATTCAGAGTTAGCTATAGCCTTTTGGTTGTAGTCCCTGAGCTTCTATCCGCGGCTACAACCAAAAGACCCGGGGCTATAGCCCACTCAGCCCCACTGCTCCCCAGCAACACCTCTGATGCCCATCTTGTTATCAGGCCCCAAAATATATACTCTGCCAGGATATTGCAACATACCCAGGATCATATTGCTGCATAGTAGTGCAGCACAATGTAATACATTCATTCATAGTACATTGCAATGGAGCAATGGTTCTCCTCTGAATATTGGGCCAGACCAGATCGTCTGAGCATTAGATCATGAAATATAGCCAAAACATAAGGTTCAGTATAGTAAAATAATCGTAGTTCTAATAAAACAACAAGCTTTAAAACAGACCGTTCACATAAAATAGTAAGAGATGACATATTTTAGCTGAACCCATCAACATTGGAACAGAAAACCTACATATTTGTTAGGCTGTTTCAAAAGTAATCTTTTGATAAACTGCTTATTTTTTCTATGTAGGTTCTGGAGGTATTGTCAGTCTCTGCAGGGATATGACAAGTAAGCATGATATGCTCTTACTATTTTCCTGTAATGCAATAAACATAGTCTTTAGAATGCCCAGATCCCATTGTGCTCTGTTCTTGATAATACCTAAACCCACTCAGACATCTGCTTTTAACGGCTCGATTTGTTGCTTTAAAGCCTAGAATCTCTTGTGCATTGCATGTTTTAATATCCACAGTTACGTGTGATCCAGCCAGTCACCCAAGGCGCCACATCAACCCCACTGACCTGCCAGCACAAGGGCAGACCTTGCTGGCAAATGTAAGTCTTCCGTTTGCAATGGAAAGTGGCCAGCACACATGCTGGAGAGGGGAGTCAATGATTTTAACAGAGAACCTCTGCCATAACAGCATGGGGCAGCCTTCGGAAGGGAAACCCATGCTGGCATAGCAGCAGCGCTCTGTGGCAATCATTGACTTCCTGCTTCTAATGGGAGCCAGGCCCTGTCCATTGCAACATGGCACCACACCACCATGGGCCTTCAATGCTTCTGCATGCTGTTGTGGCACATGAACCAGAAATATAGTGTTACACACCCCTTTGGGGCGGGTGCATAAAATGACCATTGTTCCCCTGTGCGCTGCCAGGGCCAATGCCGGCATTGTAGGCAGGGGTAGGTGGACAACTGTGCACGTAACCATGCACAGAAGTAAAAATGTACAGGCAAGCATATTCAACTATTTGCAGAACCCATGTGTGCTGAGAAAGGCCAAGTGCCAAAGTGAATCCCCAGTCCAACCATATGTAAAGGTCACCCTGACAGCACAAGGGGCAAAGAGCACCTGCCAATGGGGTGTACACCTTCAGCAGCCACTACCCCCACCATGCTGTGGGCATATGCATTGGCCTGCAATTGACCATACCCTTCAGTCTACATGTGTAAGATGTTCCTGCACCATATAACATTCATGACTAGCAAGCCAACACGCAAGTATGCATGATGACTGACAGCAACTCATTTTTCACCCAACAGGTTCAAAGGCCAATCAGGAGGAGGAGGGGGCAGCCCCGTCTACGTCACATGGCTGGGACTCCAGGCGATGGGAATGGCAGGAAAAAGGGAAGACTTCTGACACCAGGACCCAGCAGCACCACAACTGCCAATGCCAGCATAGCACCCATTGGCAGTGATGGAGATGCAGCTTTAGGGACTGCACCCCTGGCACCTGCAACCACCCCCTAAAGCTGGCCAATGTGGATGTGACAGGGGAGCCAGCTGCTGGCAGGCGTGCAGGAGGCACTGCGTAACCAACCACCCAACTGGCCCATGAAACCCCCACGTCACCTGAGTGGTACAGGCAGCATCATGGGCAGCATGGCCAGGTTTCAGTGGGTGATACAGACAGAAGGTCTTGTGGGTCTCCGAGCTTCAGCCCTCAACTCATTCCCCATAGCCCTCAACCCATTTCCCATGCTACACAGAAAGAAGACATGTGGATGAGGCTGGAAGCAATGGATCAGCACCATTTGTGGCTGGAAACACTGCAAGACACGCAGGTCGCACACCTCCAAGCCATGTCAGATTGTGTCCAGGGTCCCACATATAGGGTAGTGAGGGCCATGGACAGGGTCTGATGACAACCGGCTGCAACATCTGCTGCCCTAACTCTTGTTGCTCAGAGGTTGCAGGAATTGACAGAGGGCATTTCAGCCTTTGCTGAGGCTATGCAGGCCAGCATGTTGCTGACCATGCAACACATACAGGTGCCAGTGTCTGTGCAATCCAGCTCCATCACCCCCACTGAGGGATCATTGCCCGGCACCCCAAGGCACCCTTTGGCACGCATCCTGCCTTGAAATGTGCTGGGGGTGATGAGTAAGGTAAAGAGGCCACGAAAGTGACTGGACATTTGTATATAGGCACAAGGGTGTGTTGGGGATGGTTTTGTGGGGAAGGTGGAGGAGGAGAAGGTGTGTTGGGGGATTGTGTTGTTGGTAAGGGGCTGGGGGAGAGTTTTGATGATGGTGAAGTTGGGAGTGGTGAAGTGGGGGAGGGTGTTTGCACATGTCTACATTAACAGGCCGATTCATGGAATAATTAGCGCGGCGCAAGTGGGCAAAAACGTGCGAATCGCAGTGGAATAGCGAAAATCGCAGTGAACGTGCGAAAATCGCACGAAAAGCAGCGCACGTCGATTCATGGAAGGCCGAGCGCGAGAAAACCAGCGGATGTGCGATAAAAAGTGCGCGGCGCACGTTAGCGCACAGGCCATCTAACAGCGTGCGCCAGGTCACTGCGAAAATCGCACAGGCCACAGCGAAAATCGCACATAGCGCGGCGCACGCAACAAAAGTAGGCGGAACACGGGCGTAACACTCGGAATGGGGAACAACTTGCCAAAACGTGGGCGTCACGGGGGAAGTACAGGGCACAAGTGCACGGAACACCCACACGCTCGCCTACAACACGTATTCATGGAATAGAATAGGGGAAAAAAGCGCACGCTCAAACCAGCGCACAGGCACAAACACGACCGCCACAAGAAAGCAGGCGGTAGCGTCTCTGCGGCTGTAAGAAATGTGCGCCAAAAGGTGCGCGAACTAATCGCACCTATATACTGCCATGATGAATGTCCCATACTGTGGCCCTCCAGGAACAAAGACGTGCAAAGGGGTACCCACAAACACGGACACCCGCTGACAAAAAATACGTGTGCGTGTATACCGGGGTGCGCGGGAAGTCTAACACGCGATTTCAGCAGGGTACGTGCATCACAGGGGTTCGCGTGAAGTTTCACACGCGATCGGGTCTGGGGGAGCGGGCTACGTGTATTTCTGGGGTGCGCGTGAAGTTCCACACGCGAATAGGCTGGGCGCGTGTATTCCAGGGGTGCGCGGGAAGTTCCACACGCGAATAGCCTGGGCGCGTGTATTTCAGGGGTGCGCGGGAAGTTCCACACGCGAACAGACTGGGCGCGTGTATTTCAGGGGTGCGGGGGAAGTTCCACACGCGAACAGCCTGGGCGCGTGTATTTCAGGGGTGCGCGGGAAGTTCCACACGCGAATAGCCTGGGCGCGTGTATTTCAGGGGTGCGCGGGAAGTTCCACACGCGAACAGACTGGGCGCGTGTATTTCAGGGGTGCGCGGGAATTTCCACACGCGAACAGCCTGGGCGCGTGTATTTCAGGGGTGCGGGGGAAGTTCCACACGCGAACAGCCTGGGCGCGTGTATTGCAGGGGTGCGCGGGAAGTTCCACACGCGAACAGCCTGGGCGCGTGTATTTCAGGGGTGCGGGGGAAGTTCCACACGCGAACAGCCTGGGCGCGTGTATTGCAGGGGTGCGCGGGAAGTTCCACACGCGAACAGCCTGGGCGCGTGTATTTCAGGGGTGCGGGGGAAGTTCCACACGCGAACAGCCTGGGCGCGTGTATTGCAGGGGGGCGCGGGAAGTTCCACACGCGAACAGCCTGGGCGCGTGTATTTCAGGGGTGCGGGGGAAGTTCCACACGCGAACAGCCTGGGCGCGTGTATTTCAGGGGTGCGCGGGAAGTTCCACACGCGAACAGCCTGGCCGCGTGTATTCCAGGGGTGCGCGGGAAGTTCCACACGCGAATAGCCTGGGCGCGTGTATTTCAGGGGTGCGCGGGAAGTTCCACACGCGAATAGCCTGGGCGCGTGTATTTCAGGGGTGCGGGGGAAGTTCCACACGCGAACAGCCTGGGCGCGTGTATTTCAGGGGTGCGGGGGAAGTTCCACACGCGAACAGCCTGGGCGCGTGTATTTCAGGGGTGCGCGGGAAGTTCCACACGCGAACAGCCTGGGCGCGTGTATTTCAGGGGTGCGGGGGAAGTTCCACACGCGAACAGCCTGGGCGCGTGTATTGCAGGGGTGCGCGGGAAGTTCCACACGCGAACAGCCTAGGCGCGTGTATTTCAGGGGTGCGGGGGAAGTTCCACACGCGAAAAGCCTGGGCGCGTGTATTTCAGGGGTGCGCGGGAAGTTCCACACGCGAACAGCCTGGGCGCGTGTATTGCAGGGGTGCGCGGAAAGTTCCACACGCGAACAGCCTGGGCGCGTGTATTGCAGGGGTGCGCGGGAAGTTCCACACGCGAATAGCCTGGGCGCGTGTATTTCAGGGGTGCGGGGGAAGTTCCACACGCGAACAGCCTGGGCGCGTGTATTTCAGGGGTGCGCGGGAAGTTCCACACGCGAACAGCCTGGCCGCGTGTATTCCAGGGGTGCGCGGGAAGTTCCACACGCGAATAGCCTGGGCGCGTGTATTTCAGGGGTGCGCGGGAAGTTCCACACGCGAATAGCCTGGCCGCGTGTATTCCAGGGGTGCGCGGGAAGTTCCACATGTGATTTCACAGTGTGGGTCCTCCCAGGTGTACCCTGTACACCCTCCACGGCCCCTGCAGGCAGCCCACACCACAGGGGACTACCCTGCATCCCTGGTCATGTCCCGCAGGCAGCCCACCCACCATGGGCATGCCCCCCAGCAAAGGCACATGTCTCCTTGAACTAATGAACACCAACTCATGTCCCCTTGCACCCCCACCCCCCAGCACTGTGGGGCACCTGCCAGCAGGCCCCCACCCATGTCCAACTCATGTCTCCCACCCCCCCCACACCCCAGCACTGTGGGGCACCTGCCAGCAGGCCCCCACCCATGTCCAACTCATGTCTCCCACCACCCCCACCCCCCAGCACTGTGGGGCACCTGCCAGCAGGCCCCCACCCATGTCCAACTCATGTCTCCCACCACCCCCACACCCCAGCAATGTGGGGCACCTGCCAGCAGGCCCCCACCCATGTCCAACTCATGTCTCCCACCACCCCCACCCCCCAGCACTGTGGGGCACCTGCCAGCAGGCCCCCACCCATGTCCAACTCATGTCTCCCACCACCCCCACACCCCAGCCACCAGGGGCACCCTCCACCAGGCCCCCACTCATGTCACCCACCACCCCACCCCCCAGCAGTGCAGGGTCACCCTCCACCAGGCCCCCACCCATGTCCAACTCATGTCTCCCACCCCCCCCCCACACCCCAGCACTGTGGGGCACCTGCCAGCAGGCCCCCACCCATGTCCAACTCATGTCCCCCACCCCCCAGCACTGTGGGGCACCTGCCAGCAGGCCCCCACCCATGTCCAACTCATGTCCCCCACCCCCCCCACACCCCAGCACTGTGGGGCACCTGCCAGCAGGCCCCCACCCATGTCCAACTCATGTCTCCCACCCCCCCCCACACCCCAGCACTGAGGGGCACCTGCCAGCAGGCCCCCACCCATGTCCAACTCATGTCTCCCACCACCCCCACCCCCCAGCACTGTGGGGCACCTGCCAGCAGGCCCCCACCCATGTCCAATCCATGCCCCCCTGCACCTGGGTCCCAACATTCCCCAATCATGTCCGTAATGCCCATCCTGCCCTGCCAAAAGGCCCAACCAACTATCACACCCACCCACATATCAAAGGCAATTACATGTTACACCCCCAATGTAAATAATGCAATTTAACACATGTCTGTCACACACAATGGCTGCAAGTGAATGACAAAACACCCAACATGACATGCCTGAAAGCAATGAGATGATACGACACATTGAAGAATAAAAAAATATTATGTATTGAACAGCAAACAAGAAAAAACACAAAGCAAATCAAACTAAACAAGAAGAATGTCCAAGAAAAAATTCTGAATTATTAAAATAAGGAAATTAAGAAGATCATCCTGGGTCCATGAGCCCTACCAAATTAAACCTAACTGACTACTAACTAAAAAGTGAACTATATACAAAAAAGTGGTGCATTGTCCAATCGCAACCAAAAAAAATTCAAAAAAACAAAGGAAACCTAACCCTAACTATACAACTATATACAAAGGCAGCGGGCTATTCGGACGGCTCACTGGTTTTTGTCATGGGCCAGGGCATCATCGAACTCCTGGTCAATGGCTTGGAGGCGGGCATGTTCCCTGGCCCCGAGGTCCCGCAGGGATAACGCAGTGTCCAGCTCTAACTCCCTGCGAAGACCCTCGAGGCACTCAGCCCGCCTCAGCGCCCTCCGCATGGAGTCCTCCGCCCTGACCATCGTGAGCCGTTCCTCCTCTGCCCGCTGCCGCTCCGCACCTATCCGCTGGCACAACCTCTCCCACACGGAAGCCACTCCCATTCCAGGGTTCTCCTGCCCTCCGGCCGATGCCTGCACCCCCGATGTTGATGGCCCCGAGCCATGATGCCTCCCACGTTGAGCCTGCTGCTGCCTCCGACGCAACTGCCTGTGCCAGCACGACGGCATCCAGGCTGATGGAAACCACCGACGCCGTCGTGCACGTGCCCTGCCCGATGATGCCGTCACATCCTCCATCTGCTGGGGTCCAGTTGCTCTGGTGTCCACCCCTGCTGGATCTCTGACTCCCGACTGTGGCAGGGATGGGATCCCCACCGAGCTGGCTGCATTGGTCGGGGCAGGTCCACAGGGGGCCCTGGTGGCATCTGGGCTGGAAGACGGCAAGGAGAACGACTGGTGGATAGCCTGCACAGAGGAGGAGAGGGCCGCCACATTGGCCAACACATGCAGGAAACCCCCGAACATGGCCGATCCCAATTGGGCCACGTCGGCACGGTGCACTTCGTGATGACGTGCGTGCTCCTCCCGGGAAGCACGCACGGCATCACGAATCACAGCCGTGCGCATCGCGACCCCAATCAGGACCTTCTCCGCACGGCCAGGGGTTCCCACGTCCGCAGGTGGAGGGGAGTCAGGTGACATGGACATCCCCTCTACCTGCGGACGGGCCTGGGACGGGGCATCCCTGCTGGTGCATGGTGGTGCACTCACAGGGTCAGGGACAGCGACAAGCACAGGCCCCTCCACGGTGACCTGTGCTGCCTCCTGCCCCTGGCCCTGGACTGCACCACTTGCACCAGCAGGGATGCCCCCACCAGGCCCCATGTGTGCCCCAGTGGCGGCCTCCTCCTCCTCTGTGCAAACCACCAACCTGGATGGCTCCTCACCGTCTCCCACCGTAGCAGGCCCCTGTGGGGGCTCACCCACCCCTTCCGCTGCAGCCGTGGGGGCATCCCCGCCGCCTTGCTCCACAGCGCCGTCTCCGCCCTCTTCTTCACTAGCCGCTGCGTAGAGGGAGACAAAGAACACAAGCATCAGGGCACTGTACAATGGTCCCCTAGACAGGAAGCAATAGCAGATGAGCACCACTGTCAAAGTACACTTCCATCATGTCCCTCCACAACACGTGGGTCAGTCCAGGCAAAACACACACAGTAACAGGCATGGTGCATGCCATGGACATTTCCATGCATGTCCAATGGACTCTTGAAACATTCAATGATATGTAACTCACATGCATCATGCCTCATGCCCATCACATGCACACACTTCACCTCAGTCACATCCATCTGGCCCCAAACACACCAAACACAGCGGTTACAAGGGTAATTTGGCTGCTTTACTGAATCTCTGCATTGTCACACACATGTGTCATGCATCCATGGCATGCACAAGTCACAGACACGCAGGTCAGGCACACAGACATGGCTACCATATATGTACCTGGCATCAGCACCCATCCCTCACCCCCACCCATGTCTACGTACAGAGACTGGCATGCTCTCATGTTCAAAATCTGAATAGGGCTCCCCATGCGGCATTTCAACACATGCAACAACCATGTGCATCACACATCACTGGTCGCACATGCATTACCATGATGTCCCTGCACACATACATGCATACATGGCCTATGGCACACATACAGGCAAGTATCATAGAACCAGCACACCGCAACATGCCCTGTCTCACACAGTAATGCATGGACACTTACCGCTCAACTCCAGACGGGCCTCCCTCTCAAGGATCTGGGCGTGGAGCGCTGGGCGTACGCGTTCCAGGACCCTCATCTGGATGGAACTCATGCGGCCCCGGCCCCCCTCCACGAGGCGCCGGGCCTTCACAAGGGTCCTGGACCTCAAGTCCTCCCAGCGCTTCTTGATCTTCAGGACGTCGCGGGTTGCCATCCCCTCCGCGTTGATGGCAACCACACAGTCGGCCCAGATCCTCTGCCGTCCTTCCTTGCTGGCGCGGGACGATCCAAAGAGGGCATCATACTGCCCCAGGACATGCTCCACCAGGACACCAACTTCGGTGACAGTGAAGCTGGTGCCCCTCTGCCCCTCTGGCCTGGGGTTGCCACTGGTGCCAGATGTTGAAGTGCCCGACATGGCAACCCCAGAGGCAGGTGTGGGTGGGCAACTGGGTCCTGGGGCTGGGCTGTGGAGCGATGTAATACCAGTCGGGAGTCTTCTGTTCCAGCAGGGGTGGACACAGCAACTGGACCCCTGCAGATGGCTGATGTGCAGGCACCAAATGGCAGGGCACGGTGGCAGCAGGCAGGCAGGCAGGCAGGCAGCAGCAGATGGCACGTGGGAGGCTGCTCGGGGCACTGGGGGGCAGTAACTCGGCCTTCTGGGCAGGAGCGTGGGCTTCCGTGTGTTTTCGCGTGGCCAGCTTGATACGGAGTGATTTGGCACGTGAAAATCCTGCACGTCAGCGTGAAATCCGAGGAAAGGCCCTTAGCGCTTAAGCGCGTCAGCACGCATACGCGATTATATTGGACCAGAGTCCCTCAGCGCGTAAGCGCGTCTGTGACGTGACCCGCACGGGTGTTCCCCACTCAGCACGTGATGACGGGGCACACGTGGAGATACTGCACGTCAGAGTGTCATCGCGTGTAATTGGACAAAAGTGCGCGTACACGCGATTGGCCTATGTACGTGTATTTAATGGGTGCGCGGCCACTTACACACGCAAGTACGTCAGCGAACCTGTATCACGTGGTGCGTGTGAATTTCCACACGCTATTGGACTGGGAACTGGTTTCCAGGGGTGCGCGGGTCACACGCTGTATCCCGTGGTGCGTGTGAATTTCCACACGCTATTGGACTGGGAACTGGTTTCCAGGGGTGCGCGGGTCACACGCTGTATCCCGTGGTGCGTGTGAATTTCCACACGCTATTGGACTGGGAACTGGATTCCAGGGGTGCGCGGGTCACACGCTCGCCTAGAACACGCGCTAAGCATAAATTGCGGACTTTAACAATAACAAGCTCAGACGCCAGGATGAACATACCGTTCCTAGCAGCAGTGGCAGTGGGCTACCAAAGGAGGAGGAGGAGGATAGTCAGGGCAAGAATATTCACACCCAGAACCAGCCTTTTCGGGATGCCTGATGACCAGGTGTATGGGAGGTACAGGTTTCCACCACACATCATACTGGACCTGGTGAGTGAGTGGGAGGATGACCTCACATCACCCACCCTGTGCTCCCAAGCACTCAGCCCCCTGGAGAAGGTCCTCAATGTACTGCACTTCTTAGCCACTGGATCATTTCAGCGGACAAGTGCCATAGTGGGTGGGGTGTCACAGGCCACCCAGTCACGCTGCCTACACCAGGTCTTGAACATCATGACTGCACGGCCATCAGTCCGCAGGCACATATACCTGCCCAGAACACCTGCAGAAAGGCATGCTGCCGCCCTGGATTTTTACGCAGTGGCACGATTCCCCAAAGTGCTAGGTGCCATCGACTGCACCCATGTGGCTCTACGTCCCCCCAGGGCATCTGAGCACATCTATAGGAACCGCAAGCACTGGCATTCCATCAACGTGCAGGTAGCATGTAATGCCAAGGGAATCATCACCTCAGTATATGCCAACTATCCCGGCTCCACCCACGACAGCTTCATTTACCGAATGTCCACCCTAAGCCGGGACCTAGAAGCTGGGCGGCATGGCGATACATGGCTGCTTGGTGAGTATGTATGCCACTGCACATGCATGCATGTTGGATACTGAGCAAGGTCACAACCTCACCAATGATACCAATCCCCACCTCCACAGGGGACAGTGCCTACCCTCTCAGCCCCCACATGATGACGCCAATTCGGAACCCCACCACGCCACCCCAGGTAAGATTTAACACAGCCCACATTACAACCAGGGGCATAGTGGAGCGCACATTCGGAGTGCTGAAGTCACGCTTTCGCTCCCTTGACCGTTCTGGCGGGCAGCTGTTATACGCTCCCCCAGTAGTGTGCAGGATCATAGTGGCAGCATGTGTCCTGCACAACGTTGCAACACGCCGGGGCCTGGCCGTGGACATGGTGGTGGCCCCACATCCCCAACCACATGCACAGCCGCTGCGCATGGGAGGGGAAAGGGCACGGGGGGAGGCAGCCCGTACACAGCTAGTGGCAAATTACTTCACATAGAAATCACACCCCTGTGGAGTGCACACTGCCCTGGCACATTCCATCTGACAATCAATGATGACTCAACCTGACACTGATCCTGAATGTGTGGAGAATGAACCGGGAATTCCATGTCAGCCTGAGATTGTTCACCTGGAAGTGTCACAATGTGTGCATCCCTACCCACACAGACACCACCAATGCAGTTTTGTGAAGTTACACATTGAAGCAGCTAAAATGAATACCCACTTGCAAAATGCAACAAGAGGACAGTGCCATGTCAGCCAACCCCACCCCAGCACTGTCACACGACACACCGTGCCATGTCATGCTAA
This sequence comes from Ambystoma mexicanum, assembly GCF_040938575.1. Taxonomy (NCBI): domain Eukaryota; kingdom Metazoa; phylum Chordata; class Amphibia; order Caudata; family Ambystomatidae; genus Ambystoma; species Ambystoma mexicanum. Next base: position 1,479,660,839 of record NC_090937.1, on the reverse strand, counting down.
TTGCAGGTAAACAAAGTAATCCCCACAACATGACATCGCTCTCACTATGTACAGTGGCACTATTAGAAACCTGCAACACCTGAAATGCTCACAGCAATGCCGGACCAACAACATACTTGAGCACGTAGTACCATTAACATGACATCAAAAAGGTTACATATTAATAGTCTCACCACCTGGAAATGCCTGCACTCCCACCACTACCAACTGTGTAGTGTTGGCGCCATGTAGAGTTGTAGGTGCACTGCTGCCAACATGGTCCCCTTCGCCAGACTAGAGGTCCTTGTGTGGACTTGAGGAAGGGACCTGCAAATTGGGAGGTAGACACAGAAGAAGAGTTACACATCAATGCAACATGCAGTGTACAACACAACAGCAATATGCACTATGAATGTATACACAGTATTGACTACAGACTGGCCACACAGCTCATGGGAGTCCAACGTCACTGTGTAATTCACTGTCACTTGGGCACACCCTTTGCAAGCCCATGGAAACGGGAAGCAGGAGGGGTGTGTGTGACTCAAACCCAAGCATCTGAACCAAATACATTACAAGCCTGCATGTGCCCAGCCACAATGCAGCGTATGCCCACAGGAACCACGGAAGCCAACAGATCGGAGCCAACAGATCGGAGCCAACACATCGGAGCCAACAGATCGGAGCCAACAGATCGGAGCCAACAGATCGGAGCCAATAGATCGGAGCCAACAGATCGGAGCCAACAGATCGTCCCAAAAAAATTGGGAATAAAAGAAATCAAAATAAAAATAAAAATAAGAAACAATCAAAAATGGCCATTGATGGGCCCGGGGGGGTTGGGGAGGCCACCCAGGAGGTCCGAGGTCAGGATGCACACCAGAACCCACCTGCGTGGATCCTGGGAAGATAAAACACCTCCATGGGCTCATGGCCCACACGGCTACCCTATTGTGGGAGTGTCACTGCTGTCGCTATTATCACCCTGTGCAGCTGCATCCGGAGGTGGTTGCACTATGGGAGGCAGCCCACGCAAGGCCCTAGTCTGCTCCTCCATGGCTGCAAGCATGCGGGTGTGGTAGGTCTGGTTCTGGAGGATGAGTGTGCGGAGGTCCCCATGCAACAACTCACGGGATGCCCGGACCTCCGCCCTCGTTGCCTGCATCTCAGCTGAGAGCGTACGGGTGAGACGCTCCAGCTGCTGTTCTGTCCTTTGGTGTGTTGAAGCCTCAAGCTCAACAAGAGTCGTCCTGAGGTGTAGGAGCTCCTGCCTCAGGGCTTCCCTGTGGCCCTGGGACTCAATGGAGATGGCCTCCTGCAGAGTCGCCAGTGCCGCCCGCCTGTCCCTGTTGGACCCCAACATGTCCTCCCTGTGTGACTGGCAGGTGGAGTCGGTTGCCTGCTCTAGTCGCTCCATCAGCCTTTCTGGGGGGACAATGGAAGTGGCCACCCTATCCATGGCCTGAGCCATCATCTCGGATGATGCAGCCTGTTGGGTAGCCATACCGTAAATGGATTGCTCCCATGCGGTATTGCCGGGTGGCGTACGGCCACCACGTCGGCGGGCACCACACCTGTCTGGGGCAAGGCGAACTGCGCCTTGCTGTGCCGGCACTGCCTGAGGCTGCAGGACTGCATTCCCCCTCTGATCTGCTGGCCCAGGAACAGGATCAGATGTCGCGGAGTGTGACCCTGCATCCGTAACCACCGAAGGCGTAGCTGCCAACACTGACATCCCCATGGAGGGTACTGACCCTGGAGCAGGTGGGTGAGACAGAACAGAATCCCTCCCTGGAACACTCACCAGCGACAGCACGTAGGTCTCATCCGAATCAACACCTGAGTACAGCTCGGGGGAGGTGCAGCCAGAGACACCCCTTGAGAGCACGACCTGCAGCACTTGTGGGTTCTCCCCCACCACCACACCACGTCCCTCACTGGTGGTTGGTCGGCCCTGGGACACCTCCTGGGTCTGCACCATCTCCACAACCCCAGCAGTATCAGGTGCGTCTTCCCCTGCAAAGACATGAAAACAAAGTAATGGAAACGGGCATTAGCACCATGGCACACATTGAGGGCTGAGAAGCAAGAGAACCAGTACTTGATTGACACATGTCCCACATGACTAAAACCCTCCCATGCATGCACCCTCACTGCGTATGAAGTGCAGGCAAATGGCACACACTGATGACACCAAGATGGAAGATGAACAAATTTTCTGCATGCTGCCTGGCAGTGGCATCTCACATTGGCCTGTGATTGGCAGGTGAAACACACATGCCATCACACAGATGGCATGTACCATTGCTATTGAGTGAAGATGGAGAGGAGGGCAGCACCTATTCATTCAGTCCAGTTCCCGCATGTAATAGCTTTTCTGATTCTAACAGGTCAGATTTTTCACCTGGAGCTGCCAGTCTGAAATGGTCAAATAGCACAGGGACATGTGTGTACAAATGATATCCAGGTAACAAAGTCACTCCACTTTACCATACCCATGTCAGACATGTGACTAGTGGACAGCGACATGCCTAGTGAAAGTGGTGGAATGCAAACAAACTGACTGAATGAACAGTGAAAAATAAGCAAATATGTTGTGTCAAGGTGACACTTCAAGGGCAACTGGCGTGCAGTTGTGCTAGATGTCTACTGTTGGCAGAAGGGATACTGCTATGGCCAAATGCAGCTGCGCAGGAAGTATTGCATGAAGCACATGGCTGACCCATCCGACTGAGGCGCACACACTCTCACCTGGCACCCAAACAGAAGCCCTCACACACACACCATGCACATGTATGACACACACATGCATGTGCACTCACCGGACAATGCCTCGTAATCAGCCAGATCTCCCACGCCTTGGATCTGTTCCTCCGTGACGTAGGTCCCAGCGACTGACTCATGTGGAGTGAGTTCCATGTCTACTACTGGAGACCCACCTCCAGTCACTAGAGTTGCGGCATGACTTGAGGCCAGCTTACTCTTTGCCCTGCGCTTTAGGTCATTCCAGCGCTTATAGCAATCATTGGCTGTGCGCCTCACGATTCCAAGGGCACTTACGATGTCCGCAACGGTCTGCCAGTGTGCCTGGCGTTGTGCAGGTGTGGTCTTGGATCCTGCAACAATGACCATCTCGTTGTCATGTCCGGACACATACTCGACAAGTGCATTCAGTTCGTCATCCGTGAAGCTGGGCTTCCTGGACGGGCCGGACTGTGTAGCCGTGTCTGGGGCATCAGCCTGTGCCGGACGAGCACTCTTCCTCTTCCGCTTGGAAGGTGGTGGTGATCCTGAGTGTCCTGCGCCGCTCTGGACACTAGGGGCAGGAGCCCTGGTGGACTCTGTATCAGGAGTGTGGGATTGCACACTCAGCATGGGAGTTGGTGCAGGCATTGGCTCTAGTGTGATGGTGTCAGGGGGAATGTCAGCAGCATGGACTAGGACCGACACTGTCCTGGCTGGGTGTGTGAGGGCTGGGGTGGATGGAGCCGCAGCTGCCCCTGCAGCCACTCCGCCCTGCCTCCTTGGTGCAGCAGATGACCTTGCTGCCCCAGATCCACGTGGCATGATGGCATCAACGTGCACCAGCGCACGTGTCGTAGCCCTGCTGACCTGGAAGTCAGCCATGGAGTCAGCCAGGTCTGGTGCCACAATGGGCTGGTCCAACAAGGGCTGAGCATGGATGGTATCAGCCACTTCAGCCTCAACGGGAGGGGGGGAGGGGGGGGGATGATGGGTGCCCTTGACTGGTCCTCCACACATGGGGGGACAGGCTCACCCTGCAAGTTACGACCACGTCCCCTTCCGGATCCACCACGGCCACCACTTGTGGCTCTTCCACCTTTGCCACCCTTACGGAATCCTCGCCTCCCAGCCATGGCACTGATATTAATGTGCGTATGGGAGTGGCTGTAGACAATTGTCCTGGGCAATTGGGGGTCAAAGGGGTTGGGTACCAGATGGTAATTGTACCCTAGTGCTCTAGCACGGCTGATTGTAACCCCTGGGGAAAGATGACGGGTCACGCAACGCACAGGAGGCCCAAAAAAGGGAGATGACGTGCACGCAACCCCTCCTAGACCACGTGTGCAGAAAGAAAAACCTGCACTACGCTGTGGCACCCAGTAACACAAGAATGAACGTATGCGTGTCACACGCAGCCTAGAATGACCTCTGAAGGGGTAGGCTACACACGGGGCAAGCACAGAAGTTGGATACGTGCGTGACTCACCGTCTGCCAGGTAAAAGAGCGTGAAGAATGAGCGCATTTGGCTGGCTAAACCCCCGCCAAAAGAAGATGTGTACGCTGTCTGAGAAGACAGGACAACAGTAGAAGGGGACACTGTTTGAGGGAACAGGCCCAGGTAAACCAGTAAAAGAGAAAAAAGAGAAAAAGCTGTCAGAGGTAACAGGGAATACGAACTGGAAACGCCGTGAAGTAAATCGCGTGTGAAACGACAAGAAGTACAGATTTCACCCACTCGCTCTCCACGAAAAGCACGTACAAGGAAATGGTGTTCTACATGTACCTTATATACAGGCCCACACGTACAGCGTCACTTACGCGGCGTGTACGTTCACCAATCACACGCTTTGTCACTCCTGCGTGTAGATCCATTTTCACCAATCACACGCTTTGTCACTTCTGCGTGTAGATCCATTTTCACCATTCACACGCTTTGTCACTTCTGCGTGTAGATCCATTTTCACCAATTACACGCTTTGTCACTTCTACGTGTACATCCATTTTCACCAATCACACGCTTTGACACTGGGACGTGTCACGCAACAATTTCCTGCACGTGCAGGTGACTATAGGCGCGCATATGCTGTTGACGGGTTTACGCGCTAAGGGCCTTTGCTGACGTGTGGGATTTCACTACCTATCAGGCTGTCCACGCGTTCACACACGAGAGACCACGCTCCTGGCCAGGAGGCGAAATTACTGCCCCCCAGAGCCCTGAGCACGCTCCCACCTGCCATCTGCTGCTGCCTGACTGCCTGCTGGCCACGTGCCCCACAGTGCTGGTGGGTGGGGGTGTTGGGAGACATGGGTGGGGGCCTGGTGGAGGGTGCCCCTGCACTGGTGGGGGTGGTGGGAGACATGGGTGGGGGCTTGGTGGAGAGTGCCCCTGGTGGCGGGGGGGTGGGGGTGGTGGGAGACATGGGTGGGGGCCTGGTGGAGGCTGCCCCTGGTGGCGGGAGGGTGGGGGTGGTGGGAGACATGAGTGGGGGCCTGGTGGAGGCTGCCCCTGCACTGCTGGGGGGTGGGGGTGCAGGGGGACATGAGCAGGTGTGCAGGGTAGTCCCCTGTTTTGTAGGCTGCCTGCAGGGGCTGTGGAGGGTGTACAGGGAACACCTGTGAGGACCCACCCAGCCTAATCGCGTGTGATGATTCCCACGCACCCCTGTAATACACGTACCCTGGCCAATCGCGTGTTAAACTTCCCGCGTACCCCTGTAATACACGTACCCTGGCTAATCGCGTGTTAAACTTCCCGCGTACCCCTGTAATACACTTACCCTGGCTAATCGCGTGTTAAACTTCCCGCGTACCCCTGTAATACACTTACCCTGGCTAATCGCGTGTTAAACTGGCCAATCGCGTGTATAACTTCCTGCGTACCCCTGTAATACACGTACCCTGGCCAATCGCGTGTTAAACTTCCCGCGTACCCCTGTAATACACGTACCCTGGCCAATCGCGTGTTAAACTTCCCGCGTACCCCTGTAATACACGTACCCTGGCTAATCGCGTGTTAAACTTCCCGCGTACCCCTGTAATACACTTACCCTGGCTAATCGCGTGTTAAACTTCCCGCGTACCCCTGTAATACACTTACCCTGGCTAATCGCGTGTTAAACTTCCCGCGTACCCCTGTAATACAGGTACCCTGGCCAATCGCGTGTTGAACTTCCCGCGTACCCCTGTAATACACGTACCCTGGCCAATCGCTTGTTAAACTTCCCGCGTACCCCTGTAATACACGTACCCTGCCTAATCGCGTGTATAACTTCACGCGTACCCCTGTAATACACGTACCCTGGCCAATCGCGTGTTAAACTTCCCGCGTACCCCTGTAATACACGTACCCTGGCCAATCGCGTGTTAAACTTCCCGCGTACCCCTGTAATACACGTACCCTGGCTAATCGCGTGTTAAACTTCCCGCGTACCCCTGTAATACACTTACCCTGGATAATCGCGTGTTAAACTTCCCGCGTACCCCTGTAATACACGTACCCTGGCCAATCGCGTGTTGAACTTCCCGCGTACCCCTGTAATACACGTACCCTGGCCAATCGCGTGTTAAACTTCCCGCGTACCCCTGTAATACACGTACCCTGGCTAATCGCGTGTATAACTTCACGCGTACCCCTGTAATACACTTACCCTGGCTAATCACGTGTTAAACTTCCCGCTTACCCCTGTGATACACGTACCCTGGCCAATCGCGTCTTAAACTTCCCGCGTACCCCTGTAATACACGTACCCTGGCTAATCGCGTGTATGACTTCACGTGTACCCCTGATATGCACGTTACCCGCTTTGCGTTCCTTGTTTGGCTGCCCTGTAAACTGGTCCAGGGTTAGCGCAGCCCTTTGCGATGATTTAGCGATTTTGATGGCTTTTCCTTGCGCGAGGGCGTTCTTGGGGGCGTTACTGGCGCTGCTGCAGGGTCGCTGCGATACTCTGCGCCACGGCTGGTTTGGGAGCATGAAATCCATGAATACGCTGTGCGCGGAAATCGGTTTTAGCGCACGTGCCTGGCGCAGTCAATCGCACGCGGACACTCTGCGCCAGCCGCTTGCGACACTTTTCAGCGAAATTCTATGAATTACCCTGTCAATGTTAGTTCACTTGAAGCAAAGATGTTACATTTGTTGTGTTTAATTATTGACGTGACACTACAGTGGTGCATAGCATGTGGACATTAATATGCTAAAAAGATTTGTCCATGAGTTTTTGCCGAACCATATGTCCTTCCCTGCACTCTTTCCTCCCACTGTGTGGCAATGCATTACCTGCGTCATCCTCTTGAGGGGGTGGCATATCCACATCAGGGAGTGGAGGGATTTTCTGCTTGAGGCATATCTTGTGCAGCATGGCACTGCCAAGTACAATTTTTCCGACCTTGTCAAGCCTATATATCAATGCCCCTACAGCACTGTGTAGGCAACACAAACAAGCCTTCAAGAGGCTGAAGGTCACTCAATGCAGGGCCTGGTCTGAATGTTTGCCTCATTGTAGGTCACATTCTGTGGCGTCTGTGGATCTCGCAGAGGTGTCATGAGCCATGGTAGCTGTGGGTACCCAGAGTCACCTGCAAGAGCAAAGTTGCAAGTTGTCAGTCACAGAGCATTGTTGGTGCATTGCCATTTACAACAGCATGTTGATGTCAATTCTTTGCATGCATTCTAAGAGTACTAGCATGTGGACTAAATCAGCATTTGTAATAGTTGAGGGATAGATGAATACATCATCCATAGCTACTGCCACCCCAAGCTCAATACTGCACATGTGACAATTGTGCCATACCGCCCATATGCCAGGCAGGTACAACAGGGGATGGACACAATCTAAGCTAAAATTGGCAAGAATAAACACACTTACAATAAAACATTACATGTGCATGCATTAGAACCGAAGCAAATGTGCACTTAAGAACTTAAGAATGCAAACACTAGGTAAGATATGCATTTATAAATGAAGAATATTAACATGGCATCCATAACACATGAAGAATACTAACATAAGCAATGTATAGGCTGAATGCAACAGGAACAACATGACAATGTAGCTCACTAACATAGAAATGCGAGAGTAATGGGCAGCCATCTTTTCCAAAATGGAAGTTGCAAAATACTTAAAGGAAAAGTCTGAACGTGCTGAAATAACAAAAATGCAGATCTGTGGAGAGCTCAGCTAGTAGCTAGCAACCCAAGCCAAGGTTACCATGAAAATGTGAGAGTAGGAACATTGCAGTGGAAGCACAAGATAGCGATTCACAAGACACAAGCCATATATTCATAGATTAATTAAGAGTACAACTAGCCTTTTTATGCCAGATGCAGGACAACTAAAAGCCAAAAGTCTCCATGATGAATAACCCAAAAGTATCCCCAGTGGTATAAGAACCATAACATTCACGTCACTATTAGCTAAAATTCCAATAAATGCGGGGTGAAATAATTCCAAATGCAGTCTCATTACATGGGACCCATAATTGAAGAACACAGACTAGTCATTAGCAATGATCACAGATAGGACACCTGCCTCACTCCTCACACATATCTGGGAAGTATCTGTGCCTTATATAGCCTTCTTGAGTTGTTTGGGTGCACCTGTGACTGCATTTCTGGCACCAGCCTGCGTTTCCTCCACCTGAAAGGTGGAGGTAAATCCACTGTGTATTTGGTGCAATTACTGCCCATTTATGGTGGAATCAGCGCTGCCTCCTTATTTGGCGGTATGGTGAAAGTGGCCGTAATTCCATTACTGACACTTTTAACATATACCGCCCAACTCGTAATGAGCCGTAATGTTTGCAAAGTCCATAATTTAAAAATAGCAAGGGTTTACAGATTAACATCTCTATAAAAAGCTTGCAGGTTTTTTTTTAAATCCCAGGATCTCCAACAAATGGATTCTGCATGAAAGTCAGGTCTTTGCATCTTTGTATCTTGCATTTTATTCACAAACTGATGTATAAATTAATGTTTTTATTGTAGTTCATGAATTAATGTAATAATTTATGTAGGACTTATGAATTGGAAATTGTCAGGTGTCTTGACCCACGTTTGAACTATTATGCTACAACATTTGGTGCTGTGGGCTTAGAAAATCCAAGATGGCTGAAAAGGCCACATTTGCGCCATAATCCAGGAAAACCATGCAGTTTTGCGCACACCAATATGGTCGCCTGACCTGCCACCCACCAGTGCGAGCGTGATGGGCCAGAAGCGCCATGAGTGAAACGTGGTGCCAAAGGAAAAACAGCAGTGCCTGTTATCTCAAAAAGCGCTTTGAAATCACATTTGTTTCTCTGAAATGCAAGCTCAAAATGCCTATTTCAAACATTGCAAGATATTCAAAAATCTTACTGAACACCAGCAGACGTCTGGTAGAATGAAGTCTTGTGTGCATACCAAATCTGGAAAGATGAAGAGCCTAAAATAATGTTCATAACAAAACTGGCTGAGCTGTGGATGTTAGCAGCTTAAGTGAAATGGGATTAAAGCCACTAAAATCGAAATGTTTAAAATAAATGAGTGACCTACTTTTGAGTGTCACATAGGTTGCAACTGTTTAAACGTCATAGTTTTGAACTTAGAATCAGCGTTCTAGCTGCATGTGTCAAAATTGTAAGTTTGATTTGAATGAAGAAAAATGGGAACACAAGTGACCTGTGGCTGAAGCCTGGCTTAAAGGGACTGAATTCTGCCCGGCAACAACCCCCGACAGGAGTTGAAACTTGCCCAGCAACTGTATTCACAGGCCTGGCCTCCCTTCTGCTGCCCCACCAAAAGGAGATCACACCTCTCTGATTGAATAAGAGGAGGGGTGCCTGGGATCAGGGAAACAGAACAATGAACTTCCCTTTGCTCCAAGCAATTTCTAAATCAGGGGGTCGTAAATGGCTTCCTCTTGGAAGGAAATGAGAGGGGCACTGCCTCTGTGAGCCAGCTGAGCTTGGAGGAAGTGGACAAACCAGAAAGTCCCCCATGTGCTTTGGGAAACCACACTTCTCTGGGCCAGAGCATAATTTTAGAAAGATGGATATTGTCGAAATGATATAAATAATATCATGATTCCTGTGTTTTTTCTGTGCACATTTTAAGAGGTGTAGTATCGGAAAATAGGGTATTACTCCAAATGTATGTATGTTAAAAATCTGACACTTCATCATCTGATGCCCATATTCCTTGCGCACATTTGTGTAAATTTTGGAAAAGTTTAGAGGTTGTGTTCTGGATGAAAAGGGCAGAATTCTTTCAGAAGTGAACACAACATCTTACAAAGACAGGGATCGATGGTTTGGTGATACTGAAAATATATTAACTGGACATATAATATTAGAAAAATTGTATATGGATAAATATGCATTTAAGTCAAAAATAGATTTGTGTGCAAAGTGACAAGGGGAGTGTTCTTTCTGTATGCCATAAAAAGGATGCCGGATGACTCACAATCCAGTTCCCCAGTCAGGCGACAGAGAATCCTATAGCCTATCAGGACCCTCAGAGGGTTGGGCATAGAAAGTCAGCCTTCCCACCCACTTTCAAAAGACATAAAAAGAGCCACTGAGACCCAGGTAGAGATATTCACTTCCCACTTCAAACTGATTTCTTGCGAAGCACTTTGACGGACGACTTCAAATTCAGGCAATATCCAGAAACCAGACTCCAGACTTCAAATCCAGAATGATCCTGAGATCAAGAACTTAGACTCCAGAACTTAAAGCAGAGGGGCCAATCCACAAGCTGAATCCTTTTCAGCAGGCCTCAAAATCTTTTGCAACCTGATATTCAACAGCCGGGCGAGCTGTTTGATTCTGGCTAGAACCCTGTGCCAGAACCCAGAAAGCAGAGCTGTGTCCAGACCGCCGTGCAGTGCCGATAGAAAACCAGACCCAGACCAGACTGCTGTGCAGTGCCAGAACTTTTGCCATAGAAATCGTATGTCCATTCTGTGATTTCAAACCTATGAAAGTGTCATTTGTCATTTGAATCTTACTTTATTTCTGAGAATCTACCTCCACTAAACTGTCCGTATCTTTTGAACCAACAAGCCCAAAACGTTCTACTCCTTATAGTTTTTCCGTAATCGTGCTTTGCGAAAAAGTGCCGCAAATTGCAATTTGACTCAAACTTCTTCACCTGTCAAAAATAGCTGTCTTTTGCTTCCATTGCTGAAATTCGTTTTCAACCTGATAATCCCTCATGAATCATTGCTAGTGTTGACCTGAACTAATTCAAAGTAGCTGTCACCTACCCTGAATCTCCTATATGGAATTAAAATCATTTTTAGCATATTTTCACTTCATTGTAAATCACATTAAATGTATTTCTGCATGTTTTAAAAGTATACCTGTTGCTCTAAGCTTGCTAGGGGGGAACTAGAATTTGTATTGCATTTGATTATATTCCATCTCCTTACATTGCATAGGGGGGAGTGAATTGTCAAAAGTAAAAGTGATCATATTATCTCTTGTGGAAACCATCTCAGTTATTTCTGTGCTGCATTCTTTTCCATCATTGCATTTCCTTGAAACCATAAAAGCATTCTTAGCTACCTTATCCTCTCTATACCAACTCCTAAGTAATTAAAAAAAATGTGTGCTAGTGTTGATCACTGTCATATTCATAAGTGTTCTATCAAATATTAATTTATTTATAAAAGTGTGATATATATATCTTGTTTAATTTTTCAATAAATCTTTTAATTTGCAAAACAAATCTACTTCTTGGCTCAGTGAGGTCAGGGGGATTCAAAGAGAGGGGTGTTATATAAGGGTCTATCATCCAGATTATAACTTGTCATAAAAATATAGAAATAAGGGCTTCCCTTGCACATCCCAGACCAGGCATTGACTTAGTTGGAGTACTGAATTGAAGTCACTTAACATAGTGGGGGCTCGAGCCGGGACGTCTGGATTAGACCTACCACTTGTGCAGCTTAATACAGTGTGCTACCTGACAGGATACATAAATCCTGTTGGATCACCACGCTGTGTTACACTGTAAAATCACCCCTCAAAAAACAGACACTCTAAGGTGACGGTCTGTTTTGCAAAATAAAATACAAACTTCTGTAAGTCAGGAAGGAAATCAATTTCCAGAATGACGACCTTGGTAGATATCAAAATAGCCAGAGAGCATCTCTAACATAAGCTATTTGTGAGAGGCGAATGGACGGAACAGGACCAGACGGTGTGGTTGCAGGCAATCGCACCCCAGATGACTGCAACAGGGTCAGACACATGGAGAGATCAAGGTCCATTACATGTGGCCCTGAGTGATCTATATATGGCCCCTAAAGCCAAAGATGAGCACGACAAGATTGTCAGGATAGCGGCATATTTATATTTATATATGGGAGCCATGCAGGACAAATGTGCTGAAGGCCAAGATCTGGCAAATAGGCAACAGATGGCATTAGAGAAGGCCCAATATGACCTGGTCTCTTCTGAGCAGAGGCTGCACAGGAGCCAGGAGTCAGAAAATGAGAGTAGACAGTATCTCATTAAAATCAAAGAGGATATGGGTATCCTGCAACAGGAAAAGTCTGACCAGGATACCAGATTTCTGGCCTTGCAGAAGGAGTACCAAGAAGGTTTGGACGCCCTACTGTAGTGCCAGAAAAAGCTGGAGCAACAACTGGACTTCAATAGGGCATGTGCAGAAGAGGTAGTCACCCTGCAAGCCACCTAGATAGGGAGAAGGCAGAGGGCAACAAACTGATTCTGAAAGACCTGGATACCCAGACAGAATTTAAGGAAGAGCGCCAGAAAGCTGGTGCCCTTAAAAGGCAGAGGGACGACCTGGCGGCACAGATGCAGGCGCTTAGTCAGGAAAGGGACACCTTAGGCCAGGAAGTCTGCCACTTAAAAAGAAAAATGGAAGAAAATCACCTGGCCCTCCAGGGACTGGGTGACCTCCAAAAAGAGCATCAAAACTTGTTGGAGCACACCAGGAGGGTGGAAGATGCTCTGGCAAGAAAGGAGCAGGCCAGTAGGGATGGGACTCAGGAGGTAACCCTCCTGCAGCAAAGACTGGCCCAGTATTCCAGGACAAACCAGGAAGCACAGAGATAGAATGAGGCTCTCTGCCAGGACAATGATAGGCTCCAGCAACAGGTAGCCATGCAGGAGAGACTGATAGAGTCTAGTAAGGCCTTGACTGAGGAACTGAAAGCACAGGATCTTGCATTGCTACAGGGAGCAGGGGCTGATAGAGATGAGGATAGCTGGGAAAGGGAAACACCTGAGCATAACCTCAGGAGCCCTAGTACCAGAGGCCTTCATCTCTCCCAGTCCCTGGACTCTGCACCCCCAAGTCCCCTGGCACACGTGAGCACAGGGCCACAGGGATGGCAGATTACTATCCAGCCAAAAGTATGGGGCTAATAGGCCAGTACCACCCAGGAATGGATGGGCGGGCATCCGGGTATGGGCACCTAAGTACAGTGCAATTTAGTGGGGAACCCCAGGAGAGTAGGCCCACTAAGGGCATCCTAAAAACCTCTGCCCAGTTAGGTCAGTGGGGGGGTACCCATCAAATCTTGGCAACAAGGAGGGATCTGAAGACTCCTCTGAGCGTCACAGGACACAGGAGACCAGGTCCCCACATTCTGCCAGCCATTCCCAGGCTCGCAGAATCCGGGAAAACCTGGAAGATCAGACGGGCACCTCTGGGAGTAGTGCTTCTGAGTCAGAGGATGAATGGACCAGGGTTACCCGAACCAAAAAGGCCAATAAGGCAAAAAGGGCCTTGCTTAAAGACCCCTTAAAACAGATTAAGGCAATAAGGAGTGTCATCACCCCTTATCACAAGAACGCCAAGTATTCTGTTTGGGAACACTTGGAGCTTTACGAGCAAATGATGGAGACTTTCCATTTGAAGGACAGCAGTAGCTGCATCCAGTATGTCAAATGGACATTCTCCCCAGAATACTCCAGTTTCTTTGGGGGGCTGGAGGACCAAAACCATTCAAGATGATCCACATATAGGGCGGCCATCTTGAAACATTTTTCTGTTCACCGGAATCCCCAAGAGGCTCGCAAGGCAGCCTACAATTTGCAATTTGGGGAGGATCAGTCCCCACAAGAATTTGTGCAGGAATTGAAGCATGCCTTTGCACAGACTACCAGAAGGGTGTGCACGGACAGCAAAGAGTTTGTAAATACGTTTTTCCATGCCTTGCCCAAATGCATAATGACCCAGCTAGTGAGAGATTTTCACAAGAAAAGGTCACTAGACTGGGTCATTGAACAGGCTACCCGGATCTATGAGGTGCAGAAGCCCATAGAAAATAAAAATAACGCCCAGAAAAGCCCCAAACCGACCAGCACTCCTGCTGCTGTCAAGGTGACAGAGGTAAGGGTTGCCCCCATTTTGGATTTGGAGATGGGGAGGCCTAAAAACCTGCCTGCACCGAATAATTCTCAGCCCAGAAGGCCCTCGGGACAGTCACAGACAGGGAGTCAAGGAGGTAGTCCCACAAATGGGGTCCCTCGCTCCCCTGACAAGGGGAAGGGAAACCGACCCATCCTGGGTTATGTGTGGACTCCTCCAGTCCAAGGTGGGGATCCAACCAGGCACCCAACCCAGGGAATTTCCCTCCTAACTTCCCCCAAGAGGGCAGAAATTCACCAAACCCTGGCCAGAAATTTTTACCAGGTATCCACCCAATTTCCAGCCCCAAAATCATCCATCCTTCTTTCCCCAATTCCCTGAGCCAGACAAGCTAATCCGGGAGAGGGGAGTCCAAGGGTGGAGGGGTACCCGAATCTTACCAACCCGGGGTACTACCAGAGAAGGCATAATACCCTTCCCGGGATCAACCCAGGGGAGAAAACAGAACCCTGTATCAGCCTGAACGGGTTTCACAGTTAGGGCGCCAGGTCCAAAATATGGCACGGGATCTGGGTCACATGCTGAGGGTTCAACAGAACCCTCAGATGAGCATGCCGGCACAGAATGTCCCAAACTCCGGGCCTGGTGCTCCAGAACAATGACGGGGGCAGCACCCCGATAACACACCGGTTCCCAGGGAGGAGGCACAAGGGGAACGGGGGTGTAAAGCCTTGGAGGAAGCTTCCTTCCCCACTTGTAAACAGCCCCTGGAAACCCAGGAACCAGAAACAAAATCTCCTACCCCTGAAAGTCTGCCACCCAAGGAGCAGAGAGGAGGTAGGAGAAACAAAGGACCCAAACAGACCCATTTTGTGGAGGAGGTACAGATCTTCCAATTTGAGGGAGAGGGATCCTCAGAGGATCCTGGGAAAAGGATCTTCTCCTTCAGAGATGGGGGAACTCCTCCCAAAGAAAAATGGGTCCCAAGGGATCCAAATCTAGACTGGGTAGATGTGGGGACTGAGCTAGCGCCGCCCATCATCTCATCCCAGAACCAACAGCATCAAAATACCCTGGTTCAAACCCATCCTGGTGACTGCCTCCAAAAAGGGGGTGGCGGCCCAGAACCGGAACCAGGGGAACCCACAACGGCTCTGATTTCCAGTTGCCAACTTTTTCTTGCAGATTCCCATGACTCTCCACAGAATTCTGCCCAATTCTCTTCTCTCGCAATGTCCAAAACAAAATAATTAGCCCACCAGTTGTCCAAAAATGTGCATTATCTGTGCCCCCTTGAGGAGAAGGAGGGAAGATACTATGCCCCGGTACAAGTGCAGGGGCAGGGTACATTTTTGGCACTGGTGGACACTGGATCCCAAGCTACCCTTTTGTCCAAAAGGGCCTTTGATGAACTAAATGCAGGATGGGGGGAGAATTACTGTATTCATCTCACCTCTCTTCCTGGACAACTTCAGAACTTTGACGGGAAGGAAATTCCCGTCGAGGGGACTGCAGATTTGGACATCAAAATTGGGCGACACAAGGTGAAACACCCGGTCATATTAGTGACTCCAGAGGGCACCCCTTGTTTACTAGGGAATGACCTCCTGAGAAAGTTGTCACCCCTAATAGATTGCGTAAACAAGGTCCTTTGGACCCAGACTAGCCGACCAATAAAATTAAAACAGAGTGTCAACCATGTTAGTTTAAACGGCACATGCCACATGGTTGAACAAAAATCTGACCAAGGAGAATTTCACTTCCAGAACAACCAAATTCCAGATGTGACAGTAATAGCAGTAGGACAACAGACCGGTGATGGGGGGTCCTCGCTATTTCTGAAAATCAACCTTCCTACCAGTTTAAGGTGATATTCCACACTGGAAGGAAAACTAATCCACAATCAGACATTCCCACTCCAATAGTTCCGAAAGATGTGAAATCAGCTCAGAGCCTGGCTGATATTCAGCAAATTGGAGAGCAGTTGTTCATCCCTGTTCAGTTAAATGATAGGAAGGACTCTGTACTCGCCCGAGTGTGTGTGAACAGCGGTAAGAGCTTCATCAGCGAAGCCATGTTCCGCCAACTCCCAAAAGATCTAGCCATTTCCACATTCAAATTGATAGACAAATGGGAAATGGATCTGGAAACACCCAATTCCAAACTTCTCCTGCCAAGCAGGTGTATGCTCAAAATCTCCATTGGCAACAAGAGCATAGTCCATAATTGTTGGGTTGTGCGAGACATCACTGCCGCCTTTTTCTTAGGCATTGATATTCTCAATCGCTTTGCCATTAGTTTGGACCTAATGCAATTCAAAGCTTGGTCCCAATTAGCATATAATCCCATGGGCTTTGATGATCCAGAAAAAGCATTTAGGTCAGCTCAATTGCTACCTTATACAGTCGAAATTCAGATCAAAGAGGAAGTCACTATCCCGGAAAGGACCCGACAATTCTCCCTCAAAGTGAAAGTTAAAAGAGGACAAAAAATGAAAAACCCTGATGCTTACATACATCTAAATGCTTCTCTCCGACAGCAAGGGTTGGGGGTAAACCCAACTCCATTAGTCAACATAGAACATGACACCATTCCAATAGAGGTGGATAACAGCGACTTAAAGATTATTACTCTAGCCGCAGGCACCATTATTGGAATGGCGGTTGATGACCGTCACTTTTCCATTGATTTAGGAAATGAACTGTTAGGACAAATCCTTCAAGGACTGTTTTGACAGTGACAGGGATAACAATATAACACCAGACAGGATCTTTACCCGGCATGGGGGGAACTTCCTGGTGTACACTTCCTGCCCTTATGGTAAGGAAGATGTGACTTGTGACTTCAGGAGGGATGAGGTGATTTTCCAGCTCCATGAGGGCTGCCACCTGAAGCCTCCAGTCCAAATCAGCACCCTGAACAGGGACTTCTCCATCCAGCTGGAGGAGGCCGCCGAGATAGCCAAACCAGAAGTCTTTCCAGGCTTCAGGCAGATGGTGGAAGAGAGAGTCAACCTAGCTGATGCCTGTGTGACTCTGGAACAGAAGCAAAAGTTGAAACAAGTTTTCTTGGATTTCCAAGATCTCTTTGCGGTAGACTCATATGACTGTGGTCGCACCAATGTCCACACAACAACAATTACCATGGACCCTGGCATGACTCCAGTGTTTGAGAAACAATATCGCTTGCCTCTCGCATCCATGGAGTCCCTTACTGAAATAATTAAGAACCTTGAGTCCCGGGGAATAATCCGTCCAGTCCACAGCACCTTCAATAATCCGGTGCTGGGAATATTGAAGCCAAACGGCCAGTGGAGACTCTGCGCCGACCTTAGGGAGCTCAACAAACGGGTCCATACTTCCCGATGGCCTCTTCCCTACATTGACCAAGGGCTGGCCCAGATCCAGGGGTCACAGGTATTCACTGCAATAGACCTGACTAATGGATACTGGACTGTGCTTGTCAGTAGGGAGGACCAAATCAAGCTGGCTTTTACCTTTGGGGGCCAGCAGTACACATGGACCCGGACTCTCTTCGGATACCTCAACTCCGGCAATGTATTCAACATTTACCTACATAAGGCCATGCCCGACCTGGGTGCAAGGGGTAACCTGGCTTATGTAGATGATGTCCTCATCAAAAGTTCATCTGTGGAGTAACACATAGCGGAGATCTGTTATGTTCTGACACAGTTGAGGGCCGCCTGAGCAAAACCTTCCTTTCAGAAAGCGCAGTGATGTAGAACCTGTGTTAATTTCTTGGGACATGAGATTACTCTCAGGGTCTCTGTCCCCAGGAAAAGAAAGTGTAAGCACTTCAGAAACTGAAAGACCCCACAACTCTGCGGGAACTAAGGAGCCTCCTTGGACTGACTACTTACAGCAGAAAATTCATTGAGGGCTACGCAGAGATCGCCAGACCCCTGATTCATCTCTTGAAGGGGGGCTCAAGTGGGAATGGGGTCCAGAACAATCCGAGGCAGTAAGACATCTCAAAAGAAGCCTCTCACAAGCGCCTTGCCTAGCTTACCCTGTCAGAAACAAGGAGTATTTCTTGGAGACAGGGTTCTCTAATGCATGCTTGACTGCAGTATTATATCAAAAGCATGACAAGGTCAATAAAGTAATCTCCTATGCGAGCAAAACTTTATCCTCAGTGGAGGAAAAATTCAACGATTGTGAGAAGGCACTCCTGGCAACGGTGTGGGCATTGAAGAATTACCGCCCGTTTATCCAGGGCGAACACATCAAAGTGGAGACTCCACACCAGCCTCTGCAATATCTCCGAAGTGACAGAATCCGGGCCGGAAATGTGAGTAAATCCCAAATTACTTCCTGGATTCTGTCAATGCAAGGCTTTCCTGTGGAGGTCAGATATGGCCAAAACAAGAAGAGTCCCCTCGCGCAAGGTCTGGCTGACTTGCATGATTGTGCCAGAAAAAACTGTCTCGAGGACAAAAGTCTAAAATTCAAGGACAACATGGAGGCATACCTTAATTCCCCCCATAAAGTCTTTGAAGAAGACAAGTGTGAGGGAATGCCCACTTTCTATGTGGATGGATGCTCTTATCATGTTGACAACAACAGGGAAAAAGAACTTGTGGCCGGCGCAGGGAATGCATGGGTGAATGAGTCCCCAGAACCCTCTGCTAGTTACAAAATTGGTGCCCGAAGTAGTCAGGTGGCAGAGTTGATGGCTGTGCATCAGGCCATCCTCACTGCTGTTCAACATCAACTCCACGAACTGGTCATAATCACAGATTCAGATTATGTACGGAATGGGTTTGTGGAGCGCCTGGTTAATTGGAAAACCAGAGGCATGGTATGTGCTAATAACAAACCCTTGAAACATGGGAAGTTAATTCAAAACATTGATGATCTGGTCACCGTGAATAGGATGACCATCTACTGGAAGAAGATCAAGGTTCATTCCAAAGTAGAAGGACCAGACAAAACTGGAAATGACTTAGCTGATCAGCTGGCGAAAACCGGGGCAATCCTAGGGGATCTAATAGAGATTGAGTCCCTGTTGGGGGAAATCCAGGTCACTGCTATCACTAGGTCCCAGACAAATGCTCACAATGTTCTTTCAACTGCACAAGGGAGTAAGGACACCCCAGATTGCGATTTGATCACAGCTCAGAAGGGGGATCCAATAATTGGTAAGTTTTACCAACACATTGAGGACCCCGAGAACTTTTCCCTGACGGATACCGATTACATTGGGAAAGAGGACCTTAGAGTGTTGATGAAATGTCCAAAAATGTTCTGAATCCAAGACGGTTTGTTGGTAAGGAAATCCCAAGCTGGCCATCATCAGTGGGTGGTCCCTACCTCATTCCGATGCCTGATGTTAAGTCACAGCCATGATGTGGCCACTGCCGCTCATAGGGGGTTTTATACAACACTTGATATCTTAAGAGAGGTTGCTTAGTGGCCACACATGGGGCAGGACCTCGACCAATAGTTGAAGGGGTGTCTTGTGTGTGCACAATTTCAGCCAACATCCCTCACACACTGTGCGCCTCTCCAAAAGAGGGGGATGACACTGCCATGGTCAGATTTGCAAGTCGACTTCATAGGCCCTGTGATTCGCTCCGCTAGGGGAAATAAGTAAATGTTGACGGTGACATGCTTATTTACTAAATGGGTGGAATGTCTCCCGGCCCCAAACTGCAAGGCAGAAACAGCAGCTGCCCTGACGATCAACCACATCTTTTCCCGTTTTGGTCTACCCCAAAGGATAGAGTCAGACAGAGGTAGCCATTTCACTAACGAAGTAATGACAAAGATGTGGGAGATACTGGGGGTTAAAAGGAAGCTACACATTGCTTACCGACCAGCTTCTTCTGGGGCAGTAGAACGTTACAACCAAACCATTGTGAGCATATTAAAAAAGTTTGTGGCAGATTCTGGGCCAAGTTGGGATATCCGATTACCTCTGGTCCTAATGGCCATCAGATCTACCCCTTCATCTGCAACTAAAATATCACCGTTTGAGCTGATGACTGGACGCAGGATGGTGCTTCCCCAGCATTTGCTCTACAGGACCCAAGAGTAAACCTTGATCAATGCCTCCACAACGCATGAGTATGTTAAAAATTTAAGGAAACACCTCCAACATGCTTTTGCCTATGCTCAGCGAAACCTAGAAAGATCAGCCGATAGCATGAAGACTCACTATGATTTGAAGACTACTAGGAAAGAATACAATGTAGGGGACCGGGTTTATGTATACAATTTCCAAAGGAGCCAGGCCAAACAGCGGAAATTTCTGCCTACATGGAAGGGACCTTTTGAAATTGAAGACAAGATCTCCTCAGTCGCCTACAAGATCCGCATCCCCAGGGGTAGTTTGGCGGAAGGGGAAGACAAGTGGGTCCGTATAAATCAGCTAAAGTGTTGCTATCCCAGGCACACTCTGGAGCAACTGGAGGAGTCCTCTGCAATCCCAGAGGGGGCCGCTCCAGAGTAATACAAGTCCAACCCTAAAATATTCCATATACAGCCTATAAAATCCTATGATTCTTGTATACAAATGTCTCCTGATGTATAAAATGTATATGTTCACCCCACCATTAATAGTGGTGGGGAAATATCTACAAATATATTTCTGCGCGTTTGCTTTGTCATCCTAGGAGAGATAAACCATGGAGACTGACCAAGGAGGATGACCCACGGACCGGGGGCAAAGATCCGAGGGGCCCGGGGTGCCGCCCAATACTCCCATCAGGACCAGCAAGGAGAACTGATCGATCCATCCTGATGGAGGAAAAGATGCTAAACTTTGCCATCGGCGGAATCGGAAGAGATGATGCAGACATCCCAGCGCGTGGATCAAAACATCCTTTGCATCCGACTCCCCCTCGACTCAAAATCAAAGTGCAGTCGGGCGAGGGGGCTTGTCAGGTGTCTTGACCCACTTTTGAACTATTATGCTACAAAATTTGGTTCTGTGGGCTTAGAAAATCCAAGATGGCCGAAATGCTTAAATTTGCGCCAAAATCCAGGAAAACCGCACAGTTTTGCACACACCAAAATGGTCGCCTGATCTGCCACTTACCAGTGCGAGCGTGATGGGCTAGAAGCGCCATGAGTGAAACGTGATGCCAAAGGAAAAACAGCTGTGCCTGTTAGCTCAAAAAGCGCATTGAAACCACATTTGTTTCTCTGAAATGCAAGCTCAAAATGCCTATTTCAAACATTGCAAGATATTCAAAAATCTTACTGTACACCAGCAGACGTCTGGTAGAATGAAGTCTTGTGTGCATACTAAATCTGGAAAGATGAAATAATGTTCATAACAAAACTGGCTGAGCTGTGGATGTCAGCAGCTTAAGTGAAATGGGATTAAAGCCACTAAAATCAAAATGTTTAAAATAAATGAGTTACCTACTTTTGAGTGTTGTGAAAGAACGACCGGTGGGGGGCGTCTGTACTCCTGCTCTCTATATGATAGAGGAGAGGCACAGAAGACCCCAGCCAAGATTCTCTATTACGGTAGCAATGGTCGAGCAATCAAGGCCTAGCTTCTCAGGAGGTGATGCAGGCTGGTTCTTAAGTACAGTGTACCCCAAGCCCCCACAAAGGAATGTCCACACACTGGATTGGTTAGAACACAGTCTTTATATAATCAATATTCAAGGTTATGTACACTTATCATAATAACTCACTTTGTACTCCGGAAAATCAACAATGGCAAATATACAATTCTAAAGTGGTACCACCCTTTGTATTAGATCTCATTAAAGTGCATGAACAATACTGTAACAATGTCACACAGATCAATAGAGTGAAACCAGCAATAGAGAGGGGAGAGAGAATAAGATGGTTGAGCAATAGGCAGAATACTGGCCCCTACCACTAGACACAGTTCTGTGTGGAGATCCCCCCACCTGGGCAACCTGTAAAATAAAGATATAGCACAAGCCCAGTCCATATATTGTTCTGCAAGTCTTATTCCCTGCTATAATGTTTTTACCCCCCCAATGTACCTGGTGGAGTCGAGTTCTTCGAAGAGGCGTCGACAGATCCTTCTTGAGCGACCCCCTTTCAAGCGGGAGTCGCGGATCGTCGAGAAACGTCGAGGAACTCGGCGTTCGACGATGGGGAATCGACGGCCCTTCTTGAATGCCTTCCCTTTCAAGCGGGAGGCACGGGGCGTCGAACGTCCGTCGACAAACAGGGTAAAACGGCGTCGATGAGGCGGCAGCTTCGTCCGAGCGGTGCTCGTCGGCGTCGGAGCGTCGGCGTCCTGCAAGGCAGAGGCGTGCGGGGCACCTCGGTGACAATAGTTCTGGACCGCAAAGATTGTGGAGACGGAGGCCCAGCAAGGGCGTCAAGTCGTTCGAGTCTTTGTGATCTTCGGGTGGCGGGAAACCCACCGGCAGGTTTCTCCTCGGCGCGTTGGTCGTCCTCGACTTTCTCCGGCAGGATAAAGCGGTCGACGGTGCGGACGAGAGAGTCCTTCGATTCGAATGTTCTTAGGCAAAGGAGCGGACGGCTCCGGTCGTCGGCGGCACGGTGTCAAGTGGTTCCCACGGCTGGGCAACACAACTTCGATGGGCCTCCAGCGGTTACACAAACCTGTGAACCCTGGTCGACAAAATGGACTTCGACGGCGGCGATGTCCGGGTGCTTCACTTCGATCTCCTCGGCGGTCCCGTCTCGGGTCGACAGCCTTTCGAGGGTCTGTCTTCCAGGGCGCTTCGGCGAAGATGGAGCGGTGCTCGATGGTCCCTCGGAGCACGGGAAGAGGGCGCCTTACCAGGTCCTCTCTCGGGTCAGCCTTCGACGATTTCGGCAGCCTTCGGATCGGACGAAGCAAATGCCACAGCAAGTCTTCTTCTTCCAGCTGGACATCGAGGATCAGCAGTTCCAGTTACTCTTAGAGTGGAGACTCTGCTCCAGGATGCTTCTGAACGTTCCTGAACGTTCCTGAACCTCTTACCAGTGGTGAGAGGTCCCCAGATATACTATTCTGCCTCTCATCCACACTGCTGGCACACACTCAGCAGCCAATCATACAGAAGGGCATTCATGCAGCCAGTCAGCCAATCAGGCACACAGTGCATTCAGGCCACACTCCTCCCTTTCAGACACTCACAACAAGAAATGTGGTTTGGGAAAAGTACCAAGCCATTCAACACTACACACTGCATTCAGGCCAGTTTCGGGCAGGGCTGTCTCAGTCTTTGTCTCTCATGCCAGAAACCAGACAACCACAACAAGGAGTGCATATTGGTCACACACTCCATTCACCCAGGTCCCACCCACAGGAGGTACCCACAACATACAGTCACTGGGAAGGCTCCAGTCAGTCTAGCTGGGCCTTCACAACAACACCATATATGGAACTTCCACCCAACAGCCAGTCAGGGGGAAGGGACAGAGTCAGGGCTTCCCAGGACTTTGGGAAAACAAGATAACAGGCAATAGAAAGCAAGAGGCCACAGGGGCCATCTTGTTTTCTATCAGGAATCAACTGATCCCAATGGCAGGGCCTGGGTATCCCAAAATGGAGGACACCCAGAGCACCTGTCAGATTCAGCATGGAGCTGCCACCAGCCCATACCCTGCTCTGTGGGTCACCCACAGGTGCCCAAAAACATACACTAGGGGCACAGGGTTGTACCCCTACCCATGGGTGCCATAAGGGTATCCCATGGGTCTGTTCACCAAACCAAAAGAGAGAGCTGTACTGCCAGGAGTCCCACATGGACTCCTGGGCAGAAAACATGACAGAACACACGATAAAAAGCAGTAAAGGACAAGGATTCAGAGGCCCTGTCCCTCTGATGCATTTCCAGCATCACAGTCGCCCCCCCCAGACTGAAGTGGAGGGTGTCTAATCTCCCACGGGATAGACACCCTCATCCAGACGGTCAACATACCTTCTGGAAAGGCCATCTGCATTATCGTGACTCTTCCCTGGCTTGTGCTCTATGGTGAATTCTAGCCCTTGCAGGCTAATGGACCACCTGAGCAATTTCGGATTCTCACCCTTCATCTGCATAAGCCACTTCAGGGGCTTATGATCTGTTTGGACCTTGAAGGTAGACCCCGTAAGGTAGGGCCTAAAACGCCTAAGGCTCCAAACTATGCTAAAACACTCCTTTTCAACAGTAGCCCACCTAAGTTCTCTACCCTTGAGTTGTCTACTGATGAATATGATAGGATGTTCTCTCCCTTTGTCATCTAACTGGGACAAGACAGCTCCAATTCCGGTGTCGCAGGCATCCGTCTGGACGATAAAGGGTCGACTGTAGTCAGGCGCACTCAACACAGGTGCCCTACACAGACTTTCTTTCAAGCCATCAAAGGCCCTCTGACAGTCTTCGGTCCAAGTAACCTTCCTAGGCTGCTTGGGTGAGGTTAGAGCTGTCAGGGGTGCAGCTATGGTCCCATAGTCTGCCATGAAATTGCGATAGTACCCAGTCAGGCCCAAAAAGGCCCTCACCTGGGTTTGAGTAGTGGGAGTCTCCCAGTTCTGTACATCCTGTACTTTACTGGAGAGAGGTTGGATTTGACCCCCTCCTACCTCATGACCAAGATAGGTAACTCTCCCCTGAGCTATCTGGCACTTGGTGGCCTTGATAGTGAGGTTAGCCCTTTTCAAGGCCTGCAACACCTTATCCAGATGTGTCAAATGCTCTTCCCAGGTGGAACTGTAGACGGCAATGTCGTCTAAGTAAGCCACACAAAAGGCTTCCAGCCCACTGAGCGCATGGTTGACCAATCTCTGGAAGGTGGCAGGGGCATTCTTCAACCCGAAAGGCATGACCCTAAACTGGTAGAGTCCCTCAGGTGTTGAGAAGGCCGTCTTTTCCTTGGCATGGTCCGTCAGAGCTATTTGCCAATAGCCCGGGGTAAGGTCAAAGGTGCTCACAAATTTGGCAGCACCTATGGTGTCCACGAGCTCATCAGCCTTGGGCAATGGGTGCGCGTCAGTTTTGGTGACGGCATTGACTCCTCGGTAGTCCACACAGAACCTCCAATCCTTGGTACCCGCCTGGGAACTTGCCTTGGGGACAAGGACCACTGGACTGGACCAGGGGCTGGTTGAGGGCTCAATAACACCCAGATCCAACATCTTGGCGACCTCAGCCTGGATGTGGGTCTTGACGGTATCTGACATACGGTAGCACCTGCTTTTGACAGGCACACTGTCACCAGTGTCAATTTCATGCCTACACCACGGTGTAAGGCCTGGCGTCAGCGAAAACAGAGAGGCATACTGTTGGAGCAAAGCCCTGCAGGCCCTCTGTTGCTCTGTTGTCAAATCTGGAGAGAGATGTACTCCCTCCACTGAGCCATCCTGAGGGTTGCTATGCAGCAAATCAGGAAGGGGCTCACTCTCATCCTCTTCTTGCCCGGAAGCTAGCAAGAGACATGAGACTTCTGCTCGCCGGTGGAAAGGCTTGAGCCTGTTGACATGGAATATCTTAGGGGCTACCCCAGGGGCTCCCATGTCAACCAGATAATTGACTTCGCCCATCTTGGAGATGATCCTGAAGGGTCCAGTCCACTTGTCTGCCAAAGCTCTAGGCTTGGTAGGCTCCATCACAAGGATTTCCTGTCCCGGAGTCCAATCCACTTGAGAGGCTTTAAGGTCATGCCAGTACTTATTCAATTCCTGGCTGGCCTTGAGATTTGCTGTTGCCTGACCCATCATCTGTGTCATCCTCCATCTGAGGCCTAACACATAGTCCCCCACTTGCTTGGCGGGACCTGGAGGGGTGGCTTCCAAGCCTTCTCTGATCAAGGCGAGGGGCCCCCTCACGGGATGTCCAAAGAGTAACTCAAAGGGGCTGAAACCAACACCCTCTTAAGGTACCTCCCTGTAAGCAAACAGCAGGCATGGCAGGAGGAGATCCCATTTCCTCCTTAGGGGTTCTTCCAAAGCCCCTAGCATGCCCTTGAGAGTTTTATTAAATCTCTCAACCAGACCATTGGTCTGGGGTGGTAAGAGGTGGAGAACTTGTAGGTTACCCCGCACTCTTTCCACATGGTTTTCATGTAACTAGACATGAAGTTGGATCCTCTGTCAGAGACAACCTCCTTGGGGAATCCGACACGGGTGAAAATGCCCAGGAGAGCCCTGGCAACCACCTTGGCAGTAACAGTCCGAAGGGGTATCGCCTCAGGGTACCTGGTGGCATGATCTACCAAGACCAGGATGAACCGATGTCCACCTGAAGTGGGAGGGTCAAGGGGACCGACGATGTCGATGCCCACCCTCTCAAAGGGTGTGCCAACCACTGGCAATGGCTGCAGTGGGGCAATGACACTGCCTCCAGTCTTGCCAGACAACTGACAAGTTGGGCAGGTCCTGCAGTGGGACTCCACCTCTACTCCCATCCGTGGCCAGTAGAAATGGGCAGAGAGCCTCTGCTTAGTCTTCTTGGTCCCAAGATGACCAGCCAAAGGCACCTCATGCGCCAACTGCAGTATGAAGGGCCTGTAAACCTGGGGTACCACCAACCTCTTGAGGGCACCAGGTTCAGGCTTAGTGGGCTCACCAACAAGGAGCTCACCCTCCCAATAAATCCGGAATGTCCTAGGCACTTCTCCTTGTGCCTGGGCCAGGGCCTGTTTCCTCAGTCCCTCGAGAGAGTGGCACTCTCTCTGTCCCTTACAGAAGTATGCCCGGGAGGGTCCCCCTTCAGCTAACAAGCATTGAAGGTCAGGATGATCCTCCGGGTTGAGAACCTCTCCCACAGGAGAGTCTTCTGTCTCTTCTCCCACAGGAGTTGAGTTTGGGTTTTCCACTGGACCCAGCCCGTCCGGAGCATGGATCCCAATGGGTGCTGTCGGAACAGCAGGAAGAGAAGGTGTTCCCTCCACAGAGGTGGCCTTATTGGTCTTCCTTCTTCTTGCCTTAGGCCTCGCCTTTGGCTCGGGTACCTGACCCACAGCCAGACCCGGTGTCACCTGTGACCTAGTGACTACAGCAGCAGTCATGGGAAAACCATCCGAGATCAACCCCAACTCTACTAGATCATTTCCTAACAAAATGTTAGCAGGGACATTGTCCTGAACCAGGACAGGAAGCTTTGCTGTCTTGTCTCCAATCATGAGTGTGACTAAGGCTACAGGTGATAATTTGGGAGGCCCACCAGCTAACCTGGTGGTTTGCAGAGGAGCACCTTCATAGTCCTCTGGCTTGAGCAGGGTCCTGTCCACCACTGTCATGCTTGCCCCAGTGTCTCTCAAACCAGTAGAAGGCTGGCCATTCAAGAGGACACTTCTCAAAAACCTACGGGTGTTCTGTGGGATAGTCGCCAGTACTTCTGCATACTGGTCCCAGGCCCAAGGGACACTAAGGAAATCTCTACCGGAGCACCAAATGTGATCCCGGCAGAGGAGGGGAGGACAGCGGCCTCCACCTCAGACACGGGGTAAGGGTAGGTCAGGCTGACAGCCTGTACTCCAAGTGCCTTACCTTTACACTTGGGGTCACCCCTTTTTTTGATCCAGGGCCCCACACTCCCAACAAGCGCCAGGAGTGCGGGGTACGGTACTGGAACCACTGGGAGCCTGCTTTGCAGCAGGTGGACCACTACTCTTATTCCCACCCCCAGATGACTTATACCCACTAGATTTTTGGGTCTTAGGAGAGGAAGGTTTTGGTTTACCCGACTGTGACTGCTTGGGGGACTCCTCAGCTTTCTGAGAGGCCCCCTTTTCTTTGTCCTTGTCCTTCCCACTGGAGTCCTTAGGGGACACCCGGTGGGAGACCCACTTGTCAGCCAACCTAGCCAGCTTAAAGGGGTCCAAAATGTTCTGGTCAGCCACATACTGACGCAGCTCTGGTGAACAGGCTTCAGAAAAATGCTCAAAAAACAAGAGGTGGGACAATTCAACAAAAGTCTTAACCTTGTATCCATCGATCCACCCCATCATGTTCATGTGCGCAGCACTCACCCAGTCAACCCAAGACACATTCTCTCTTTTCTTAAAATCCCTGAACCTTCTAAGGTATTGGGTAGGTGTCTTGCCAAACTTGGCAATCAAAGCAGACTTCATACACTCATACTGACCCCTTTCTTCCACACTCAGCTTCAGAATACAGTCATATCCGGTTTGAGGCACTCTGCTTAACAAACACTTAGCCCAATCTCTTTTATCAACATCATGAATCGCACAAGCCATTTCAAACGCTTCAATCCATTGGAGGATATCTGAACCCTCCACAAATACACCAACCAAATCTTTCATAAACTTGGTGGCTGGGGACCTGACACTCTCACTGGTTTTAGCTGAAGTCTCCACTCTAGCTTTCTCTAGCTGGATTCTCTGACATTCAGTGTCCTGGCTCTTGAGTTCAAGGTCCCTATTCTTGAGCTCCTCTTGTTGAGCCAACTCCTCTTTCTTAAGTTCAGCATCTATTTCCAACTTGAGGTATTCAAAGGCCAATTTCATCCTTAATAACTCAAGCTCCAAGGAATTGCTGGGGTTTGGAACGGAGGCAGCAGGAATGGCGGCATTCCCAGAAACAGATTCAGCAGAAACCCCAGGGGCAGAGTCCTCATTGGTTGCATTCCCCCCCTCATCAAGAGTTTCACTATCAGTCTGGTAGTCCACCAGGGCAGCTATCAGCTCAGCCCTAGACTTATCCACAAAGTCTTACTCCCTGGCTTCACAAGCACTCTGGAGAGCTTCCAAGCTCATCCGAGTCAACTTG
This sequence comes from Ambystoma mexicanum, assembly GCF_040938575.1. Classification (NCBI taxonomy): domain Eukaryota; kingdom Metazoa; phylum Chordata; class Amphibia; order Caudata; family Ambystomatidae; genus Ambystoma; species Ambystoma mexicanum. The sequence continues at coordinate 1,479,632,097 of NC_090937.1, read as the reverse complement.
CCATTTGCAATAGACTCCATTGTTTGTAATGCAGTTATCTTGTACACAACTAAACCTTAATTTAATAAAGGGCAGATATCCTTTGTAAGTGGCACGGTTATACACTGATTCTTAAAACTATAAGCATCCCACCGCTGCCACCAGTGTGAAAGAACGACCGGTGGGGGGCGTCTGTACTCCTGCTCTCTATATGGTAGAGGAGAGGCACAGAAGACCCCAGCCAAGATTCTCTATTACGGTAGCAATGGTCGAGCAATCAAGGCCTAGCTTCTCAGGAGGTGATGCAGGCTGGTTCTTAAGTACAGTGTACCCCAAGCCCCCACAAAGGAATGTCCACACACTGTATTGGTTAGAACACAGTCTTTATATAATTAATATTCAAGGTTATGTACACTTATCATAATAACTCACTTTGTACTCCGGAAAATCAACAATGGCAAATATATACAATTCTAAAGTGGTACCACCCTTTGTATTAGATCTCATTAAAGTGCATGAACAATACTGTAACAATGTCACACAGATCAATAGAGTGAAACCAGCAATAGAGAGGGGAGAGAGAATAAGATGGTTGAGCAATAGGCAGAATACTGGCCCCTACCACTAGACACAGTTCTGTGTGGAGATCCCCCCACCTGGGCAAAGTGTAAAATAAAGATATAGCACAAGCCCAGTACATATATTGTTCTGCAAGTCTTATTCCCTCCTATAATGTTTTTACCCCCCCAATGTACCTGGTGGAGTCGAGTTCTTCGAAGAGGCGTCGACAGATCCTTCTTGAGCGACCCCCTTTCAAGCGGGAGTCGCGGATCGTCGAGAAACGTCGAGGAACTCGGCGTTCGGCGACGGGGAATCAACGGCCCTTCTTGAATGCCTTCCCTTTCAAGCGGGAGGCACGGGGCGTCGAACGTCCATCGACAAACAGGGTAAAACGGCGTCGATGAGGCGGCAGCTTCGTCCGAGCGGTGCTCGTCGGCGTCGGAGCGTCGGCGTCCTGCAAGGCAGAGGCGTGCGGGGCACCTCGGTGACAATAGTTCTGGACCGCAAAGATTGTGGAGACAGAGGCCCAGCAAGGGGGTCGAGTCGTTCGAGTCTTTGTGATCTTCGGGTGGCGGGAAACCCACCGGCAGGTTTCTCCTCGGCGCGTTGGTCGTCCTCGACTTTCTCCGGCAGGATAAAGCGGTCGACGGTGCGGCTGAGAGAGTCCTTCGATTCGAATGTTCTTAGGCAAAGGAGCGGACGGCTCCGGTCGTCGGCGGCACGGCGTCAAGTGGTTCCCACGGCTGGGCAACACAACTTCGACGGGCCTCCAGCGGTTACACAAACCTGCGAACCCTGGTCGACGGCAATGGACTTCGACGGCGGCGATGTCCGGGTGCTTCACTTCGATCTCCTCGGCGGTCCCGTCTCGGGTCGACAGCCTTTCGAGGGTCTGTCTTCCAGGGCGCTTCGGCGAAGATGGAGCGGTGCTCGATGGTCCCTCGGAGCACGGGAAGAGGGCGCCTTACCAGGTCCTCTCTCGGGTCAGCCTTCGACGATTTCGGCAGCCTTCGGATCGGTCGAAGCAAATGCCACAGCAAGTCTTCTTCTTCCAGCTGGACGTCGAGGATCAGCAGTTCCAGTTACTCTTAGAGTGGAGACTCAGCTCCAGGATGCTTCTGAAAGTTCCTGAACGTTCCTGAACGTTCCTGAACCTCTTACCAGTGGTGAGAGGTCCCCAGATATACTATTCTGCCTCTCATCCACACTGCTGGCACACACTCAGCAGCCAATCATACAGAAGGGCATTCATGCAGCCAGTCAGCAAATCAGGCACACAGTGCATTCAGGCCACACTCCTCCCTTTCAGACACTCACAACAAGGAATGTGGATTGGGACAAGTACCCAGCCATTCAACACTACACACTGCATTCAGGCCAGTTTCGGGCAGGGCTGTCTCAGTCTTTGTCTCTCATGCCAGAAACCAGACAACCACAACAAGGAGTGCATATTGGTCACACACTCCATTCACCCAGGTCCCACCCACAGGAGGTACCCACAACATACAGTCACTGGGAAGGCTCCAGTCAGTCTAGCTGGGCCTTCACAACAACACCATATATGGAACTTCCACCCAACAGCCAGTCAGGGGGAAGGGACAGAGTCAGGGCTTCCCAGGACTTTGGGAAAACAAGATAACAGGCAATAGAAAGCAAGAGGCCACAGGGGCCATCTTGTTTTCTATCAGGAATCAACTGATCCCAATGGCAGGGCCTGGGTATCCCAAAATGGAGGACACCCAGAGCACCTGTCAGATTCAGCATGGAGCTGCCACCAGCCCATACCCTGCTCTGTGGGTCACCCACAGGTGCCCAAAAACATACACTAGGGGCACAGGGTTGTACCCCTACCCATGGGTGCCATAAGGGTATCCCATGGGTCTGTTCACCAAACCAAAAGAGAGAGCTGTACTGCCAGGAGTCCCACATGGACTCCTGGGCAGAAAACATGACAGAACACATGATAAAAAGCAGTAAAGGACAAGGATTCAGAGGCCCTTTCCAGCATCACAAGTGTCACATAGGTTGCAACTGTTTAAATGTCATAGTTTTGAACTTAGAATCAGTGTTCTAGCTGCATGTGTCAAAATTGTAAGTTTGATTTGAATGAAGAAAAATGGGAACAAAAGTGACCTTTGGCTGAAGCCTGGCTTAAAGGGACTGAATTCTGCCCGGCAATTACCCCCGACAGGTGTTGAAACTTTCCCAGCAACTGTATTCACAGGCCTGGCCTCCCTTCTGCAGCCCCACCAAAAGGGGATCACACCTCTCTGATTGAATCAGGGGAGGGGTACCTGGGAGCAGGGAAACAGAACAATGAACTTCCCTTTGCTCCAAGCAATTTCTAAATTAGGGGTTCGTAAATGGCTTCCTCTTGGAAGGAAATGGGAGGGGCACTGCCTTTCTGAGCCAGCTGAGCTTGGAGGAAGTGGACAAACCAGAAAATCCCCCATGTGCTTTGGGAAACCACACTTCTCTGGGCCATAGCATAATTTTAGAAAGATGGGTAATTCATAGTACATAATTGTCAAAATTATATCAATAATATCATGATTCCTGTGATTTTTCAGTGCACATTTTAAGAGGTGTTAGGACTCTGTGGTATGTTCTGGGGGTAGTAGCGGAAAATAGGGTATTGCTCCAAACGTATGTATGTTAAAAATCTGACACTTCATCATCTGATGCCCATATTCCTTACGCAGATTTGTGTAAATTTTGGAAAAGTTTAGAGGTTGTGTTCTGGATGAAAAGGGCAGAATTCTGTCAGAAGTGAACACAACATCTTACAAAGACAGGGATCGGATGGTTTGGCGCTACCAAAAATATGTTAACTGGACATATAATATTAGAAAAACTGTACATAGATAAATATGCATTCAAATCAAAAATAGATTTGTGTGCAAAGTGACAAGGGGATGTTCTTTCTGTATGCCATAAAAAGGATGCCGGATGACTCACAATTCAGTTCCCCAGTCAGGCGACAGAGAATCCTATAGCCTACAGGATCCTCTGAGGGTTGGGCATAGAAAGTCAGCCTTAACACCCACTTTCAAAAGACATAAAAAGTGCCACTGAGACCCAGGTAGAGAGATTCACTTCCCACTTCAAACTGATTTCTTGCAAAGCACTTTGATGGACGACTTCAAATTCAGGCAATATCCAGAGACCAGAACTTAGGAAACCAGACTCCAGACTTCAAATCCAGACAGATCCTGAGATCCAGAAATTAGACTCCAGAACTTAAAGCAGAGGGGCCAATCCACAAGCTGAATCCTTTTCAGCAGGCCTCAAAATCTTTTGCAAACTGATATTCAAAAGCCGGGCAAGCTGTTTGATTCTGGCTAGAACCCTTTGCCAGAAGCCAGAAAGCAGAGCTGTATCCAGACCGCCGTGCAGTGCTGATAGAAGACCAGACCCAGACCAGACCGCTGTGCAGTGCCAGAACTTTTGCCAGAACCAGAGATCCAGACCAGCAGAGCAGAGAGAACCACAGCTAAACCTGTTGACCAAATCTGTAACAAGGCCCATTCCTTTCAAAATTAGGAGTGAGTATCCAGCCAGAGCTGTGCAACCCAATCTCTTGGTTTAAAATAATCTAATTCAAACCATTTCCACCCATTTAGAACTGCATAGAAATCATGTGAAAGTGTCATTTGTCATTTGAATCTTACTTTATTTCTGGGAATCTACCTCCACTAAATTGTCCGTATCTTTTGAACTGCACTTCCTAGGAGCGAGATTTAACTTTCATTTTAAAGCTAAGAATCTAAGCTTTCCAACAATCCCAACACTCCTAATAGTTTTTCCATAATCGTGCTTTACACACTCAGAAAAGTGCCGCGAATTGCAATTTGAGTCAAACTTCTTCACCTGTCAAAAATAGCTGTCTTTTGCTTCCATTGCTGAAATTCATTTTCAACTTGATAATCCCTCATGAATCATTGCTAGTGTTGACCTGAACTAATTCAAAGTAGCTGTCACCTACCCTGAATCTCCTATAGGGAATTAAAATCTTTTTTAGCATATTTTCACTTAATTGTAAATCACATTAAAAGTATTTCTGCATGTTTAAAAGCATACCGGTTGCTCTAAACTTGCTAGGGGGGAACTAGAATTTGTATTGCATTTGATTATATTCCTGAAAATTGTGTGCTCTTCTTCCATCTCCTTACATTGCATAGGGGGGGAGTGAATTGTCAAAAGAAAAAGTGATCATATTATCTCTTGTGGAAACCATCTCAGTGATGTCTGTGCTGCATTCTTTTCCATCATTGCATTTCCTTGAAACCATAAAAGCATTCTCAGCTATCTTATCCTTTCTATGCCAACTCCTAAGTAATTAAAAATGGGTGCTAGTGTAATATTATCCATTTTTGATCACTGTCATATTCATAAGTGTGCTATCAAATATTAATTTATTTATAAAAGTGTGATATAAATATATCTTGTTTAATTTTTCAATAAATCTTTTAATTTGCCAAACAAACCTACTTCTTGGCTCAGTGAGGTCAGGGGGATTCATAGAGAGGGGTGTTATATAATGGTTTATCATCCAGATTATAACTTGTCATAAAAATATATAAATCAGGGCTTCCCTTGGACATCCCAGACCAGGCATTGACTTAGTTGGAGTGCTGAATTGAAGTCACTTAACAAAATATGAATTGTATATGTTGGTTATTCACTGAAAAAACATTTGTTAAAGGGATGTTATGGTTAAGTTGCACTAATAAAAACCTATGAAATTCAATGAAAAATCTTTTTTAAAGTGTCGTTATGGTTACAAATGAAACCGAAACCCCCCAGAAATTCGCCAGTCATGGTAAGCTAAGCAACCGTAACTTGCGCTACTACCGTGCACTGCTCAGACTAACACCCAGGACATGAGAGATGACATCACAAATGCCATTGATGAAATCACTGATGACATCACATATCTGGCTCCCTTGTTTTTGTTCACTGACATGATTAGGCTAGTTTTTAGTATTTAATAACAATGAGAAATTCCAAAATGTAAAATATGCTATATATCTACACATTAACCTTTTCATATGTTCTTAAAGTACTTTCCTTAGAGTTTAATTTGAGCTCAAAGTGCACATACATTGGGCAATAAGCACGCCTCAAACACACAATTAATTTGTGTACATGACGATTAACTCTAATGTTATTGCCATTTTTTGGTGCTGTCCTTTCTTTCTTCCTTACTTTAGTTTCCCTGTATGTGTCTCTAATTTGTCTGCATTCTGTGTTTTTATGTGTATGTTTTCTACTAACACAAGTGTGTGGTACGTTTTCAATTGCCAAATATTTATTCCATATTTGACATTACTCAAAACTCTCATAAGGTAGCATTTATTATTTTACTATCGGAAATTACCAGATTAAAAATAGTGTACTTCTATGGTGCATAATGCAACCATTGCCTATTTGTATATAGGAATAAGTGAACAATAGCACTAGAATGTAATGATTTGTTTACATGAGTACATTTTTTAATACATTAAGTAGTTCATGTAGTTCATGATAGGTCTCCCAATCAACCCCTAGCATCTTGTTTCCAACATTATAAACTCAACCCCTTGCAGGGACTGTTTATTAAAATTAATGTAATATGTGATGTCATCAGTCATGTCATCAATGACATTTGTGATGTCTTCTTTCATATCCTTTCCATTTTAGCAGTGCACGGTGCATAGCTTCCCATAACTGGCAAATTTCCAGGAAATTTTGGTTTCACTTGTAACTATAACGTCCATTTGACAAAGATATTTCATTGAATTTTATAGGTTTTTATTAATGCAACTTAACCATAACGTCCCTTTAACAACATTTTTTCTGTGAATTTCATGGGTTTTTACCAGTGCACGCTTAATTTCCTACAACCTACTAATATCCCACTTACCCCAATATAGCAACATTTTTGGCCAGTTTACAAAGTTTCACCTTATAGCCTTTCCCCACCTTCTAGCATCATTTGTAACACTTCTTTACTCTTTTTGCAACTTGTTCCACTGTTTTTGTGTTCGTCGAAAGTCGCGAACGTCTGACGTCATTGTGGACTTTTAGGACAGTATCATGTGACCACACTCAAACAGTTTGGAACTGCATTTTCAGCTGATCTAGGAACTTTGAAGCTCAAAATATACCCTCCCACTGCTCCTACACCTATTCTTACTTAGTATAGATTAACAATTTTGCATAGAGCACATACTTTGAAGAATATTAGTAAAACTGCTATTTATTTTAAAAATGACATCCACTATTTCCATCCCACATCTCCAAGAGCCAACACCACCACCAGCACCAGCTGGAGGGCCTACACAACAAAAATGGTGCAGTACTTCAAAAGACAATGAAGAGGACCAAGAAGATGAGGTTGAGGAAGTGCCTACCTCTAGCACCCAGAGAGAATCATGGGCGTGGCAGTTCTTTACCACTGTTGTTAATGCACAAAAGGCTAAAGCTACCAAAGTGAAATGCACTGAATGAATTGTTGTACTCAGTGGCGGACTATCTGGACAGTACTCCTATGGGACAACCTCCATGCACTGTCACACGAAATCAAATGGCTGCAATGCTCTCAGAAAGGTTGTCCTTTCTTGGGAAGTAGTAGGCTGTCTTCTTCCACCGCATCTGCCTCACCAAAACTGTAACTACACAGCCTACTACTGTGGGACACAAAATCCCACCAGCTACCTTGCAAGCAATAAAATAGGCTATTGATCCATATCTTTCGAAGGCAACAGTACTTTGTATATACTGAAACACACCACGCTGAAGGGAGAGCAATTTCAAAGTGCTTTTGCAGCTGTCATCAAGGAGCATGAGAAACTCTGTGTCTTCCCATTGATGTAACCAACAAGCAACATCTTCGCCTGTCCACCTGCCCCTCCATATTTGTGGTTGGTGCCTCCTCACTCATTTCCCTCCCCACCTTACTTTCTGATCTCTACTGCAAAACAAAAAACAAAAATATAAAAAAACACCAATAAAAGGTTCCTTTAGCACCACCTTTCACAGTTAAAAAATATAACTATACAAATTGTCTTATGGGCTCCATCTATTTTACATATCTTAGTAAAGTAGTTACACTCAATTAGATTCTCCAACATTTCCATTAGCATTTTGTGTTATGCTAATGGGAATAATGGACATATGTATACTAGAGAAAAATAGAAAAGGACAGAAACAATTTTCTGTCCCAAATACTTTTCTCTAGCATACAATAACGACCATAATTGATGGACCTTTTCCACTGTCTCCAACGGTCCACTTTCCAGGCCATGGATCATTAAAAGACCTGGATGGCAAATGCACACCATCGCACAATGCATCCCTACAACCCTTTTTAACTTTATATTTGTAACACTCCCTCAATGCCTTCTTTCAAACAGTCACACATCCATCCACCAATCACTTCACAAAATGGTACATATAACCCTATGATCATATTAAGCTTCCACACACCAACTGCCACTTACCAATCTTCTACAAATCTTTGCATCTGAATTTCCCTTTCTTCTAAAAACAAATTGTACACAGTGCTCCTATGAATGCACATATGCATTGTGCAGTGAGAGAAGTGCATAAATAGAAGGGGCAGTATGGATGGGCAAGTGTTCATGAGAACCCAGGAGGGAAATTCCAAGGGATGCCAAGGTGGATGCCACTGGCTAACTACTGGGGATGCAAATCATTGTTCAATTTCCTACAGCATAAGGCTCAACCATAGCCCCAACCCAACCAAACCACCCCTAGTATTCAATGCACCTACCTATCCTATCTCAGTGTCCTCTATAATCTAATAATGTAACCAATGGCCAGTGCTTGTGGCTTGCAGCTATGGCCAGGGGGCATGGGCTTTGGCTATGCCGCATTCCCCAATAAGCAAATCAGAGTACACATTTGCATTTGCCAAGGGCCAGGCCCACTACCTAGAGACCAAATGTATATCACTAGTTTATGGCAAGGTTAGTAAAGATTGACAGGCATATGGTATAAATCTAGCCACAATGGGGGTCGAGGGTCAGTCATAGTTTTGCGGAGAGAAGAGGAGAATTGCAGCTGACAGCTGTGCTTAGCATGGAGGGCATAGCTAAGATGTGCAGAGAGAGAGCAAGATACCAGGTGGCAGTCTGAAGGGTCGAAGCGAGGCCGCTGGCTTTTCACAGTACTGCCATTCTGCTTGCAGATAAGACATTCCAGACAGGGGCTCCTTCAGCACAAAAATTCTACAAATTAGGAGTAAGTATGGTGAAACTTTGAGGAGTGTGAGATAAGAGTATTTGCCTTTCCCGTCAGATAGGCAGTCAGGTTAAATGGTTATTTTTACCAAAGTTATTGTTGTCTTTCTTTCGCATGTGTAATGGGGAATCTCTGAAGTGTGATGATGGGAAAAGTTTAGATGTTTTGTGCTGTGTGCATTATATCTTTTCTCTATGACAAGTACACTTTGTAACTGCATCGATTTTCAAGGTCTTGGTGAGAAAAAACAAATGTTGTCATTGTGAACAGAGATGACATGTATCTATTGTAAGTGGTTTTAACATGTGCATTGCAAAACCTATTTTTACATTATAACACGTACATAAAAATTGCAAAAATTGAATTAGTGGGATTGCAGTCTTGTGTCTATGTGAATTATTTGAAAGAGAGGAAATAATAACAAAGTTCATAGTGCAACCCAAAGCGGTAAAATATTTACCTCTTGGGGTAAAGTGGGAAGTGAAGTGTGGAGAACCAGCTAGCAAGCTAGAAAACCTGTATTGCATGTGTGTGTCTCAGCTGTGCATGCTGGTAGCTGAGCAGACCCGTCCAAGACAGTAGTCCGGTTTCGTAAATAAGTCACTGGAAAAACAGCTGGTGCTGTTCTGTCCCTAAAAGTGTGAAGCCCACTATTCTGCACTTACAGTCAATCCTAAACAGAATACAAATAAAAGGGAGGGGAATGTTTGTTTCATCATATAGGGCATTACCATAAATAAGCTCACCACTATTTTACCACAATCCTAAAATACCACTATTTTACCATGATATTAAACTACCACCCAAATTATGTAATAACCCTTAGACAAAACCCCTAACAGAGCATATAACGTGTGACTAGGTATATAATAAAGTTATAGCTCAAGTCAATGGGCATTGAGTAATGTGCAAGGGGCCACTGGGGTTTAAGCTATGCCATTTACCCAAATAGTGTGTTTCAGAAATGGCATATCTGTGGGAGTAAACAGCTTTGTAGAAAGATCATCATTCCTAACATGACATCAAAAAGAAAACCAGACAATAACGCTATTATACAGTGGTATAAAATAACAGCCAAATTATAACCTCAGAGGAAACAACAGAATTGGGTGGCAAAATAGTCAATATTTCGGAAAGATCTTCAGAGTGGTCATTTCTTATCAATCTCCAGGCATGATAGATGGTGAGTTTGCGGAAAGTGTGGAATATGTTGAGGAATGTTGGAGACAACTTAGGTCTGAGGGAGCATATGCTGCCTTTGAACATGACCCTACTTAATAAATGCAAACTAACCTTACGACAATACTTGTTCATGCTTAAGAAATGTCTTGGATTCATGACAAAACCATAAGATGTCTTATGGTACATTACCCAGAAGTCCTATCTTCTATTT